>NC_140534.1:17255248-17640248 GCF_057382185.1 Mchenga conophoros | reverse complement strand
ACACACATTGAAGGAAACGCTAAAGCACATTGAAGCCGTGCAAATCAAACAGCAACAGAGGCCGTGGGTTTATGAGGTGTACATGAGCAGCTGGAACTGATGAAATGACTGTCACTTTATTGGCTGTGAGGTAAATCAATAATAGTACTCAAGGATTCATTTCAAATTGAGTTGATAGGCAACAAAAAGCAATAAGGTCTAAGTTGATGGAGGCACCCTGAAAACACTTTTATAAGCCTGTGAGAGTCATCTTGAAGGGAATATGGAGTTAGGTGAGGGGAGAGTTTTTGAGGACTTCATGTTTTGCAAATTCTCAACTCCACTTCTCTTTTTATTAAATGTGTGTTGGCTGTCTAAACAATATCAAATCTCATATAGTTTGTTTTATTTAAACTGCTGTTGAGCAATTTACTGCATCTGCAAGCCACTTTACAGCACAAAAGGGTGGGTTTCAAAGTGGTTTGCAGGAACAGCTTGAAAAGGAAGACTCAGGGCGGTCTAATCGCTGCAAAAGGGAAAGAAACTTGGTTTGCCTATAGTGGGTCTGACTGAAACTAACTTGCCTTGTCTAAGATAAAAGTCCTGTCTGTGGGATCCTGATGCAAGCGGTCTATTGAGTGTTTAGTTCTTTAAACATAGCACTGATTTCTCTGATCTGTAGATTCCTTCTTTTTTTTTTTTACTGTCCCCCCCACTGCCTTGATATACTCAAGGTCCAAGTAAATCAGATAATTACAAAGAAAAACGTTCTCTTCATCCCTAATGTTAAACAGCGTGAAGCAGAAATAAATTGGCATGTGTTTTTTTGGGGGGGGTTTTCCAGCGCTGGTTGTGGATTGAGAAGCTGAAGTGTCGGTGAGTAATGAGGCCAGCAGGCGAGACTGATTGGCATTCCTGATAAACATAAATGACTTCCACTGTGAAAACTGGCCAGAAGCAGGTTGGCTGTAGCCGTGGGTGGTTTCATGTGTTCTCAGCAAGTTCATATTTGAGGTTTTTGCTCATTTGTTTGCCCTGCCATTCATTTGGTAGCGCACTCATTTATCAAGTAAGTCAAAAATAGAATTTGAATTCCGTGGTGCTGCTTGTCCTGCTTTACAGCAGTGGAGATAAATAAACACATCTATTATGGGGAATACCCTTTGAAGAGCCATAGATGAAAGAAGCCAAATTACTAGAAATATAAAGAGCGATTTTTAATTAAAACTCCTGTTGAATTTTTTATTAACCTATATTTTACTGCACATCTAAGCTTTAGGGCTGTATTTCTGTATTGGAGACTTCGTTTTAGTTAGCCACTGACAGACACTATAATTTTCCCCAGCAGCTTGTGTCACTTTCATCAAACCAGTCATCATGCATAGCCTTGGGCATGGACAAATGACCTGGAACTGACAAGAAAAATTCCATTTCATCCAGAAGTTAACACTGAAACCCTGGCTCACCTCAGGACTTATAATATAGCCCAAAGAAACTACCCGTTTCACTGCGGTTTTTAATCACATGGTGATGTATTATGTGGAGGGAACTGTTCAAGGTTAGGGCCATTAAAGTACTATATATTCCCATTCCCTTTTGTGATGTATAAATTATTTCCTTATATGTATTACTTTTATGCTCAGGATGAGAGGACAGTTGATCTGTGCTCCCACTTCATGGTTAGGGTAAGGAGTAGTTACAACAGTAACTGAATTATGTCTTTTTTTCCCCTTTTTTGTTGGTTTACTTATACAACTTTGGTGACTTCTTACCTTCTACCTTCCTATTATAAAATACAAGACACGGCCTTCCAGTGCTTTCATGGATTTGTTGTACTATATTGTGTTTCTTGTATTCTTTTGTGATTTACAGCCTCGACAGTCTTGAGCAACTGTTACAGCACGATCCCCCTGCTGGGATTAATAAAGCTTTTGTGGTTTTGTTTCTGATAACATGCTTGTTAAAGACTCTGCTCACCCAGGAACACTCTCCGGAGAGCAGTGAATGCAGTGAATGAAGTGTTATGTCTTCTCGAAAAACCTCAAGTCGGATAAAGATCTCAGACAGACAGAAAAATCAGCAGCATTGTATTAAAAAAATCTTAACACTGAACTGTTACAGTGTTGTTACTTTTTTTTGCAATGTCTATGTATGATGTCACATTATTTCAGACAGCCTGACCACTCACAGAGCTACTGTAACATTTAAAAATGGAGGTGAATTTTTGCATTATGGATTCCTTTTAACTTTGAGAGACTACTAGAGTCAATTTTCCTTGAAGTAGTATTAACTAGCCTTCTCTAATTTGTCATTCTAATTAACCTGCCATTCTGCACATGAACCATAAAGTTTGAATGGAATTTTAATGAAGCCAAGAGTACAGTGAAGCTACTGAAGTGTCAGGACAGGTGGATGAATAATTTGGTACAATGTGAGTCTTGTTTGCATAGGTTAGGCCATCAGTCATATTGATAATGATGGTGAGCCTGTTCTTACCAAGTGAGGTGCTAAAAACTAGGATTGCAACAACAAATGCTAAAAATTCAAATGGATAGATACATCTTTTAGCCATTTTGCTGTAGAGTATATTATGGACACTAGTGAACTTACGAGGTACAAAAGGTGAGGCAGCAGCACCATGTTGGAGAATGCTTTGAAAAAAGTCTGGCTGCTCCAGCTCACAACTTAAGAGGACGTAAGGGCTTTGGCTTGTTTACCTTGTATCTCACTGTCTGAGCCTCCAGCAATGTTTCTGTCTAATCAGAACTCACGCAATTATGCAACCAATTTTCAGCCTTAATTTCAGTAGATTAACACAAGCGTTGAGAAAAAAGAAAAATGGCCTGAGATGCGCCCCCTCTTAACACACGTCCCTAAATTTAATGGCTACGTGCTTGTTGAGCAGCTGTTTGTTATTTACCATTTTATCAAACACGAGAGTGGAAATTTACACTTCAGTTTGATAAGTAAATAGGCTACCATGGAAATTAAGGTTTTCATAATGTGTCTCAAAAAGCAAAAATCTATTGTAGGAATATTAAAGAATATGGCTTGGCAGGAAACAGCATTTTACTACTAAATTAAAGCAGTAATGCAAAAATAAATTCAAAAATGACAAATGAGCTGGTAGATGAAGAGGCAGAGGTCTTGTGAAGGAGCAGAAATCCATGCATACTGCAAGCTTAATGACTGCACAGCCACTCAAGAATGCTCTCTGGGACTTACATGGACATGTTTCCTTGCCAACAATCAATACTTCATGACTGTAACATCTGAGGATTAGCTACAAGATGCAAACCCCTGAAAAACTTCAAAAACAGAAAGACCAGGTTGCAAAGGCATATTTAAGGAACCTGTAGAATTTTTGAACAAAGTTTTATGCGCTCATGAAACAAACATCAGCCTTGGGGAAAAAATGATAGTAAGAGCAAATTATTGGAGAGAAAAGGGAGCTAACCATAACAAGCTCATCTGTTAAAAGTAATGGCAGAGCATCGTTAGGGTTGGATGTCTTTGATGGATGTCTATAGATTGAGAGTTCAGGCTATCTTTTTCTAGATTTCCATAAATTATTAGATAATATGACTTTGTTTGCTGGGTTGGCATCTGATCTAGGTGCTTCCTGGTGCTTTGGAACTGTCCAACTGTGAGGAGGCCCCAGAAAAGACCTGAAAAGGCTGGAGAGATTATCTCTCCTAACCACCTTCCAGAATGTTTGACTGACCTTTCTGAAGTATTGGAAGAGGTGTCAGGAGAGAGAGCGGTCTAGTGATGTTCGCTTAGACTTAGTAAAATGCCTTAGTAAGGTATTGGACCAGCAGAATAATTCATTGTATTGATATTGATTGGTATTGATTCTGTAAGCCTCTAATACTCTACTGGAGGGTTGGAACAGTATTATTCCACTAGATATTCCCTCATTTAGTGTTTTAATGATGTTGGAAAGTACTGTCTGTACAAAATCTCCTATATGTGAAGAGTGGGATTAGGATTTAGTGACCACAAAGGCCATTATTCAGTTCTGAATAATATACAGTGGTTGTTGGCTAAGGCTTAGGACCAGCTTAGAGTAGGTTGTCTACTAATCGGAAGGTTGGTGGTTTTGGTGGCTGCTCCACTATGCATGCCGCAATATTGTTGGGCAAGATACTAAACCCTGAGTTGCTACTGTGTTCATCGGAGTGTAAAAGTTAGCAAGACAGCATGCAGATAACGAAAAAAGTCCTTCTGTGAATGGGTGTATGAGACGTGTGGCATGAAGCGCATTGAGGAGAAAAGCTGTGTGTAAGAACCGATCCATTCTTCATACTCATCAAACCTCATCAATGAAGGCATGATCGTCCTGGAAGGGACCACTTCCATCAAGATAATCTGATCACTCTGAACAAATTGAGTTCAGTTTTAATTTGTTTAATTTGTCATCACTTTGTTCATCTTTTTGTATCAATGCTAATCTGCTCAATTCAGTGAGCCTCAATTAGTAGCTGTTACTTTATTTTTCAAATGAATATGCAGAAACCTGTGCAAACATTAGGATGTGGACTGGAGGACAGAGTCCCCCGCCCCGAAAAAAATTGTCCATAAAGCTCATATGCAAACTTTATGTAAATCTGTGGCCTTCTTTCTGTCTGCCTCACTTAAGTTATGTTGCCTTGCATCTCTGCCCCCCTCTCTCCCACCTTCTTGCCGCTCCCTCTGACTCCCTGGAGTGAGGCTGGGTTAGGGCTGTGCCCAGGGCAGCAGGCTGTTTTAATAAGACATACTGCCATGGAAAGGTATAGATCAGAGGAGAAAACAGCGCTCTGGGCTAATGCACAGCAAGTCAAGGCAGAGAGGAAAGTAAGAGGGAGAACGTCAGGGGAAGAGAGAGAGCTAGAAAGAGGTAGATTGAAGGGAAGACATAATGCCTAGGGTCCTGTGAAAGAATAGATGGCTTTGTGTCTTTGAAAGAGCACAAAACAAATAGCAGGAGAGGTGAAGGAGTGATGATAAGGTCTAAAATGATGAACTCAGCAGGAGGGCTTATATAAGGGTGGTGATGGGAAGGATTTGAGAGATCTGTGGTATCTGTGAAGTGTCTCGAGGCATGTGGTTAACGGAGATCAGTAGTTTGGTGAGAAATAAAGATGAAAAAGGTGCCTTAAAGAGATGCGGGTCTCTGAATTTAAGCCGAAGCCCAACTGTGAAAACAAAGTGTGTCACAAAGCAAAATAAAGTCCTGTCAATCTCCTTGGCATCTGATTTAATAACCATTTTGCCTTTTTTACTCATTCAAGCCGCGATATTCGGCAATTAGCATTTCATATACAAAAGTAGACCTTTAAAAAGATGTCAAACAAAGTCAAACTAAAATAATGACTCATGATGGGGAGGGAAAATCAGCATCTTTTTATTTATCACCATGATTTCCATGAAGGAGTCCATTTCTACCCTTGTTAGTATGCCAATGGTTTTTAACAAGGAGACAAAAGCTGTTGAGGGGGCGTTCGGCTATGCCTTTCTAAAAATGTCTGAAACCGCTCTCCCAAGCACGTTCTGAATTAAAGCCATTGTGATGGTAATTTTGTCACCTCTAATGGACAATTAGATATGCTAGCAGATAGAAAGCACTCTGCATAACAATCTCTGGGTTCTAATTACCTCACCAAATGGCGTGGTTGCTCATGTGCCTATGGATCACTAAACCAATAAGACAGGGGAGCGGAGATAGACTGAAGGTGAAAGGGGGCAGTAGCTGTATTAAACGTATCCTTCCCTGGCCGCCTAAAATTAAGAATTAAAAAAAAATCAAGGTGAAGTATTAATTAGCAGCTGAAATTGTTAACACCATGAATTATTAAGTTGAATTGTTAAGCATGCATAATGGAGAAAAAGTTTAATATTGGTGAATATCTGTTAAATTGATTAGTAGCTACATGAATGGAAGAAATAGTAAGGCAAGGCAAGTTTATTTGTATAGCACAATTCAACAACAAAGTGATTCAAAGTGCTTTACAGAGACATTAGAAACAAGAACAAATAAAAAGCATGATTTAAAATTGATTAAAACAAGCAAATAAACTAACTAACTAATTAACAAACAAACAAACAAACAAACAAACAAAACAGTATATAAAATCAAAACAGATAAAATCAGAACAGTAGATAAAATCAGTAGTTAATGTAAGTTTTGAAATTTAAGCTTAAAAGTGTGGATTTGGTGCTTTATTCAAATGCAGCTGAGAACAGGTGAGTCTTCAACCTGGATTTAAATAAACTGAGTGTTTCAGCTGATCTGAGGCTTTCTGGGAGTTTGTTCCAGATATAAGGAGCATAAAAGCTGAATGCAGCTTCTCCGTGTCTGGTTCTGACTCTGGGAACTGATAAAAGACCGGATCCAGATGACCTGAGGGATCTGGATGGTTCATACTGGGTCAGGAGGTCATTGATGTATTTTGGTCCTAAACCATTCAGAGCTTTATAGGCCAGCATCAGAACTTTAAAGTCTATCCTCTGACGGACAGGCAGCCAGTGTAAAGACCTCAGAGCTGGACTGATGTGGTCCACTTTTTTGGTCTTAATGAGGACTCGAGCAGCAGAGTTCTGAATGAGCTGTAGTTGTCTGACTGATTTTTTAGGTAGACCTGTAAAGATGCTGTTACAGTAATCAAGCCTACTAAAGATGAATGCATGGACTAGTTTTTCCAGGTCCTGTTGAGACATCAGATCTTTTATCCTTGATATATTCTTGAGGTGATAGTAAGCTGACTTTGTTATTGTCTTAATGTGTTTTTCTAAGTTTAGGTCTGCATCCATCACTACACCCAAATTTCTCGCCTGGTTTGTGGTTTTTAGATGTATAGATTGAAGTTCTCTGGTGACCTGTAATCGTTTTTCTTTGGCGCCAAAGACTATTACCTCAGTTTTGTTTTTGTTTAGCTGGAGAAAATTGTGGCACAACCAGTCATTAATTTCCTCAATGCATTTACCAAGAGCCTGTACAGGGCCTCGGTCTCCTGGTGACATTGTGATATATATTTGTGTGTCATCTGCATAGCTGTGATAGTTTATTTTGTTGTTGTTTATAATCTGTGCCAGTGGGAGCAGTTTAAACAATTTAAGATCAACTTCAAATGGAAAAAAAATGTAATTTTAAGTGTAAACTTATTTCAATAATACATTTGAAAATTCTAGATAAAAAAGGTCTAAAAAATATTTTTAAAAAGTAAAAAGTTCTGATTCATACTATAATACATACAGTGGGCGTGTCTACACTGGGGAAAGCACCAATCAGGACTGAGCAATATTTGAATTAAAATCTGATGCTGTGTTAATTAAATCTGACCAAAGTTTAGCGGTAAATAAGGTGAGGTAAAGAAATAAAAGCTGCTCTTTAGTACTTGTCACTAAGAATGTTTTATCACACTGTAATGACTGAAACTGTACCAAATAGACATTTTAAGTCTTGTTTCAAATGAACTAATGTTAAAATGCAAGTAGTTGGTGGTTTGTGAAAGTTAAAAATAAGGCAGATTGCATTCTTCAATAAAATGCATACATTCACACTGGATTTTAATCCTGTAACAATCACATTGCGAAACAAAGGCCTGATGCCAGACAGTTTATTATTGAGGACGGAGCTCTTCATTTGGCCACATATAGCAGAAAAACATAACAAGGCACAGTCTGACAAATTGTTGGCATCAGAATTGCGATCACAGTCATGACACAGACAATTGGGCAGCCCTGCTCTCTCTGCTTTTGCTGCACATCTTTGCTCTGCTTTGCTTTGCTTTTATTTTTGATTGCACCACTAAGCATTCGTGCCATTAAGTGACCTGTTAATAATTGTTATACTGGTTGATTACAAAAAACGAATTTATTTTTGGCTGCTGATGGAACTCAAACAAGTCTAATTCAATATCCCTTTGATATTAAAAATCTAATAAGTGGAAGCATCCTCTGAAGTTTAATTATGTTGTCAGTGTCCCTGACAGGTAACAACTCCATTAACACAAAAAAATGAAGGCTGCTGACTATCATGTCTGCTTTTACTTAATTTTTAGAAGGGAAATATTTTTTTGAACCCACACTTTTAATTTGCAGAACTGGTGACAGAATATAGTTTCTGGCTTTATCAATATGTCTGCAATTTTCTTAATTTCTTACCAATGTCTAACTTTTTTCTTCCTGTCTTCTGTCTCATCATCCAGGTAATGAGCTGCTGTACCGCAATCAGGACGGCGACGTCGTCAAGTTCAACGTCGACACCAACGAGCAAACCATCTTAGTGCATAACAAGAAATTTGTAAGTCTTTTCGTCTTACAATCAAAGCACTGAAGGGCTGAGCATGATTGCCTATGAGTTCGATTCAAACATTTCCAATAGTGTCAACAAATCAAAGAACCTAAAGCTTTTTTGTGTGTTTTTTCCCCACAAATGATCCATTTTCAGAGTGAAATGTGAGCTGCATATTTAACACTTGGTGAAATGTCAAAATGGAGATGTAGCATCAGTGTCACAGCAGCTTGGGTGACAACACGCAACATTATGTCTGCCATCAAATCACCAAGCCCTAGTGCAAAGACTAATGCAGCTCCCATTTGCTTTAGGAACCAAGCAATCTGTCAAACGCAGTCAGTTAAGGACCAGTTTAATGAAAAACTGCCATGCGTGATCGGAGGTCTCTTCTTTTTATTGTATGCATTTTTTTTCTTCTTCTAACATCCTTCTTTTGATTCCTAGGAAATGTACAAAGCCAGCAAGTATGAGGTCTCTCCTGACCTGAAGCATGTGCTGCTGGCCTACAATGTTGCACCGGTGAGCATCTCATTTGTTTGCTTGTTTTTTGAATTAGCAACCTGACAGCCAAATATGTCAGCCACCGCTGCTGAGGGGTGGGGTGTAGGCCTGCAATGAAGCATAGGCAGTGGGGGGGGGTGGAGGGAGGAGAAAGTAATCATGGCGGGGTGTGAAGGCCTGTCGCACGTCGCTGCCTGTCAGCGAGGGTGGCGGGGGCTAGCTAAGCCAAGCAGAACTGTACTGAGGGAGGCACAAACAAACCCCTCGGTGCTACACGGCCTCGCGGACAGGGAGATGAGCTCAACAGCAGCACCATCATATGCATCAAAGCATTTTAGCTCCTGATACAGGTGGATCAAATATATTGATCCATTTAGTTAGATGATAGTTGCCTGTTTACTACTGCGTCACCACTTAGTCACTGTAGAGAGAACTGGTTCCTGTTGTTAGTTTATGGAGGATGCTGGCAGAAACACTGTATAACCTTGTGTTATTGCCTGAGATGAATTGAAGATATTACAGCACACTCGAGTGTGGTGGAATGTACGTGTTTGCATTTATTATTCAACTAGACCGCCATCACCTTGATAGATGACAGTCATTCCTGCTATATGCTCATCGTAGCACAGTCGGCACACATTCATGCACTATGAGATGCGGTATGGTTCATGTTTTTATTAAATACCCCACTTGTATTATAAAACATGGACAAACGCTCTTCCTGAAGATGTGTCTCTACTGGGTGATGTTCCTGGATACATAATGTCTGACTGTTGAGTGCCTACTGTAACAAAAACTGTCATTTAAAAAGTAAAAGGTTAGGATTTCAAAGACACGCCATAGCCGTCGTTAATCTGGTCGACATAAGTGTGGTTTGATCTGCCGATTAAATCCAAAATCAGCTGGTTTAAATTAAATCGATCTATCCTTCAGGGTTATGTCGTTGTGGTCCTTTTCACCATTTCTAGTGCAGCTGCTATTTTTTGATCACTCCCTGGAAGTCACAGGTCAGGTCGTTTGGACCAAATGTCCACCCTCCAGTGCCTCGGGGCTTTACAGTAGCGCTTTACACTGACAGTCAGACCTTGGGGGACAAATTCAAGTAACAACCTTGCTCCTGGTTGCACTCCTGATCTCATGCACTGCCTTCAGGCTTTGGACAGTGAGGACTTTTTGACTTGAAACTCCTGCTTGGTGTCTTGGTACACAGCTCTCATTACCAGCAATGATCTTCGACATGAAAGTCAGGCCAATTCGACACAGAAGTTAATGTTCTCGCTCTGGGCAAATTTGAGCTCCATGGTGAAATCCCAAACTCTGAGCGCGAATGGTCAGAATGGGACTTCCAGCCAGCAATCTAAAAATAGCAACAGTGCTGGAAGTGGCCCAGAGGTGCACAATGTCACACATGTACTGTTTTCTGACAGCACGCACGTAGAGAAATAAGTCTATTGCAACAACAGAATGGTAAATTGGGCTCCATATTGACTATTCTGACTTCACAGCAGTCTGAAGAATCCTTTGTCTGTTTTTTTTCCCCCTCCTCAAACTGCACTGAGTATCAGAGTATCAGAGTATCATATCAGAGTATCAGAGTATCATTTCTGGCCGCATCCGGCCAGAAATGTGTGACTGAATTGCAGCCTTACTGAGGTGTCACAGTGTATTGACCCAGTGTTGAGTACACAACATCACTGCAGCAAGATAAGACATTAAACCCTTGAATTTCCAGGGGATGGTGGGTTACTGTCAGCCTTTGGTACTGATATGAATAAAATACTGTCATATTGATATGGAGCATTGTGGCTTTGGGATGAGGCCATTCTTCTTTTTCTTCTTCTTCTTTTTTAATTTAGAAGGAAACTTGAGATTTTATGGCAGCACTTCACAGTGTTTCCTCAAAATTACCTGCTTAACAAGGATTCTTTTCATTTTGAAGTTCAAAGGATTAATTATCATCAGTCCTAATGCAGTTTTTGTTTTCTTTACTTTCAAAGAAGATACTGTTGTACCTAATATAAGTAAACAGGGCAATTATGATGTCTTAATTGATTCTGCTATGAGAACAAAGAATTGGCAAGAATTAAAATGTCAAGGTTAAATATCCTACATCTCATTCCAGGTGTACCAGTATTCCTACACGGCCTTCTACATCATCTGCAGTCTGGAAACACCGTAAGTACACATCAGGGCTGAGTCACTCCATTAAAATTGTTTTTCTCATATTATCTCACCTGACCTTTCTGCCTGTGAAAATGTGAAAGAAACTCATTTACACCTGTTTTGCCAACTACCTCCCACAAAGCACCTCTGACATCAACCACACTGTTCACTTCCAAACCTGCACTTGTGCAGTCTGCGAAGCGAAACGGTGCTATCAGATAATCCGCAGCCTCAAATCGCAGCTGTAGTCAGCCGCAGCCACAACATAGGCAGATGTTTATCCTCATTCACCCTGTCCTGAGTTAGCCCTTTGACGACAGACCTCGACTTAAGAAGCGCTCAAAAACAGAAGGTAAATTACCAGAGCAAGGATTAGATGTCAAAATGAACTACAGTTCACAGAAGAAAGTTACACTAATAGCACTGCCTTGTTTTGAAAATGAGCCTTTTTCTGCAATGTCAAGAGATCTTGAAGATCTCTCGTCCTTCAACGTTAAGCTGTTAAAAACAGCTAAAGAAAGGAGCACGTAACAATGAAAAACCTACCGTGTTCATGTTTCTGTGTGTTCTCTGCTTTTTATTATAACTAGAAACGTGACAGAGGAAAACCAATTAAACCTTATTTCTTAACATTTACTTAGGTAGGATCACAATCGTACTGTTTGCTGTTCTAAAACATATTTCATCATGTTACTTAGTCGCTGCCAAAAGAAAGTATCTTCTTGTACCACTCTTTACATTTCTTTTGCATTATTCTGCAACATGGCCTCTGATGCATTGTCACGTAATTACCAGTTAACAGTATAAACCTCAGGCTACAGTTTCACAGACTGACACAAATCTCTATCCTAATGAGACCACGCACAAGATCTTTCTGCTGCTGTTTAAGTATTAATTCAAAGACGACAGCAAAGTTGGTGAAAACCATCCCAAAGTGCACTTCACAGCAATTTTCACAGTGATTCTGCTGGAGAAACAGGTGCACGCAGAATTCAAGGTTACAGAGCTACAAACCTGCTCATCACTGCTTTTTTTACCCATTAAAAATGAAACGTCGGCAGTTTGGATGCAGTTGGCATGCCCTAAATTTTTGGGTTCCTGTTTCTTGCTACCAGTGTTGTATCTTTGCAGGTCCAGTGGATAGTTGTTTCTTGGCTGGGCATAGTTAGCACTATACCCTCTGTGTTTCCAGATCACCATGTACGCTCAACAGGAACTGACGCTCATTGTGGCACAAATGTGTATAAAAATTTGAGGTACATTCGCTCCCTGGTATTCGCGAGGGTTAGGGACCACTTCACTGAAAACGCTATAACTGCATATTTTAATTTTAATGAAAAAAGCAAATATTTTAGATGTGCTCTATGAAAAAAATCAGCATATAGGCAAATTTTCCGCAAATAATTTGAAGTTACGTTCCACAGTAAAATCCGTGAATACTGAACCGCGAATAGGCGGCTGTTCACTGTATTTGATTATTTTGTCATATCCACCTGTAATGCAATTAATTGAAGACCATTAGAAGAATGCGATGTGAAAACAAGACACACACGTAATCCAGTTTGGAAGCATCAGTTTACCAGCTGATGAATGTAACTGTGAGCAAACCCACGCAGGTACACTGAGCAGGTTCAAACCTAGAACCTTGTTGCCATTCAGTGACAGAAAAGAGCAAAACTACTGCCAGTCTAGCTAAAAAGCCTCCCCTGCCAAGTCATATTAGAGGCGTTTTTGTGCTGTGACTATCCACCTTACTTATTTCCCTTTTGAATTACTTCCACACCAGGTCACAGTATGACAGCACTGTCAGCAGCTCTCCTGCTTAAACCTATTTAAATGCTGCCACCCAGTGGTGCTGCGTCAAAAAACACCTGCGCTGGTGTCCTCATTCATTCTGCGCTCCAGACAAAGACACAGAGGCAGTGGCACCTCTAATTCTGCAGCCTGCACTGCGCAGCACTTTTCCCAATAAGGAGAGGTGACACTGTTATAGAGTGGGGGTATTTATGGATACACTTAAAGCTTTGTTCTCAGATGTTGTACACTTGTTCCTCTGCCGCCGGGTCACTGGGAGCAGACAGTCATTGTGTTTATGTGCCTTCACGTTTGTCTGATAGTGGGGGTTTTTTCACCTGTCTGTGCGCCCCAGGGAAACGTGGAACCTGAACCCTCCAGAGGTGCGAAACGCTCAGCTTCAGTATGCAGGCTGGGGACCCCAGGATCAGCAACTGGTACGAGCTGCATGAATCCCCTCTTTCATATCTGCTTTCAAACTAATTAATTTTTCATTCAGTTTCAGTAAAAAAAAAAAAAAAAAGGAAAAAAACTAAACATAAATAAAAAAAATCTGGAAAGATCCATCTGAGAGGTTTAGAAACTTGCCCTTGGTGTAAAAAAAAGTGCAGAAAACCCAACTTTGCAGCACACAGACGGAAATATAAGTTAAGTTTTCACAACCTGTGTCCTTCGCTGCCTGTTTTTAATTTTAATAGGTGATAGAATTAAATATATTTGAAGGTGCTTCAGCCAGAGGGACCTATATATTTCACAACCCAATGGGAGGAGTTACAGTGAGTGAGTGGAATTCTGGCTTCTTTTTGTGCCCTTGGTTTAAACCTGCTTTAATCAATTGTTGTGGCCACCTGAGTGCAGCGAGCTGCAAACCCAACACTGGCAGATCATTATTTTTTAAATAACAAGCATATGGCAAATATTAGCTTAGATAAATTAGTGAATGCAGAGTGGCACGCTGTGTAATAAATGCTCACAAAGAAAACGGTGGCCGTTACAACCTATGTCTAAAAATGTGTCGTTTCATGCATCGGTTAAAACACTGGACTCCAGGTACACGACGCCCAGCTGGAAACACTTCACCTACCCAAGATTCACAGACTTTACAGAAAATGTTACATTTTTGTGATTTATATCGTTATCGGGACGATAGATGTTTTATATCGGGATATGAGATTTTGGTCATATTGCACAGCCCTACCCCAAACAATGTTTGAATGTTAAAAATGCTGGATTTGCATTGTAGTGTGCGTGGTCAAAATTAAACTCTGTGGAAACAGCGTTAAATAAGCGCAGCATTTCTGTGCCCAGAAGACAAATCAACAAACCAAACACAATAGCAGAGAGCTGCCACGGAAATGAAAATAGTATTTGGTGTGGCTTGTATTAGCCTCTAGCGCAGGGAGTTCTCAAAGTTTGATGACTGAGTGCCAGTTTAGGTGCCAGCACAGGCTTGAGGGCTGCACTGGAGAAATGAAAACTTTTAGGTGCTGTTTTATGTTGGTAATTCTCATTTTTGAGCTTGTTTTTTTTACCATTAGTCAGGAGGCCGTTATATTTCTTTACACCAGCTGTATTTGTCAAAGTTAGGAAGGTTGAGTCTGCTACAAAGGATACAACAGAGGACCTGCAGATGAAGAGAAATGCTCTCTATCTGTGCTGCACTATCACACCATGAGATGAACTATGGATGAATAGTAGTGCATTAGTAGTGCAGTAATTGATGAAACCTTATTACACCATAATTAAGGTGTCATGACCTTTATTACCCTTAAATTTGGTCCAAGTAAGGCCTGTATTCTGAATCGGTTTGGTCTCATTGGTGAGGTATGACAATTACTGCTCCACGAGCATGGTCCTAGAATTGGGGCACAGCTAATCTTTATCTTTCAAATGCCCCATTTTCCTCCAGTTGTTGATATGGTGTAAGTTATAATCCTTGAAAACAAACAGTTTTGTCCCTCAGGGTTTGAATCATCCCGATGAGTCGCTGATATTTCCCAGTAAACACATTTGAAATTAAACACTGCTGTTTGAATCACAAGAAGCAATGGTCCTTTGCAACTGTTCTGCGATGAAGCATCCCCCCACACACATACACCTTCCTTCATCACACAATCAGACTTGTCAGGGTATTAATGAAATTCAGTGTGTTGGTTTGCAGGGCAGTCAGACTGTGTGATTACATCCTGCAGCACAATGCTATTAATTACCTGTTATCTCGTCACTGGATTAATTAACGCTCTTGCTAGATTGATATAGCCTCAAGTTTCCCACCATTAGTCATGAAGCTGTATTACTTTCAGCTGCTGAGTTTTGTTAGCATGAAACTGAGCAGCTGGTATTCCTGAAGGTTCAGGTGCCCTCTTGTCAAGGAGGTTGCGGTTGCGAGAGACGTCCATCAACTGAAACAAGCTGGCACAGACTTCGAGCCAAGGCATGTGTTGTGATATCTGCACTCCTAATATACGTAAATCAACACACCTGTTATCCTTTTCCCAAATCCCTTATGCACATGATTAAATCTCCTTTACGTTCCCATAGAAACTGCTCACATACATGCCCGTGCAAAAACACAGCTGTCCAGACACATGTTTAGCAATTTGTTAGGCTAAAAAGTCAGTGTAAGTGGATAAATAAGGGTCGTTGTGTTTTCTCTGCAACAAAAGCAGGTTGAGGAGTTTGCTTTTATACTCTTTAACATGTGGTCCACAAATATTCACGCAGATTTGGGTGTGTTACATTAGCTCGTTTCTATCTGTCTGAGCTCCTTCACATTCACACCTGTAAACAGCTGCTCTTACACAAGCCTAAAACATAATTAAAAAAGAGACGCGATCAAGCTTTGCAGCAACAGCACCGGATCTATGGAATAATCTACATATCTGCACACACATTTAAACTCATACATTCTCCTTGCTATTTGGCCCCGGTGTGACATTCTTGTTTTATTTTATTTTGTTTTGTATTTATTTTATATTGTCATATTTTGATGTACGCTGTCCACAGCATTTCTGCATTTTAGTGTTGATTTTCTGTGAGCTGTATATTTTTATTATACAGCACTATGCTCAACTCTGTGTTTTTAAATGTGCTTTATAAACACATTTGACTTTGACCTTGACAATACGCTACAGTCGCATTACGGAAAACTGATTGACAACGGTGGCATGAACATAATTGTGATCATAGTGCAGTGAAGTTCCAATGTTGCTGCGTTTGAAATGGCTGCATCAAAGATGAGGGACCAGGTCTGCAATCATAGCTGCTGTCTCCAAAGCAACATTGGTGCATTAAGATGGTAATAAAATGGTAATAAGACAGAATCAATTTGATATTGAATGGTGTCAAGTCGGCAATTGCATGTAAACTGTTTGTGATAATCAGGTGATTAACCATGATAAATTGGCAACAACTGGAAATCTGTTGCCATCTACACAAATTAAATGGAACTTCATGTTAAATACTTCTGCCCTGAGTCCAGCCAGAACTTCATTTAGCCAGCTGAGTCAAGTTCCCTACTCCATAAACCTTCTCTTATCAGAGAATGACTGAAGTCAGGTTGCTTACTACCAGGAGACCTGAGTGCGTGACCAGGTTGAGGTGTGTTGCACGATCAATCTGTCTGCGACTAGCTTGTTGCCGCAACTGTATGCAATCAGTTGCTAAAGTAAATGCAACAAAACCAAAAAACACCAATAAAAATGCTGAGCAACCACAAGAAGGTTGGCAGGTTTTACTGCAGTGTAACTGAGCCATTAGAAAGACTTTGTGTTTGCTTAAGACAGTGAGACCGAGAAAGGGAAACTGTAATACAGTTTTCATTCAAATCACACTACATACAGAAGTACAATGTGTGTGACAAATAATTCAAGACTTATTAAGTATTAAGAGTCCTCCTGCCTCCTTGGAGAATTACGAGGGAAATCCTTACTAAGAGTGAAAAGTTAAAAACCCTGGAACCTACGCTACATTTTTCTCATCCAGCTCTATGCAATTACACACTTGGCCTCAGAATGATTAAAAGCTCACAATACCACGTTCACACTCGTGTTAAACAAGCATAACATGTAGTAACGTGCCCCATTTTAGTTTAGAAATTTTAGTATGATAACATTAATTACCACTTAGATTAACTTGACTAAATATGTTTAAGACCTAACCTGCCCTACTCTGCTGGTGTGACTGGTCCAACCAGACCAACGTATCTAGAGACTGCTCCAAATACTCTCACTGACTGCCATCAATGGTAGAATTTTACCTTCCTTCAGAGAACGGGGCCAGGTTTTCTCTCTGTGCTGTGGCCTAGATTAGCTTCTAAACAGGGACTCCATCTGTACCAGTGTGACACCAGAGCACACGGGCCCACGGCTTACGTCTCCTCAGGAGAAAGTAATTGTGACACACATTGTATTACTTTTAAAGAGGGTCTGTTTGCTTGAGAAACTTTTAGCTAGCATTTTTTTTCTTTACTGTCATGTTGTTTATACACAGCTGACTTAGATTTCCACAGGAGATTTTTCTATGTAGTATTTGACCCTTTTTGCACTGTTGTAAGAAGTATTTAATCAGCAAGCAACAATTTCCAGCTCCCTGACTGGTTTCATCATTCATACAGCTCAGAGGGAATATTTGTTGGAGAATCATTCACAAACTGATACCATGATACCTGCTTGAGGCCAGAGATTCCAAATCCTTGAGATACCGAGCGAGCCCTTTTCTGTAATACCCTGAGATTGATTTCAGCATGGCATTAAGGCTGTAACATTTTAAAATTCCAGCCCCAAGAGCAGCCCCGCCTTACCACGTTCACTGTGGGTGCTGATGATCTATTATTCTCTGTAATGAAAGAGTTGACCTTCAGTTATCTTGAAAGCCCCGCAGGCCTGTGGAGGAGAGCGTCAAAGTCAAAATCTGGTCCCAAGGTTTGCTGTCTTATCAGAAATTGAAAAGACTTATTTTCTTGTCTTTTTAGTTTTGGGAATGCCGGTTTCTCTCTAATCAAAAAGTGCTTTTGCAAATGTGTGCAGTGGTGTCTTGTGTGTAAAATGAGTGTGTTTCTGACCCTACGGTTGATATACGGTTGATCTTATTCTTCAGTTTAAATACAACACAGTCCTCAGATTTTCTGTTTTGTGCTGTTATGGTAAGACCTCATTCACTTTTACAACATTTAAATTTATAGGAAAGCTGGTAGTCAGTTTCATTGAAACATCATTATCTGAGCTCAAGGATCTTGAGGACATGTACTTCTCTAGATGTTTTGTCAATTTTTCCATTCAAATTTTTGACTGCGTTTCTTTTATTTCTGACTCTTCTAGATCTTCATTTTTGAAAACAACATCTACTATCGGTCTAAGGTGGAGAGCCGTTCTATTCGTCTGGTATCTACCGGTAAAGAAGGTGTCATCTTCAATGGGCTCAGTGATTGGTTATATGAGGGTAAGGCAAACGATTTTCTTGCTGCTCAAATACAATACAATGGTAGCATAGTAGTTGAGGAGACGTAGACTCGTATTGCTTCTATAGGAATTATGAGCATATATGCACTTGATCATCAGCAAGTGTGAGCTTGTGTTAACTCAATCTTTCCAAGCATAGCAAATTACAAAATGCTATGCAATGCTCGGAGAAACTGCAAGAAACCCAAGTGCTAAGTGTTTGGAAGGTTTGCCAGAAGAAAGTCTCTCTCTGAAGAAAAAAGAATATGACAACACAGCTTAGATTGGTCAGGTGTCTTCTGAACAAACCACAAGACATTTAGAACAATGTCCTTTGGACAGATGAGCAAAACTGCGATGTATGTAAATGGCCTGTATTTGTATAGCACTTTACTAGTCCCTAAGGATCCCAAAGCGCTTTACACATCCACCCATTCCCACACTGGTGATGGCAAGCTACATTGTAGCCACAGCCACCCTGGGGCGCACTGACAGAGGCGAGGCTGCCGGACACTGGCGCCACCGGGCCCTCTGACCACCACCAGTAGGCAACGGGTGAAGTGTCTTGCCAAAGGACACAACGACCGAGACTGTCCAAGCTGGGGCTCGAACCAGCACGGCAAACTCCCAACACTTGAGCCACAATCGCCCTGTGTCGTATAACCAAAAAACAAAGGATGATGATTTGAGTTTGTTTTGGACCTGGGCATCTTGCAGTCATTGAATTGACCACAAATTCCTCTGTATATCAGTGTGATTAGAGTCAAATGTGAGGGAATCTATCCAAGAGCTAAAGCTTGACCAAATTTGGGTCTTGCAACCAGACAATGATCCCAAGCACAACAGCTAATATACAGCAGAATAGCTTAAAAAGGAAATGAAAGTCCAGACTTTGGCCAGATTAAAATGTGGTGGTCTGACCACAAGACAGCTGTGCATTCACAAACTTCAAAGAACTGAAGCAATATTATGAAGAACACTGATAAAGTTTTGATGCGACCGTATGTAACAAGGCATGTTTAATGGTTCTCTCTGCTCTCTACTTTTGTAAGCTACTCTACCCATTACAGGCTGTAGTCTTTACAATTTACGTTCACCATACAGACATAAGATTGACATTCATTTTCTAATCTAACTCTTTCCATGAAAGAAAATAGTGTGTTAGTTCTGATAACAATTAGGGAAAACATGTAGTAAACCTCTTTTGTCCCGTGTATTCTCCTTGTATTACATTTTTCTAATTTGAACACTCTGCAGCAGCTCAGGTATTTAGAAGTAATGACATGAGACAGCATGACTCCCAAGTGTCTGTAGCCACATTAGTATTTTATGCATGTAGCGCTTGATTTCCTGCAGGTAAATTAAAAAAATGGATATCCTGTCAATTTGCCTCTGCTTTACACAGCCCTGAAAACGAATGAATGTTCTACATCAGTTGATGTGCATTAACTCGGCGGCTGTGTGTGTGTTGTGCATTAAGATATAGATGTCAAAGTGCTCTCCGAGCGTCAACACCACCGATCAAAGCTCACCTGTATGCCTCACAGTATAAACCGTGACAGGGACTGTGTTAGCATTCAACTAATGAATTTATATCTGCTGCGCTGGGTGAACACTCTGCTCCAGTGGAACGGTGTTTTAATAACGGAGCAGGAGGGAGATGGGGAGCAGCAGACTCACAGATACAGAGATAGCAGAAATGGAGACAGCCAATGATACACAAGCTGTTAATCTTGGAGTAACGCTAAACATCACATATCTGTTTGAAAGTGTGAGGCTGCCACCAAGGAGATGTCAGGGTTTAGACACTGTGGCAGAGAGGTTATCTGAGGTCACCGGTGCATCAGGATTAGAGCCCGTTGGCTGCCTTTCCTGCAAAATTCATCTGTTTTTATTTAATGTTGTCCACCCACAGCCCTCTTATCTCCGCCTAACCAAGCTGATATTTGAAAGCAAGTCCATTCTTCAAGAGCAATATCCATTCTGAGCCATTTAAACATTAATCGGAGCGATATTGCAGTGTCTGACCCCATATTTATGGATTGCTGAAGGCCTGGTAATTTACACTCATCATTTATTGACCAGATAAATCTTTCACTCAGAGATAAAAGATAGAATCAGCTTCATAATCTTGAGATAAAAGTGAATCATAGGACTATACAATTGGTTTTGTGTGCTTTAAGTGCACAATGTGATGTGGTAAAGTGTTTTATTTTGAGAAAAACAGGGGCTATTTTATTATCTCAACACAACACATTTGAAAGCCTGTCATCAGAATTATGTTTATTCAATAATGGAGGGATTTTTCGAAGACAACGAAACAGGCTTGTTGTGGTTGGAAAACATTGGCTAGAGAGCATTATTATGACCAAGAACGATTTTGTTACCTTCTTCAAAGACAAGGATCAGGTGTGTGACCACTCAATGTCAGTTTCTGTCTTCAAAGTGACTTTTGTGCATCAAAACAGCAATAAAAAGACAAGACAGAGTCAGTCTACCACCTCTCTGCAGTTGAATGGGGTCAGGCTGGCTGCTGTTTGTCATAAATTGGCAATCATGAAACTCTTGCAGTCTAGATACATAAATATTCATGTTAACCAGAAAATTTACGTTACATTCATAATCTCGCCAGAGCCTCATTGATTTGAAACAGAAATTCCTGCACAATTAGTGATGTGGGTGCTGAAGGACAGTGATTTAACTGTAAACTGACACAGGCACTCGTCAGTTTACAGTTATATACACCAGAATATGGCCAGATGTCCTCTATTGCAAAGAGATGTATCGCAGATGAGTAGCGCACATGGGAGCTCACTGGCGCAGATTCATTGCAACATGTTGGCTGTCTTTCTGCCTTTATAAATTAGAAAGGAGTTATTTGAAAACTTGATTGTTTGCCATCAGACAGCCTGTGCAGTCAACTTGACTGTGCTTGCCCACAGGTTGAAGGGGTTGCACGCGCAAATGTACTTTTAATCTGTAATGCAGTCCCTCAGCAACTCCTGATTTTTCTCATTTTTTTTCATAGTGGCAAGAATTTCCCTCTTATTTTTAGGCTAGTGCAACTAAGCTAGTAGTCAATTTTCTTCCAGTTGACTCTTTTCCCCATAGACAGTGGATGGGGTTGTGCTGGTAATGACTATGACTATGATTACATAGAGATACCCCTGACATCAAACAGGGTTGCAAATTTTGAGGCTGAGGCTTTGAGGAATGTTCATATTGCGTATAAATCTATGCCAAAATGTCTTGGAACCAGCTGATTTTGATGGCCTCATTATGCCAGGTTTTATTTATTTATTTATCTTCATTTGAGAATGCACTAAAAGTCCTTTTCATTCCCATTAATAATAAATCTCTTTTGAAAAACTTGTATTTGTAAGCCTGTAAATAGATTTGGCATTAGCCCAGATATGATGTAAGCATTTGCAGGCAAGCTTAGAAGCCTTGCCAGCTTGTCTAATGTTTACATTCATCAGCAAGACTGCAAGGCATCAGACTTTCCATGCTAATGACTCAGGCCATCCTCCAGCCAAGGTCAAACTGAGGGTGGGTCACACTACTGCTGAGGAGGAATGAGGTCTTAAGCTGTGCCTGTCGCTGTGCAGCAGATTTGATGCTAACGGGTGAAAAGGTTGGCAAATAATCTCCCAGGGCTTGAATATCCTCTTGCTTGCAATGTTGTCTTAATCCATAAGAGTGTGTGTGTGTGTGTGTGTGTGTGTGTGTGTGTGTGTGTGTGTGTGTGTGTGTGTGTGTGTGTGTGTGTGTGTGTCCTAGTAATGTGCAGACAGCAGAAATGGAGAGAGAAGGGAGAAAAGAAGAAAAGCAAAATTAAAAAAGAGGAAATGCAGCCAAGAGTGCTATTGGGCTGTGTGTAATAGTCGTGTGTTCTGTCATCTGTTGGCTGTCTGATTATTGAGGCTGTACTGATACTGACACATCCTGCAGTGTGACGCAGCCCAAGGAAATGGCTGTTTATTAGGCTCTGGTGTGCCCAGATAAAAACCTGCTGTTGCTTTGATTTTACTTGTGTTTGCCCCTTAGATATTTGGCTAGATGAATGTTTGCATCGAGAGGCTTGTTTGTGGGGGTGGTTTCTGTTTATCAGTCTGTTTGTGTCAGACTCTGCAGGAGATAGAGTAACCACATAATCAACACTTGTGCACTGGAAAGAGAAAGATTAGTAAAGGGTGTGAAAATATGGGCTTGTCTGAAACAGACGGGAGAAATAGTTTGTCGGTGGATGTGAGTCATGCTGTTTGGAGATTATCAGACAAAATAAGATCCGTCACTTAAGAAACATCTGAAATGTTTAGGACTAGACTGACAACTTGTATTTGGACCTTCTACTTCTCAATGTTACCAATTGTGGTAGTAGAGAACTGTTTTAATCGAGATCATTTTTAGCACATTTCTATGTGAATTTCAATTGTGTTGAGTTACCTAAAATCAAACATCCATCCATCCTACCATTTTCTTCCACTTATCCCAAGTTGGGTCATGGTGGCAGCAGGCTAAGAAGGATATCACAGATGTCCTTCTTCCCATCCACACTTTTCTGTTCCTCCTGGGGATTTCCAAGGTATTCCCAGTCCAGATAAGATATACATTTGGGTCTACCTCACCTCCTCCCAGTTGTGCATGCCCAGAAGACCTCCAAAAGGAGCCACTCAGTAGGCCTCCTAACCAGATGTCCAAACCACTTCAACTGGCTCGTTTCGACATACAGGAACAGCACGTCTACTCCAAGATCCCTCCAAAAGTCTGACATCCTCGTCCTATTTCTAAGGCTGAGCCACCCTTTGGTTGCTTGTATTCGTGACCTTACTCTTTCGGTCATCGCTCATATTTCATGACCATGCAGAGGGTGATGGTTGGGAGACAATAGACGGACTGGTAAATTTAAAGCTTCAATTTTCAGCTTAGCTCTCTCTTCATTACATCAGTCTGGTACAACACCTGCAGTACTTCTAGTGCCGCATCAGCATCAGCAGTACTGCCCCAGCTTGCCCAACTCTCACTTGAATTAGACACTTGAATTACCTTGCTTGAAGTCTCTCTCCCCCAATCCAGAGGAATCATTCCCTCTGTTTTCTGGCAGAAAACCATACCCTCAGGTTAGAAGGTGCTGACTTTTATCCCAGCCATTTCACACTTGGCTTGAAACCAGTTCAGTGCATAGTGAAGGTCACGCTCTGATGAAGCCAACAGAACCACATCATCCGCAAAAAGTAAGGATGCTGTTCTGAGGTTCTCATAGCAGACACCCTCCTCACTCTGTCTACACCTTGAGATGTGACAAAGGGTAACCACCCAACACTGACTGAAAATGTGCTATCATTTTGGTTAGACATGGACCTGAAGTCCAGAACAATGGAGTCTAATTGTTGTTTCTATTGTAATATTGACATTTTACAGTCATAAAAATAACAAATACTGACAGTGAAGCTAATAAAAACTAATAATTATTTTTGGCCACTTTGTTTTCATTCATGAGTGCATCTTCTTGTTGGTGCTCAAGAGGTACTAGTGTAAGAAGTTTAGCGTTTTCTGTTGTATGTGTAATGAGGCCAAAATTAAATGTAATTACGTACCTGCAATTATTTAGATTCAGTGAAACGTTTTTACGTTTAGGTCCAACTTCAAGCTGCCCCTGTGTATAACACTGAACTGACTGTATTTACTTCTAGTGCTCTGACAAAGGCTCTGTTCCAAAGCACGTATTTCTTTTTTGATGTGAGACAGATTGTGAGTATTTTGTTCTCGCTGACTAGGACATTTGAAGTGTGGTATTTTGTCTTTTTCTTTACCTTATCCTATATTTTGTGGGGAGTGTAGCATTAAAGTGGTACTCATAAGAGACCAAAGAAGTTACAAAATTGAAGAAGTTTAAGCTCAAAATTGCTGGACCTTATGTTTTGCAGACTGCAGTTCAGTAAGTGTCTGCTATAGGCAGCAGAAGCCATAACGTTATGTCTGGACTGGACGCTGTTCAACTTTGTGAAAAATGTCACTATCCTCATGAGGTTTGAGGTCTATATTTCAAAGTAAATTGGCTTGCACCTTATAACTAGAAAAACTAAATGCCGACTTTACAAAGCGTGTTTGAGGAAAGAATAAAAACATGCATCAGTTTAACCTTGTAAACCCACAAATGCTGTTTTCTGCAGTCATCCCTCTATTTTTAAAAACTGTAACATGTTCACATCGCATCTTTTTGTTAATGTGCAAAATGCTGGGCTTATGTTGAAGCTACTTATCAAGTTCTTGGTTAGAGGAAACTCTTTACCTTATCGTGTAAAGGGTCCTGCTCTGACTTGTGTTGCCAGTTGATGCTAGATAAATATAACTGAACTGAAATGACAGGAAGTGAACTGTTGCAAAATGTGTAGCTGTAAAGTGGCTAAATCCTCTTGTATCTTTTTAAAATCTCCTTTCTGAATATAAACCTGCAAAACCAATGCCCTGTAATACAGTGTTCATCCTTCGGTTTCCTAAGCCAGATCTACAAACAGATTATTTGCAGGCTTTGTAGATGCTTTGCAAAATCTCACTTCTTCTGTCATGTGCTTCTCTGCTAATGCTTAATTATCACTTGCAACACATCCTCAGTCTACACACTGATAGTTGTGCTGTATTTAGTATCAGCTACTTTATTGTCATATTTTTGTGGCGCTATGGCTGGAAGATTTTCATGCCATCTAACCAGTTTGGTTGTTGGCAAGCCAGAATAAAGGGCTAGCAGGGCTTGACCATGCCAGGTATATGTAGTTGTATTCAATGCCGTGCTCTGTGGTTAAAATTTACTTAATTGGACATATCAAACATTGATTTGTGTAGTTTTTTGTTTGTTTGTTTGTTTTGGCAGAGGTGACTGGTGGGTTAATGCAAATGTTATAGCTCGTATAGATACAAATGTCAAAAACACAACTCATCTCAAAGAGAAAAATAGCTGGACTCCAAAACAGAGGAGCAGTGACCTAGAAGTATGCACCAGACACTAAAGACAAAAGTTGGCTTTCCCTCTGTGCTGCATTGCTTCTTCACCTTGTGTTTGGCATGTTTCTCTGCTGCCCTCTGGTGGATGCATGTGGTCATTTTTTTCTAAACACTGAGAAGGATTCGTGGTGTTATTGTGCCACAGTTTACGGAATATTTGCAGCATTTTTATATTTTTTTGTATCCTGTTAATGTTTTTTTTTTAAATCACATATTTGCAACCTTGGATGTCTGATTTTCTTTTTTTCTTGTTAGCTCAGCTTTCCTGAGTCTGTCACCTTGCACTCATTATTTTCCAATGGCCGCTTGACTTATGGCATCTCATGCATTAATAATGTCCTCTACTCAGTGTATAATGTAGTCTGCACACCAGGATGGAGAACATGGACAAAGGAGATGAGCCTCCGACAGCTCACCTTCGTATTCGTCACAATGAGGTGGGCTGTAAAAAGACAGGAGATGTGATCTCATTACTTAAGAGAGAAAATGAGAGCTGGCTCATTAAAAGTGGTTCGCTCACAGCCTCTTCTCTTGGTTTCTCTTTTGTCCCTGCACATTCTTTTGTAATCACACACCTATCAGGACACTTCCAGAGACGTAACTGCTTTCTCCTTGACTGGCCAAGGTGACTGGGCGTCCCCAGCCGAGTGGATCTGACAGCTCGGCCGTTCCACTCCGCGCGGAAAGCCTTTTAAGCTGCCGCCGGTGAAGTTGGCACGCAGCGGTAGAATTGGCCATGCGGGAAATCATTTTTATATTTTATTTTATTTTTCACCATTTGAAAATGCAATCAGTGCTTTGTTGTCCTATGCTGCTCTGTTCAGCATCAGACAGTGAGATCCAATCATTCCCCACTGAGCACTGCCAGCAGGGTGCAAGTGGGCACACAAGGGAGACTAAAAGAGCAAAGACTAATGGGACTAAAGGCTTCCATTAGCCTTTTTCCTTATAATGTTACTTCCGCAGGGATGTGTATTGTTTCAGGTTCTTTAAAGGAATCTATTCAGCTCATTTTCAACTCATATTTTTGTTTACAACAACAACAACTCTCTACAAGTGTAGCTTTGCATGATTCACAATTCACAATAATTCTTATATAACTTATACTGACCCTTGGTGCAGCTACAGTGTATTCCCTTCCTTCTCTTTATACGCCTGATTGGTTGCGTTTGGCAAACAATAGTTTTGAACAGCAGGTGGGTGGGCCTTGTGTTTTGACAGTAACTGAGATTTCCATGTTGGGGATATCCCCAGCCTTTAACTTCATACAGATCCAAGCATAGAAATAACTGCCTGAAATAGAGTGTTTAAAGCACTTCAAATGCTCATTTTAGCTAATTTAAGACTAATTTACTTCTCCATATGCTTGCAATAGATATATGTACATATATATAGATAGATACTATATGACAAAATAAGGCAAACAATAGTCTGAAACAGTGAAACACATGAAACAGTGTCCATCAGTAGAAGGTTACAAGCACAACTACTTTTGCAGAACTGTGTAAGAGAACAATGTACATAGGCGTTTGTACCGGAGGTGTTTGACAAATGATGCTGCATATCAAGTAATTCCACCAAGCGATGCGTGGTTAATGAAAATGCAAATTGGTAGTTGATGTTGTTAATTCCCCAAAGCCAGCACCCAGTCCCACAGATAAACAGCATTAATGAAGTTTTAATTGCAAAAGTTGATATAAATGTAGCTAGTGGCAGGCTGTAACAATGAGTCGGAGTGTTTTTGATATCGTCTGCATTGTCGCCACAGACTTAGTAATGAAGTAGGATTGTCAAGGCTATGCTTTATGCTGCCAAAAAGTTCCCTCAGTGAGATTTTATTTGCATAATTTCCTAATGAGACACTCTGTGTTGACAGACGCAATTGTGTGTGTCTGTCTGTCTGTCTGTCTTTGTGTTGCAAAGGAGATGAAGGACCTAGACTGCTCTCATTTCCCCATTATTCTCTCTGTATATGTAAAACAGGAGTGTCTGTGATCGCTGTGTTATTTTATGTGGACACGCTTGCACACAGAGGGGCTCGGGGGAAATGTCTAGGTCACCGACCTGAAATGAGCTGAGCCTCTTGCTGAAAATGGTACACACAGAAATGTAGTAACGACCCAGAAAGTTATCTGCGCTGTGGTACCTGGTGAGAAAGTGCTGTTAGGTTTATTTCAGGGAAATGTAGCTGAGTTCTATTTTGGTCAGCATGCTGTGTACTGAGATTAAATGCTGTTGTGATTTATGACTTCAAACTTTTGGGTAGCAAGTGGTTTCACATGTAGGTTTGACAGATAGTGAGTGGGAGATTCCAAATTTAGCAGCTCAGGCACAAAGTATAGTTGTATGTATAGTATGTTGCTGAGAGGACAAAAAGGGTAACTTTGAATCTTTTATCAGTTTGACCAAATTAGGGAAATAGTCAGCAGTAGTATTTTAAAAATAATCCTCAATGCTTCTCCTTCCCCTATTCATACAAACACTCATCCACCAATTGTGGCTCAGTGTCCTGGCCAAGGGCACTTTGGCATGTGGAGGATTTAAGAAAAACTTGCTCTTTCACCTGAATAGTTGAGGGATTTTCTACTTTCAGGAGGGAGTTATCATACTGTTTAGCCCTGACTTGTCAAAAGGAAAAGAAAGTCAAGCATAAGTCACATATGCTGACCAGTGGGAGAAAGAAAAGGGAGGCAAACCAATACAAATAGTGCTAGTAATCATAAAGAGCATTTATAAATTTCAAAATGCAGTTTTTCCCCAGAACACCTGCTCCATTATAATCCCAACAAGTAACAACCGTGTGATGCTGTTGGCCTGCAGCTATGTAATTAACTTTTGTCTTTGCTGTTGGATTGTGTTATTCACTATGATTATGATTGATGGTCATTTTCTATTTGCTCTTCCAGAGGAGATTTTCCAGTCCCACATTGCCCATTGGTGGTCTCCAGATGGTGCCAGGTTAGCATACGCCACCATCAATGACACCTTGGTGCCCAGGATGGAGCTGCCAATGTTTACAGGCTCACCCTACCCAATAGGGAAAGAGTACCATTACCCTAAGGTATACTTTTTCCTTCTTTAAACATCTGTACTGATGCAGATAGTTTAAATTATAGAAATAGAATGGTTTAAGCAAAGTGTTTTTATGTTTTGCTTTGTTTTTTTATGGGATATTATGCTCAGTTACTCACTTTGTTTTCATTCTGATCAGGCTGGAGAGGAAAATCCAGTCATCACTCTTTATGTCGTGAACCTTAACGGCCCTCTGCACACCATTGAAATGAGGAGGCCTGATGATCCCAGGATAGGGTGAGTCATCCAAAACTATCAAACAGTCTACCTCTGTGCTCAGTCAACCGATGCACATTTTACACGTCGTAGATTTGGCTCAGATTTGCAGTCACATAAAACCGGTGGAAAATCATTGGCTTTTTTTTTTTTGGCATATCTGTACAAACAGTCAAGATGTGATTGCAGGACAGACTTTAAGCTTCAGTTAAAGAGGGTTTATAACTTTTGTAGGATTTAGAGTATTTAGAGTCCCCAGTTCAGATAAATATTTTTTAATGAATCATTAATTATGTATATTATGTAAATCAGTAACAACAATAACTTAAAATGTAAAGTAAAACAAGTAAAGGTTAAAAATACATCTAATCAGGGACTTGTAACTGATGTAAGTGGCTTCCCTGCCGACCCATCCAGTGTCCAAATATGGAGATTTATACCTTTCCTGTACATGGATGAAAAATGAGGATGAAAAATTTTTTTATGTTCAGAATCACAAATCTGTAGATCAACAGAAAAGTCCTAAATATGAGTTGTATATACATGTGTTATCATAGGTGATGCAAAGCAATATGGATTTTTGGATAATAAAATATTTTTGAATACAGTATATTACAGAGTCATAGTGGGTATTTTTATTATATGATATGCTGCACAGACTGGGGGATTTTCTGTCCCCAGTGATGCATTTTTCCTTAATAGGGTGTTGTGTTTAAGTTTAATGCCTCTATTTAGTCTCTTCATATTTACAGCCTATTTTTCCACCTCTTTATACACTGCTTGATTTCTCTGTGTTCAGATGCAACCACTTTTTCCATCATCTTATTTTTACCCGCATTGCAGCTGATACCAACGATAATAAATGCTAAATATGCTTTCTGTTTGCCAGTGAGTACTATGTGACCATGGTGAAATGGGCCACCACCACCAAACTAGCCATTAATTGGCTGAACAGAGCACAGAACATCTCAATCCTCACACTATGTCAGGCTACAACGGGAGTCTGCACTAAGGTGAGCACAGTGTGCATGGCACATGTGCCGCAAGTATGAAAGGCTGTTTCTTTATCCCAACTGAAGTCTGTTTATCTGTTTCCACAGAAACACGAAGATGAAAGTGAAGGGTGGCTCCACAGGCAGGTGAGAATGATAATACACACGTGTGTGTAAGGTAGATTTAGAGTATTAAGGCACTGAGGTACTTATCCTTTCCTTTGTAGCAGTCATTAAATTATAGCCACTGTTTACTTGCTTTGTTGCCTGGCATTTCTTGCCTGACGACATGCACAGTCATTAAATTCAAGCTTTAAATTTAACATGGCTTTGTTCCAAGCAGTGTATGCTGTCTTTTTAAATTATAATGCGGGAATGCCAGTATAATTACTGCATTAAGCAGCCTGCGTATTTAGTTGTCTGTAGCAGTCTTTATTTTATGTCTTGTTAAGTGAAAACACTTAGATCAACCCTCTCTGTGTATTCAGAATGAGAAGCCGCTCTTTTCCAAAGATGGTCTGAAGCTGTTCTTCACACGGGCCATTCCTCAAGGAGGCAGGGGCAAATTCTTTCACATCTCCATGTCCATCTCCCAGGTGAGAGAATATTTGTATGCCAAGTATTTGCATCACTAACATGAAGTTAACTTGGAACTGATGAAGCTTTCATATCAAACTTTCAAAAAGTGTGGCCCATATTAATGAAAAATTGTTTGAAAGACATTTTGCATACATAATTCCTTCTAGATGATTATTTGCAGCAGTTTCTGTCACCTGTAAATTGCCAAGGTGGTACATCTGATGTTTTGTACAGTGATTGTAGTGAAATATTTGTCCTGTTCCTGTCACATACAGAAACTGTTGGTGGCATTGGAGGATAACTATCATATTTTTGCTGTTTTTGCTTCTCTACACCCACAGCCCAACATTAGTACAGACACACTGCAATCTATCACATCTGGAGACTGGGATGTCACTCAAGTTCTGGCCTACAACGAGGAGAACCAACTAATGTGAGCATGCACAAACCCCCAAGCCGCCACCAGAACTCAATCATACTAAAAAGCATGTTACCACACATTTGCAACTGGTTACATTTACTCTATACTCACCACCCACTTTGTTAGATACACCTGTTCAACTGCACATTAACGCAAACATCTAATTGGGTTATGTAACCTCAAAAATATCTGCAGAACTTTAAACCAAGCTTTGAATGGCAAAGAAAAATTATTTAGCTTACTTTGACTGTGGCGTGGTTGTTGGTGCCAGGCAGGTTGATCTGTTGATATTTACCCATACTCTCTTCATCTACATTTCTTTGGGTTTACAGAGAATGGTCAAAAAAATGAAAAATATCCAGTTAACAATAGCTCCCTGGGTGAAAATGCCTCGTTGATGCCAGTGGTCAGGATAGAATTCCAAGAGTGCTTTGAGCTGATAGGAAGTCAACAGTAACTCAAGTAACAACTCACCACAACTAAGATATGCAGAAGAGAATCTCTGAATGCACAACACATTGAACCTTGATGGGGTACAGCAGCAGATGACCACACTGAGTGCCACTCCAATAAGCTTAGAATAAACTGAGGTTACAATTCACACCAAAATTGGGCAACAGAAGATTGGAAAACCCAAATGGAATTCACGGTCACCAGATCTGGATCCAGGTATCACCTTTGTGATATAAGAGAACAGGAGATTTGCACTGTGGCATCTGCAGACAAATCTGCAGCAACTGTGTGACGCTATCATGTCAATATGGACCAAAATCTCTAAGAATTTTTCCAGCACCTTGATGAATCTATGTCATTAAGAATTAAGACAGGATTGAAGGCAAAAGGGTGCCCAACCCATAACTTGCAAGGTACGCTTGAAGAGTCTTATGTGGTCATAAATGATAAACAGATAAACAAGGTTAGAAATTCAGCACCATGGACAGAGGCAAGCCCATTGTTTCAGTGGTTTGACAATAAAATCATTCTTCATTTTTATTATAGGTATATATGGTCTTTAGGGCTGAAATATTGGGAAATAGATGCTCTACTGTGCCACCTCAAACAATTCCACACAACAAACTGCCCTGAATGCACACACATAAAAACTGCCTCGAGTCTCCATTGCACCCATGAGGAGTGTGACTCATTCCCATCACTCCCTGATAATTACACTCCCACTGTGATCTGACTAATAATAATAATAATAATGGATTGGATTGATACAGCGCTTTTCAAGGCACCCAAAGCGCTTTACAATGCCACTATTCAGTCACTCTCACATTCATACACTGGTGGAGGCAGCTACGGTTGTAGCCACAGCTGCCCTGGGGCAGACTGACAGAAGCGAGGCTGCCATATCGCGCCATCGGCCCCTCTGGCCAACACCAGTAGGCAAGTAGGGTAAAGTGTCTTGCCCAAGGACACAACGACCAGGACAGAGAGCCCCGGGATCGAACCGGCGACCTTCCGGTTACAGATACGCTTCCCAACCCCCTGAGCCACGGTCGCCCCGGACTAACATGACTTCACATATTTATACCCTCATCCAAACATATATAGACACACAGTTCCTCTTTTTCCCTGAGAGTTGCAGGGATTTGAAAAAATCCCAGCCAAATGGGGGTAAGATTTGTCCCATTTCTGTTCTGGGTTCTTTTATAAAACATCTTTTCTAGTCGGGGTATTACTGGGGTAGTCCCAAAGCTGACTGGGGAACACAGCTCTGCTAAAGTCACAGAGTAGACCAAAAATAACAATTATACATGACTGTCATTCCATTTTTGCGTTTTTTATGTTTACACAGATACTTCTTGAGCACTGAAGATGGTCCAAAGCGAAGGCATCTGTACAGGTATTAGCTGTTCGAACTTACACTGCACTTGAAAAACTAGTGGCTTTGATAGTTGGGAAAAAGTGTTTTTTAGTTTCAATGTTAAAAACAAACACTCATATTTATTTCCATAGTGCGGACACATTTGGTTCATTCAACCGTCGCTGTCTGACCTGCGCCTTGTCCAACAGCTGTGGATATATCAGTGGCTCCTTCAGCCTCAACATGAGCTACTTCCTGCTCAACTGCCAAGGTAGTACCATGTGTGAATTCAGCCTCTGTTTAGCTTATCCACTTAAAGATGTCACACAGGACTCTCTTTTAACAATGAAGTTACAAAGTGCATGAGTGCAAACTTTTAAAATGGGCATTGCTATTTTTATTACATCACAGTGTGCCCTATGTGCAAGGAGACAATGCAATTCTGTGATGATAAATCAGCCATCATATAAATGGCCAATCCTCCAGTTTGCATTTCTTATTTGTTTATACCTTCAGGGACAATACACATTAATCAACATTACTACAAGTGTACCAGTGAGTTTACTAGATTACCACTGGGTAATTTTTCAACTGTTGACCCCTGGCCAGATGTTAAATTAGCCTTTAAAAGCATAAATGAATATTTAAAAGCCTCAAAACAGTAAAAAGCTTTAGAAAGAAGAAGTCGAAAGAGAAGTGCAGGCTGTTAAAATGCAACCACATAATATCCTGTTGTATTACACATGATAAGCATAAGCCAGAGGGTACACATTGGATACAATGTCATATTGTGTCATAATGTTAAGCTTTAAAATTTTGTTTGTTTTGAAGTTTATATGATAATAAATTAGCTACACTTAAGAGAATACACATCCTACACTGCTAGTCATGTATGTGTCCTTTGACTTACTGTAATAATTTAATCACATAAAAGGGATCGCTTTTGTAGTCATTGCTATAGGTGTGTCTGTTGGTTCAAAGTGGTTTCTCTCAGTAATCTGTAGCTTGGTGTACTTGAATGCACATTCAAGTAATGCTTTTATTAAGCTTCAACATCTGTCTGATGTTGAAGCCAGTGTTCCTCTATTTTATTCTCAATTTGCTAAGTGCATCAATCACTTCATTTGCTGCCCCTCCTCCCTGCAGTCTGAGGTTTTAGGGCTGTGCCTCTGTTTGTGGCCTAGATATGGAAAAGCTATTAGAGCTATTGCATTACATAAACTGAATAAGCAAAGATGTGCTTCTTTGTCTGTCAGACAAATGATCTGGTATCTTTCAGGGTTTTGTTTTTTTCTTTTTGTGCATTCACTGAAGGACACTGTGGCATCAGTGTGCATTTGTTAGGAAACATACACTTTTCCCTTGCTATAAACAAATAGTAAATACAGCAACCTATGTATTAATATTATGGTGATTTAAAAATAAATTGTTTTTTTAAACAGTCCATAGTAAGTCAGAATGTCCACATGTCATGGTCAAATATAAAGATACATAGTATTTGAGCTCTGATCTTCTTTTTAGGGCCGGACATCCCGTTTGTGGCTGTTTACAAGACACAGAGAGACACAGAAAGTGAGACACAAGACAGAGAAAGTGAGTATTTCAACCAAGCAGCAGGTCTCCATGTCAAAAAGTATATTTCCTCTAGTGGCTGGCTCCAGAAGCAAGTCATCGCCTTAGCTTCTCATGTTAAAATGTCCAAATTTACAAAGTTAAAAAGTTAATTTTGGTGAAATCAGGGTCACATCAAACGTGGAAAATCTGTAAAAGCTTTTTATTACCCACAGTTTTTTATGGATGATCTTCAAACTTCACAACAATGTCGCCCTTGCTACCTGTCTGTATCCACATTCTTAATAAAGTTTAAATGTGTGAGTTTTAAACTAAAAATCTATTTATTTATTTTTAAAGAAGAATTGTATTTACTTTTATAGGAGGAAATTAGCTGTACACAAGCTATAATTTTTCGCCTGAATTAGAATTTGAACAGATTTTTGACTCACCTTAGGGGCTAGCCCCTAGTGGCCTTATAAAGAACTCCAGTTTTGACGCTCCTGCTTCCTCTTTCAGCCCTGGAAGCTACCTTTTGACACAAATGAATATTTACAAGCCTGAATGGAATGAAACACATTAGAAATGACCTTCTCTACATTACCATATTTGCTATATTTAACCTGACCTTGTCAAAAGGGGGCAGAAGTGTTTGCAGTGTAGTGCAAAGTGATCACCTTTGCACTGAGTCACTGTTTGTCTACAGGCCAAGTGTGGCATGACAGACGTAATGACATTACTCCTCACAATGGCTGTCCTCATTAGATTATAACCTGCCCAACAGCACTATCAGCATACTGTTATTTGATTACTACAGTGTGTATGTGTGTGCCAGTCTTTATCATCTTTAAGTAATGAGATCTCCCCGTCCTGAATATGTTAAAAAACAACTCTGTAAATTTCATTACCATATATTATTCGATGTATTCACCTTCACAACAGCATTTTTGTAAGTGCAATCCATTTTTTTCCTGCCACTCAGTATGCTGCATTTAAAGGCATGTCTTTCTAAGTGACCTGTAGGTCTTTCTAATGTCCTGCTGTAAGCAATGGTAGAGACAAGATCACATTAGAATTAGTGTATGAAGTCTCCTCATCTCATTCCAATTTGGCCGTCTTGATTTGGTGCCTGCTTTTACATCTCCTCTACAACATCTATGTTTAGGTTTCATGGGGGGGGAGATTTTTCTTATCGCCTCTAAAATTTTTATGTAGCACATCTATAAGGAGATTACTCTCTATTCTGCTCCTGTAACAAATCAGTCATTTGAAACATGAGCTGCCTGACAAAAATACTGTAAACTGTTATCTCACATACTCTCTTCAGGTATTGTAGAAGTCTATAAACTGGAGAGCAATGAGAAAGTGAGGCTGACCTTGGAGTCCATGCAGATGCCCATAGTGGAGTACAAGGAGATCAACATGGACGACTATAGTATGTATCAGACCACCAGACTCTTACTGTATAATGGCATATTATTAGGAACTTAATGCTAATGATGGAGTAATACAGAGCTTATTTCACTTCTTTTTATATTAAAAGATGCCACGGAGCTGAGGTAAACTGAGCCAAAAGATGTTTGTCAATCAAAACAAACTGATTCCTGATTAAAAAAGAAAAAAAACAAACCCATAAAGTTTGAAATATATTTTATTTGTAGACTGTATGTAAAAGATGGACATAGCCATCATGATGGCTGTCTTCATGTTTTGAAGCCAGATGTGAGGAATAAGGGGCAGGTCTGCCTGAGAACCAGACGACACTGAATGCTCATATGGTGACATGAGCTCTAAAACCCTGCTTTAATATTTGTTTAACGCCAGATGAAAAATGTGGGCCCAGATTAAAATCACTCTAAATGGAAAATGATTCAATTCAATTCAATTCAATTTTATTTATATAGCGCCAAATCACAACAAAAGTCGCCTCAAGGCGATAACTCTAGGGAAATATTCATATAGAAGCGAATGGGAAAATAGCCTTGGACTTGCCCTCTATGAACAGTTTGTTGTATGTATGTGGTTTTAGTCTCCCATTTTTGGTCACACTTTTTTCGTAAATCTCGACCATATCATGTTTCAAAAAGGAATTTCTGTGGCATTTTCCTCTTCATTGTTAATCACAAGTTCTTGTCAAATGAGCAAGCGGTTTGAGAGCCAGACCTGTCACATCAATTTTTCAGCAAGCCATGAAAATGCTCATCTCAAGGCTTCAAAACTGGCCTTCAGAAGCCAACAGGTGATGTCACAGTAGCTGTGTCCATAAGTTATGCTATCTGTGGTTCTTAAGCATATAAAATGGGTTGTTTTCTGTGCTACAGTCATGATCCAGCTTACTTTGAACATGCATTGCTAAGCTAGCAACTGAAGCCATGAAGTCTATTACCTCCGAAAAGATAATAAATTAAGGCATTTTCTCATAGACATCCATACAATTTGACTTAATTTAGCAATCCAAAACTGCGGCACTAACAGCTAGAAAGTTTAGTGCACAGAACCAGGGGTTATGTTTTGTGTTTGTGAAAGAGACCTTAGTTGCTTTTGTGTAACAGTTGTTTGACTTGACATTGCAGCCTTGTCGATGCAGATCCTGAAACCAGCTGGCTTTGTCGAAACGTCACACTACCCTCTGCTCCTGCTTGTGTATGTATCAACAAAAGTGTGTGTCTATTAGAAATGCAGTCTCCACTCCAAGTTATATGAGGACATATCCGTCCATATCAATGCAAACATGCCAAGCAGATAAATTTCTTTGTCTCTGACACCTGCTGGATAATAATTACACTGTGACAAACTGAACCTCCTCTCCACCATTTTTTCATGAGCGTTCCTTTCTTCCAGCCTTGAACTATATTTTTATTCTCCAGGTCAGATCTAGGTTTCTCACCGTTTTAGAAAAAAAAAACACACTACTATAATTTATTGTATCGTCATTCATACCTGTAAAAATGATTTATTAGAAGTTTAAATCATTAGGAATTATTTCACCTCTTCATCACAGTCATAACTTGCAGTTGAAACTCTTACACCATTTAGCAGGCACGCCGTTGATTTTGAGTAAGTTTTTCTATTCCATGTCCCCATTTTTCTCTGTTTTCTGTTCATCTGCTGTTGCTTTTCTTGCGCTGTATAGCTCAAATGTTTAATTTAAAAAATAGACTGCAGAAAATTGGGACATAAGGTTATGCACTTTATTTTCACATGGACACAAAGTTAGGACTGAAATAAGGATCGCATCACTTGTGGTAGCCTCGATTTCACTTCACTGCTCTGCTTGTGGTGCAGCGATGGGACACCTGGTGACCAGATGGTGTCAGAGCAGTTTCACTTGGATTGGGCCACGGTGCTGGTGAGCAGCTTCGGCGCCATCGTGCTGCGTTGTGACGGGCAAGGCAGCGGCTTCCAGGGCACCAACCTGCTGCATCGGATCCAGAAGAAACTGGGCGTGTTTGAGGAGCAGGATCAGAAGGATGCACTTAAGTATGTGGATAAAGTCGTGCTGCTTTATTGAGAAAAACACATTAAACTGTGTAATTTGCAGAAGTCATCTGCCAGATCTTAAAGCCACATTTATTCACACGCACACACACACAAATAAATTTACATTATCATCTGTAAATTCTTCATTAGTTACTGCTATGAAAATATATTTTGCACACACACTGATAGCAGCTGGTCTGGCAGAACTGAAAACGTGCATTTAATGTGCAACTGTTAAACAAACACTGTGAATTTAATATAGTATAATGGATCGTTTATTGCAAACAGCTGCTAAAACATCTTGTAAGTTAGAGCTACAGCTGCTACTGTGAGACAGTTTTTCTAAAAGTCAAACTGAACCAATGTTTATCTTTGACAGTTTTATTCTAAAGGAGCCCTATGTTGACAAAAACAGAGTCGGAGCATTTGGAAAGGTAAGAATAGTGTCAGTATGTGCATTCTGGGTCCAAAGATTGACCAAAATAGTCCATTCTATACTCAAGTATCTCTGTGTTAACATGCAGTTGTTGTACTTCAGGTGTATGGAGGCTATGTGACCAGCCTGTTGGTCAGCGGTGAGGAATCTCCTGTAAAATGCGGCGCTGTCCTCTCACCCATCACAGATTTTGAATTGTATGGTAAGCTGTGTTTGTTTGCAGCTTTTTGCATTTGAAAAATCACCACTCAACTACATGTACTAAACAAATGCAGTAACCCTGCATAATCAGTCAGGCTCAGGCAGCACTGACAGAATATTCAGAGGAAAAGGGAAGACAGATTGCAAATCTAGCACCTTTAACCCCACAGCGGGGATATCTTTTCAGGGACTGCGTCACGCAAGTAGGCACTCATGAGTATGATGGTGCAGACAAACCTAGAACTCAATCACATCAGCGCCAGACGAAGTTAACAACACCAGCCTCACCTCGGCTACCCGAGGAATACAATGTGTGAAATGCAGAAGTGCTGTGCACCGAGGGAGTGACAGTACGAGAGACGCAGGGAACAAGGAATGAGGCGCGGTGCTGTTGTAGCTGGAGGCGCACCGAGTCAGGAAAGTGCAAATTAAGGAGGAGCTGGGCGTTGCGGTGTGACTGATTTCCTATCTATTTGATTTCTCTCGCTCTGCCAGAGGCGGTGAGAGACGTGCCATGACACTGGAATTGCCTCAAAACTAAGGAATATGTAGATGGCTGAATATATTTAGACATAGGGATAAAAAACCACCCTCAAACAAAGAGTGATTAATGGAAGATTTGATTTGATCTTAACAACAAAGCTAATAAAAGATAACCGAAGCCTATTTCCCCCTCTAGCTTCTGCATTTTCTGAGAGATACCTTGGACTGCCCAAACCTGACACAAGAGCATACACGGTAAGATTTTATTACTTTTTTTTTTTTTCATTTTCTTTCCAGTTGTAATAATTATCAAAATAATCTGCTGAAATGTGTTTTTTAGATGGCAAATTTAGCCCACAGAGCGTCTCAGTTTATGGATAAGAAGTTTCTGATTATCCATCCTACAGCTGACGGTAGGTCAGGAATTATAATCATCTTCATAACTGAATATGTAAAAGATAAACAATAATCTGTCTCATTTGGTTTCTTTAGAAAAAGTCCACTTTCAACATACAGCGAAATTCATTGCCCAGCTCATCAGTGAAAAGGCCAACTACACCCTACAGGTATGCAGTCTTTCTTTTCCTTGTTCAGTCCAACCTCTGGGAGCTTTGTGATCCCAGTGGTGGTCTCGCAGCAGGCAGAGGATTAGCCCTTCACAATGTCTGCCTCACACATAATGAGATTATAAGACCTCCTTGGGCATCCTGCATTAACACCATGATTAATCCCTTTATAACACATTGCTCTGCTGGCGAATGTTCATCAAAGCTCATTACTGACCAACAGACACATTAGTGTGCACAGTATTAATATTAGGTCTCTACTAGTTTATGATGGGTTCAAATAAACACTATCACTTAGTTACTGTCGGTTGAAAAACACTTTGAGCTCTGGTAATATACACTTACTAGATAGTTTATAAGCTTTGCTAATACCAGGTTGGAACCTCTTTTGCCTTCAGAACTATCTTAATTATTCTGGTACAGATTCAAAGTTTTCTCTTCGGTCACGCTCGGTTGATTTTTCTAGTCGGCACACTCATTTCCTCCATTACGTGCTGGCTCCATTACCCGCTGGCTGCTTCCCAAACAAACACACGTGCGGCTTGGCACTTGCGCTGTACGTAACAAGTCACGCGACGTGACGCTGCGGCTGTGATTGGTTCGGCTCTGCGCTACTTAATTTGGATTGACTGACCTTTTTTTTTTTTTTTTTTTTTTTTTGAGGACAAGAGCGGCGAGGTCTATCGCGATAGCTTAATTTCTCTATCGAGTAAAAGTTATATCGCGATACATATCATTATCGTTCTATCGCCCAGCTCTAGTGGCTGCACATCAGTGATGTGAATATCCCATTTCACCACATCCCAAATTCAGTCATTTGAGTACAGCGAACTTTCTGTTGTGTTCAAGAAACCAGTTTGACATGATTTGAGCGAAATGACGTGTTAGTCGGCTGCTATCACAAAGGTAGGCTATGGCATTTAAACAATGCTCAGTGGGTACTAAGGAGCTCAAAGTGTGACAAGAAAATATCCTCCATACCATTACACAACTGCAACAACCTGAACCATGGATGCAAGACAGGATCCATGCTTTTATATTTTACAGGGTATATCAAACAAGAGTCGTCCAGTTTCAAAGTGCTTTAATTCTGCAGCCCTACACCAGTAACAAGCGAAACATGTACTGTTAGAAAGAGGGGATTCACGAGTTTCACATAGTTGCTGGTAGGTAGCAGTGGTTACAGTGAGTCCAAACATGCTCCCAAAAATTTGGGACAAGTTTAACTATCGTATGGACATTTGCCATGCGTGTGGAGGGCGACATATTGAGCACTTGTGAACATTGTAAGTTTTATATGTAAAACTTTATGTTCAGCCATGTATTTAAAAATTTAAACCAAGCTTCTATGTACATTACTTTAAAAGGTATAGCCTTTTATAACCGGATTATTCTTTTGATAACACCCTGTATATGCCATCCCAGTGTTGCAACAGGAAAACTGAAACCTTCATGCTCTGAACACTTGGTGTGGTCTTTAGCTGCTCTAGGTTGGACATGTTGCACATTAAGAGATGCTTTTCTGTATACCTAGGTTATAATCAAATGGTTAATTGAGTTACTATTGCCTTCCTATCAGCTCAAAGTGGATTGACAATTCTCCTCTAACATCAACAAGGCATTTTCACTAAGAGAACTACCACTCACTTTTCAAACTAGTCTCTTTAAACCATAGAAATGGTCCTGGTAGAGCAGCAGTTTCTGAAATATTCGGACCAGTCTTACTGGCACCAATAATACATTAAAGGTTACTAAAATTACCTTTCTTCCCTATTCCGTTGCTTATTTGGAGCATGTGTGCATGCCTAACTGTACTGAACTGCTGTCATGTTATTAGATATTTGCGTTGACATGCAGCTGAACAGGTATCTAATCGTAAGTGAGCCAGACCAGTGAAGATACCTTGTCTGTTAGTAATAACAGTTCAACTACACATTTAATCCCTGAGATCCCTAAATGTAAAAAGATCTGAAATTTCAATAACATTTTTCAGTTTTTCTACATAATTAAGAAAGAGTTGTTATTAATTGATCTATTACTTAATTACTCTGCTATAGTATAAATTGTCGTAGGGGAGGTCTTTATATGCAGGAAAACGCTTAAATTTATTAAAATACAATTAAAGGTTCAAAATGTATGCCCTCCTTCATATTTTCCAAAGCCATCCATTGGGCTGGATTTTGGGCCTTGTGTTTGACACACCTGGAGTAAACTGTTGTTTTCACTTAGCCAGGATGGTATTATTGTAGGGTCAATACCTTATAATAAAAAGTGCTTTGAGGCAACTGATATTGTGATTTGGTGGTATATAAATAAAACTGAAATCAATTGATTGTGTGAGGTTCTGATCCACAGTCCATGTCAAATGATAGATGGCTGCCAACCAGCAGAGGAACTAAACAAAGTAAAGCTGTTAGCATGAAAACTGATTTTAGCTACCTGAGATAAAAACTTTGCTGTGTTTCTTTGTAGGTGTACACTATATTTAGACGCTATTGACAGAAAGACCAATTTACCTCACGAAACACAGAGCTTTGTAGCCTCCTTGCAATCGAAGAACAAAGTCCACAGAGTGAGGCAGCAGTGCTAACCACTGTGCCACCCTGCTGCACACTTCAGAAGATTATTTCATCAGCATCAAAAAAAGATTTTTAAAGACCAAAAATGTCATTTGTATCCAGTTTCTTCAGATATACCATTCAGTAATCATATTAGTTTTATGGAACGCCAGGACTGCCATAATGAATTAATTAAATACACCATTAAATAATTAATTAAATGTGTCAATAATTAATTAAAATTGGAATTAATTAATTAAATAAATAGTTATGACACATGTAATTAATTAATTATTGACACATTTAATTAATTATTTATGTATTTCACATTTTAATTAATTATTGACACATTTAATTAATTATTTATGTATTTCACATTTTAATTAATTATTGACACATTTAATTAATTATTGACACATTTAATTAATTATTGACACATTTAATTAATTATTTAATGATATATTTATTTATTTCATTTTGGCAGTCCTGACGCCTGGCTCTCGTCATGAAATAATTTTATCTGTCAGCCTCACCCATCAAACTCAGGGGGCGGGGTTAACGCTGCCCATGCAGCTTCTCTAACATTTGATTGGTTGCCGTGCAAAGTAAGTCAAAACAGGTCGATCCTAGATAATCGATTGCTTGTGTAGACTTGGGGCAGCCAGTTATCCCAGAATGCAGATCAAATCACAGGCAGCAATGGTGGTGGTGTAGTTTTAAAATACCCCGTTTTTCTGTCACCAGCTACACTTTTAACAGTGTTTTAGCCGCGAATGTCGCGCCGTATGTCTGGTCAGGTTGTCAACATAGAACATGCTTGCAAAAGTGCTCAGATGTTTTCAGAGATTTCACTAGCTCTGCTAACAGTTAGCATGCAGAGTGCACCGAGGGGGTACATTAACCGGTTTGTTTACATATTCCACTCTCCGTGTTCCACATGTTGCATTCGCAGATTCTCATTTTCACCGAACGATCGTCTCTTTCCGCCTGGTCTTGTGTCTCTGTGCTTCTGTAACATAAAGAACGAGCTGACATTTTTCTCACGAAACCAGCGATCAGCTCAGCAGACCCTCAGTTTACCTGCATGCATCCTCCTCCTCATCTGTCAGCTGTTTAACACCTGCTGCTAATTCAAGAAACACGCCTAGTTACCTGGTGATAGTCACAGTTTAACTGGGCAGCCGGTGCTCGATATAACGCAATGTCAGCGCATTTTTCTGCACAAGATAAGTAAATATAGTATTTTCCCTGAGCGCAGAGCTGCTGGAGCTTGTTTCCTTACAGAGCACTTTATAGGCGAGCCAGCTTTATCAGCGGCTGATGTCCAATCACCGGCACACAGCTTTGAAACCTCAGCTGAGTTTTAGCTCTCAGTGGTTAAACGCTGGACTTCATTCACTCAGGTTCTGTCTGTCGGGTCACGTTTACTTCGCTGTTTTATTTACAACTGAGCAAATCGGTTTGGCTGAGGTTAAAGTTACGTTTCATAACTGCATAGTTTCACAGACGTTTAATGGTTCACTGGCACATGTGTTAGACTGAACTATCATCTAAATATCATCTGTTTTTTAATAGTTATTCAACTGTATTCTAAGCACCAGCTGTCTGTTAGAATGTGATTTTTTTTCTCTCTCTGTTGGCAGAGGTATAAAAATGCGCAGGAAAATCTGACGTGCATGGCAAACTTCACCGACGATATTTAGGGAGGAATAAACACACATCAAACATAAATGAACCATTTGCCTAATTGAGAGCATTTTCTCTTCTTATGTCAACACTCTCTCTCTCTCTCTCTCTTTTTTTTTTTTTTTTTTTTTGCTTTTTCGGTCATGTTATGTTTACCTGTCAAAGGCTTGTTACAAACTATGAAACACATTGTGCAGACTTCTGGATGTTAGAAGAAAACTAATACTGCTCATGAATGAGACTAAAGGCAGGAAGGTGTCCTTTAAAACTAAACATGTTAATAGGACCTCCCTATTTATATCATAGTTTATGATATAGCACGTGTATTTCAGTAATAGCCTGCTGAGGCCACTATACGTGCTGGCCTCATATCAAATGTGAAGGCAGACTGAGTCTATGTTTGACGTTTTTTATATCTAATCTTCCTTTTCAAACATTTAAACAGCAGCGAGTCTGCAGCTGAGGGAATACAAATTCAAATTGTCGGAACAGGTTTGCTCGTTTCTTGGATTCATTTGGTGATTTATTAAATGTATAACTGTTATTCTAATCTGCTGCTGAGTCTCTTACACTTTTCTTTATGCTGTATATTTTCACGTCTCTGGAATAGTTGGCAGTTAGATAGTCAGCTGGGAAACTTTGTGTTAACTCATGGAGCTGAGGATATCGTGGATATGCTGACCTCGCTGCGTGGTGTACAGAGCGAGGTCAGCATGATTAATATTCACAATAAAAATATTAGCCGAACATCATGAAGTCTGTATGTGTTTCATAGTGTCGAACAACCTTTGTACAGTTAAAGCCAGCAGTTACTACATGACAGAAACACCAACGTTATCTCTTTTATGTGTTTATACACAGGTCACGCTGATTACTGAACAAAAACCCAAAGATCAGATGTTAAACAGATTTATTTGCTCTCTCTCCTCCTTAAACATGTTTTTAATGTTAGTTATAATTCAGAATTGGCGACTGAAACACGTAGGACACATAAGAACATCAGGAAATAAAACATCGATAAATATAACCTCAGTAAAAGAAGTCAGCGGGGGTTACTACAGCTGTGTACCGGGGCCTGCGCTTTGTCGGTGGGATTGCTTGCGAGGCGAGCGGGTCTATCCCACGCTTTGCCGTGAGACTGGGACGACATCTCCGAAATCATCGAAACACTTTTGCAAAGAGGCTGTATCTTGACAAACCGACCAGACACATGAAGATTAAACCACTACATTCTCGGCTAAAAAAATATTAAAACGGTATTTGGTAACACACAAACAGGGTTTTTCAAAGCTCAGTTCTGTTAGCTTTCTGTTGTGTGCTAGAAACAATGGCCACCAGGCCAAAGCAATGGTTTTGACTCGATCAGCGTTAACCCCGCCCCCTGAGTTTGATGGGTGAGGCTGACAGATAAAATTATTTCATGATGAGAGCCAGGCGTCAGGACTGCCAAAATGAAATAAATAAATATATCATTAAATAATTAATTAAATGTGTCAATAATTAATTAAATGTGTCAATAATTAATTAAAATGTGAAATACATAAATAATTAATTAAATATGTCAATAATTAATTAATTAAATGTGTCAATAATTAATTAAAACGTGAAATACATAAATAATTAATTAAATGTGTCAATAATTAATTAATTACATATATCATAACTATTTATTTAATTAATTAATTCCAATTTTAATTAATTATTGCCACATTTAATTAATTATTTAATGGTGTATTTAATTAATTCATTATGGCAGTCCTGGCGTTCCATAATTAGTAGCATGACTAGCATGAATGCTAGTCCCCTAGAAGTTCAGTAAATGATTTTGTAATTAATTTTGGTTAAATTAAAAAAAAAAATAAGAATTACTAAACACTGAATTCAAGTGATGTTCTTCCCTTATTCTTTGTGTTTAAGATCTACCCAGACGAGGGCCACTTCATCCACAGTGAAGCAACGAGGCAGCATCTCAGTCAGTCCTTGGTGAACTTTTTTGAGGAGTGCTTCAGGCTACCAGAAAGAGTGTTTGAGGAGGCTCTGGAAGAAGAGATTGAAGATGAGGGTTAGACTGGCCTCATAGGGCTCCTCCTGTGCCCCAGATCCTTCCAACCCATCTGGTCATCTACCTTCCTCCATTCTGTCCCTGGTGTCCACAGTATGCAACTCTCATTTGTCTTTGGTCCATCGTTTTCCTCCCCGTGTCCACACACTGCACCTGAGACTGCCTTTTTCCAGCAGACAACACATTTGATCCTCCACCCATTCTTACTCCCTTCCCTCCTGCCCCAAGTTGGAATCAAAAAGGCTCGTGAGAGCCAGTAAAGACTGATGACCTGATATGAAGTCTGGGAAAATACTGACGGGAAGCAGTCTTCTCCACAACAGGGGAAGGACCAGCTCCTCAAAAGCAGTGGAGAGAAAGGATCAGCTCTCACACAGACTTAAAGCTGTGAGGAGAAGGAACACTTTATAGCACATAACTTGTGGGCTTGTATATTAATGAAAATCAGACCCCTGGTGAAAAACGCTAACTGGCATTGGTCATAAATGGGTGTCTGGAATAGTGGGGATACAGGAAATGTTACTATTTTTAAAGTTGTGAAGAACTTTTCATGTTGGACTGTGATTGTGTCTGTTGTTCTTACAGTATGTAAAATAGCACACAAGCATTCATCCAGCTATAACATGTTTTTCTTTTGGTACTCATGTTTGCCCTGATGTTAGTTTTATCTTGTAAATTTCATTTTACGTATTTCAGTGATGCTGACAGAATTCCCTGTTTTGAAAACTATTCCAAGAGAAAAAATACCTTTATTTATCTGACACAGTTTTATTGTGACACTCGCGGTTATTCAAATGTTGAAAACAAAAACAAAAAAAGCATTAACTTGTTTTAGTCACTGTGCCTTACTTTGTCAAAAAACATCCAGCTGTGAGGTTGCATCTCTAGAGTGGATTTTTAGGGAATAGTTTAACATGTTGGCAAGATTGATACCACTTCTGATTGTTAAATATGAAGCTACAAGTATCTACTTAGCTAAGCCTAGCGCAGACTGGGCACTCTGGGAAACCACTATCCACCAGCCTGCCTGTTTCTGGGTCAGCCCCTGTTAGCTAATCTATGATGTACACTATGGTAGGTTATGGCAGTGTGGACTGTATCCTGGCCAGGAGCAAGGACTTCCTAGAGTCACCAGAGATGTTAGTATATTCATTTTTAACCCTTTTTGATAGAAACAGGCTAGCTGTACATATTTCTCTGCTTCAAATCTTTACGCTACATGAACCTTAAGCTAGCTGTCGTTTCATATTTAACAGATATGTGAGTAGTATCAATCTTCAGATAAAACTCATAGTAAGCGTATTCCCCTTAATGCCTTGTGAATATTAATTGTTTTCTACTTACAGCTTGAAATTGAACTAGTTGCAGCAAACAGACAAATCATTTCAGAAAATATACCCACTGACACCATGACAAAGCTAAAAATGTACATAATCTGCATGCACAGTTGCTTATAATAAGTATGTGAATGGTAGGTGAAGAAAATGATGGAAAGTGCAATAGTGAAAGTGAAAAGTGTACATCAGCAAATACACTGAGCAAGTGTCATAAGAAGCCAAAGGGACCCTGCATCCTGAAAAATTATGCATTTACATAAGAGAGAAAAATCATTTTGGCATATCACCCAAAATAATGACTCCTTGAGGCACAATTTTAATTTAACATCTTTTATTTATTTATTTATTTATTGTTTTTTGAATGGCCACTTGTGTTACGCTTCAGTGCATGTTATGAGGTAATTTGCAGCACTATCCCTGATAGCTGAGTCAACATGGTAATTTTTGACATCTTGAATGTTCCTTACTGGATTGCATAAGTTACATTTCCAGTAGTATTGTGATTGAGATCCCAGTCTCGTCAGGTTGATGTGTAAATGTTATTCAAATATCATTTTATTCTAAAAAACATAAAACAAAAAAAAGAAAGAAAGAAAGAAAAGAAAAAACTATTACCTGAGTGTTATTTGTGCATAAAGCATTTTGGAAGTTACATTTGACTATTCATTTCTGTTCTCCTGTTGCTGTCCTTGAATTAAGTTGAAAGTGGACTTTATTTGTTGCCAATGACAACAAAATTTTTGTTGATGGCTGTTGAGGACTTTTTCCCCCAGATGCTCAACTTTGTTATCCAAAGCATAGAAGGACATTAATGGCAGACTGTGGCATGAAGGTAAATGTTAGAATAAAAACTGATATTTTATCAGACTTTGTTTTTATTTTATTTTTTGATTGTTGCATCTTGTGACATTTTTTGTGACCTTTTTGTGGATTTTTAAGCTATATTAGGGTTTATGGCAACTTGAGAAGTGCAGAACTAAAAACATAATATCCTCTTGTTGAGTGATGATGTAACAGCAACAAGCCTAGACCTCTGCAAATTCTTACTGGCACCATTCCTGTGCACTATCCCAAACATTTGGACACTTCACAAAAGAATAACAGCAGTGCTAAGATGTCAAAGGGACATTAAGATTAGGATCAGGTATTTTTTGTAGGGGCTAGTCCAAACTGTGGAACAGTATGTTAATGACTGACCTTTGTGCTGTTGTGCATGGGGTCATCTTAGTTGTTCTGATGGCTGAAGTTTATCTCTGCCAATGAGGGAAGTTGAGTTATTTTATTTAAAATAACTTAACCCTCAGTCTATATTTTGCCTGTACTAACGTGTTTACATTATGCTAACAGTAGCTCTCAAGTTAGTCATGAGGTAGTAGACATTACATCTGGATGGTTAAGACTTGCTCTGTTGCAGACATAAACAGCTGGAGACATGACTGAGTAGTCATTCAGTGCATCCATAATTGGTTCATCGCAGGTTGTGAAATCTGTCAGAGAGGGTGCTGTGGCAAAAACCTTGTTTTAGTCACTAGTATACTGCCATGGTCTCCCATAGTTTACATAATACTTTAATAGTAGCCCAAGAATTTGGACCATTTCCATCTGTTAGTGCTGCTTAAGTGCTTTTTTGTTTTGGAAACTGAAGAAGCACGGTCACCCAGAAATGGCCAGTGACATCAGACTGGATAAACACTGGACAGTGATCATTGGTTTGTGGACTATAATTTTGAAGGCTTAAGCTTGTTAGTTTGCCATCTTGGTTTTTGGGAACCAGACTTGGCACGCCTGAAAATCAGAGGAAACAGTAGACTAATATATTGAGGAGGTATTCAGCAGAAGTTAGCCACCCCCTAAAGCATGTCCTGCTTTATTGTTTGTTCTAATTTATAAGAAACATTTATAAAATCTGATTTATTTTGGCCACCTGCTGATCATTAAATAAAACGTGTCCTTGAGGCACTTCAGCTCCAACCTAGAAGCTAGGTTAACCTGTCAAATAATTTACAGTTGATATCTTATTAGATCACATCTAAGTACTTTCAACTCAACTCACGAGCTAACTCTTCACTATTTTGAGGGGAACTGAGCCCTGAGCCTGACAGTGTAATAAAATACAGCAACACAACTGTAAACCAAGCTACAACATCCACAAAGCACAACATCCATTTAAATCCTGCACTATACCAATATTTATGTTGCCTGCATAAATCTTTCCATTTCAATTCAGCTGTAGTTTACACAGATGCACAGTACCACAAATACAAAATCAAACAAGTTAAATTATGTGTAAATATTTTCAAGTCATGATTGAAGCAGCGAATTAGCTGCTGAATAGGAGTGGCACTTTGCTAAAATTCATCAGAAGAAATATATTTGCTCAAAGGCACTTTTAGTCCCAGTGTAAACAGGATTGTAGTTGTATATCAGCGCTTTGCTCTCCCCCTCCTCAGTTTCAAATTTGTGAAAGTTCTTCCTGGCTGTGGCGAGAGAAAACAATACCAAATTTACACATCACAAGTCACTTGGCATTTTCAGCTACTGACCAGTCTACAAGGAAGCAAAAATGATGCTTTCCTACCCTCATTGACAAAGAATTCGGCCATATAGAAGGTGGTCTTGACTGCCGACGGGGAATGGGGAATAAAAGGCCGTGTCCATTCAAAAGCATTTTTCTCTGGATGCCACTGTGTCCCGTAAATAGGATAGTCATATGCTGCCAAGAGGTACAGAAAAAAGAAAAAGAATATTTAAAAAAAAAAGTGTCCTATTTTGCTAAAAACCTAGTAACATAATGCTGAATTAGACACTCAGTACCTTCCACTGTTGACACAAACTCTACATTTCCATCTGTGTTTACAGAGAGAACTTTGTAAAACTTCTTCAGTTCCTCATTTGTATTGTAAGTCTGAAAGCAATAGACATGACAGGTTAGTTAGACTGCATTCAAGCAACTGCCGCTTTTCATCAAGCTGTTGACTCAGTCTAATCTCAGACGATAGAAATGAATGACATACCAACATTCCCAAGCTCCATTTGTGAGAGTTAACCGTCAGTGGCTCAGAGGCTAGATCTTTCATGAGCTGAGCAGGGAAGCCTTTAAACATCCTGCTGTCTTCAGCTTTTGGGAAGGGAGCATACCTTAATGATTAATCAGCAATTTTACAAACAAATAAGCACTCTCTCATTAGCTGTATAAGGTAGTTCATCTAAAGATATGATCCTCAGATAAAGTGTGGTTGGTACAGGCTTGACATGAAAACTGATCAAGTTTAAAACACAAAGATGGATTTTTAAAGTCTTTACTATTTCAGTCACCTATAATATTTAATTTATTCACTGAAAAACTGTTTTAAAATCTAGTTTCATTCATGTTAAGAAAATAAATCTCTTCCTTTCACAGTTTATACTATACCTGCAATGCTGCAAAAAACACCCCAAGAAAAACAGGTTACTACCATTTCACAAGTGAGAAGCAAAATGAAAAATGTTTAGTCACACAAAACATACCATTAGTGAAGTTCAGAGGCAATGCCGCGCCGCTCGTATTGGTATATGCCAGTATTGTATTTTTGCTTGTTAAATACATCAGCTGTTCAAACCCGAGACAAGTACCCCACACAGGAAAATAGTCGCCACGCTTGTTTGCCTGAAAATAATTCACACTCTTTGTTATGACACTTTGTAATGACAGTGTTGGTGTTGCCCTAAAACATGATAATCAGTGTTGATCCAGGGCTGTCACGGAGACTGATCAATCACATTTTTATGATGTAGCAACTCTGCAGTTTGGGTGAAAAGGCCGCACGTAGGAGAAGTTAAATTTCAGGCTTTCTCACAGATCAGCTATACAGATATTGGTGTTTCCAACACAAAGCTTTTTCTTTTCTTTTTAAACTTAACTAAAGTTAATTAATTTAAATATTTTCACCTTTACTTTTGATTTTGGTTTAGTCTTTATTAGTTTACGTGGGATTTGTCACTTCATCATACTTCCATGATTTATCATTTACAATCCTGAGCTACAAAGCAATGGCATCACACCAAGGAACTGTTCATTAGATTCAAGCAGAATCTGCACAGATTCTAGCAGTGTGTCATGATAAAAAAATTTTAATTATTATTTTTATTAATAGTGTCTTGCCTGAGTAAGTCTTCATGTACGTTTGCAGTGCTCATTCCTAAATGTCTTTGTATGACCATGTGTAAATAAAAATAAAACCATACAGCCAAAACAATAATCTGTTCTTAATCATTAACGGACTGCATGTTACGGATTTTCAGTCAGATGCAAAAACAGTATCTTAATATTTACGTAACTTATAATAATATATTTACACTACAATTTAAAATCCAGAGCGGGTATTTGTCAGTTGACCAGTTTAGCGTTGAACAAACCAACACACCGCCTAGCTCCAGCCATCATTATTTTAGTCTTCCAAACAACATAATATGATGCTATAGCAGCAACACCAACAACCGGCTGTCAGATCCACCCTTATTAATATACATCATAATGAGCATCATTAAACAGATAAAAGTATTTTCAACCTTTACCTCAATAGCGAGCTCATAAAAGATTTTAGCAGCCCTTTCATAACCAGATGAGACGATGCTGACACCGCCGCCTGGGTAAAGGATCCTGTAAACAAAGAAAACTGAGTCAAAATTAAAGAAGAAAATGAGAAACATGAAATAAGATAAATATACCATAAAATCTGATATGTTGCGGTTTTAAATGAGATATTTTTACGTGGATGCACCAATTATGCAGGCAGTGCTGATCAATTAAAAAATACTAGTAATACTAACAACAATGTATTAAAAATGCATCTATCTAAATGAATGATTAGATTAGATAGAACTTTATTAATCCCTCGGGTGGGTTCCTCTGGGAAATTCGATTTCCAAAAAAGCACAGCACCGACAGAAGTTACAGAATATGAATATATATATATATATATATATATATATATATATATATATATATATATATATATATATATATATACACACACATATATATATATACATACATATATATATATATATATATACATATATATATATACATATATACATATATACATATATATATATATATATATACACATATATATATATATACATATATATACATATATATACATATATATATATATACATATATATATACATATACATATATATATATATATATATATATATATATATATATATATATATATATAATACAATACACACACACACACGCACACACATATATATATATATAAATACAGAGACAATATAAATAAAATATACGAAGGGGATAAATAGAATAAATAGGAATAAAAATAAAAATACAAGTGAATTGCACATTTCAAGTATTGAGTCTATTGCACCGTTGACTATTTACAAAAGTATTGCACAAAAGGTATTGCACAGTGAGGTGAAGAGGCACTACAGCTTAGTTGTTCCCTCCTTTGTCCTCCTGTTTCCCCTCCCTCTCCCCTCCAGGGAGGAGTTAAACAGTCTGATGGCGTGTGGGACAAAGGAGTTTTTAAGTCTGTTAGTTCTTGTCTTTGGGAGAAGCAACCTGTCACTGAACAGACTCTTCTGGTTGTTTATGGCCGTGTGCAGAGGATGTCTGGCATTGTCCATAATGTCCATCAGTTTCTTTAATGTCCTTTTCTCTGCCACTGTCACCAGAGTGTCCAGCTTCATGCCGACCACAGAGCTAGCCCTCCTGATCAGTTTCTCCAGCCTGGATGAGTCCTTCTTTGCTGTGCTGCTCCCCCAGCACACCACAGCATAGAAAAGTACTCCAGCAACCACCGACTGGTAAAACATCCTCAGGAGCTTCCTGCAGATGTTAAAAGACCTCAGCCTCCTGAGGAAGTACAGTCGGCTTTGGGCTTTTTTATACAGGTGCTCTGTGTTGCATGACCAGTCCAGTTTATTGTCCACCCACAGCCCGAGGTACTTGTACTTGTTGACCACCTCCACCTCCTCCCCCTCTATCTGAACCGGCAGTGGACCTGCTCTAGACCTCCCGAAGTCCACAACCAGTTCCTTAGTCTTTGAGGTGTTGAGTTGCAGGTGGTTTGTGTGACTCCATGTGACAAAGTTCCTCACCAGACTTCTGTACTCCTCTTCCTGATCATCCCAGATACACCCCATGATGGCTGTGTCGTCTGCAAACTTCTGAATGTGGCATAATTCAGAGTTGTAGCAGAAGTCAGAGGTGTACAGGGTGAAGAGAAGAGGGGACAGCACAGTTCCCTGTGGTGCTCCTGTGCTGCTGACCACTGTGTCAGACGTGATGTCCTTCAGCCTGACGTACTGTGGTCTGTCGGTGAGGTAGTCGGAGATCCAAGCCACCAGGCAGGGGTCCACCTCCATCCTGTTCAGTTTTTCTTGAAGCATACAGGGCCGGATGGTATTAAAGGCACTGGAAAAGTCAAGAAACAGGATCCTGACCGTGCCTTTTCCCCCATCCAGGTGTGAGTGGGCTCTGTGTAGGAGGTACAGGATGGCATCCTCCACTCCGACACCCGCCTTGTATGCAAACTGTAGTGGGTCCTGGGCATGTTGTACCTGTGGTCGGAGGAGGTTGAGGAAGAGCCGCTCTAGAGTCTTCATAAGATGTGACGTCAGTGCCACCGGTCGGAAGTCATTCAGCTCATTGGGCCGGTTCTTTTTGGGGACTGGGACGATGCAGGATGTCTTCCATAGGGCGGGCACTCTCCCCAGTCGCAGACTGAGGTTGAAGACTCGTTGTAGCGGCTCCCCAAGTTCAGCAGCACACGCCTTTAGCATCCTAGGACACACCTTGTCTGGGCCTGCTGCCTTTCTGGGGCGAAGCTTCCTCAGTTGTCTCCTGACCTGATCCACTGTGACACTGGGAGATGTTTGGGAGGAGGGGAGGGGGGGAGATGTCTTGCTGCTGAGAGAGGGATTGGAGGAGGGGGGTGTCATGGTGTCAGGAAGGGGGGGAAGCGAGGGAGGTAGGAGAGTGGGGATTGGACTCTGTAGTGAAGGTGAGGGTGGGGGGGTTGTGGGCTGGTCAAACCTGTTGAAGAAGTTGTTAAGTTCGTTTGCCTTCTCCACAGTCCCCCCCACTGTGCTTTTCTTGGTGTTGTGGCCTGTGATGGTTTTCACACCATTCCAGACCTCCCTCATGTTGTTCCTCTCCAACTTCTGCTCCACCTTCCTCCTGTAGGTGTCCTTTGCTTCCCTCAGGCAGCGTTTCACCTCCCGCTGTGCTGCCTTCATCTCCTCCTTCACTTTGCTCCTGAAAGCCTTCTTCTTCATGTTGAGGACAGCTTTGACTTCCTGTGTTACCCACGGTTTGTTATTAGGATAACACCGTACCGTCTTAGCAGGGGCGACCGTGTCCACACAAAAGTTGAGGTAGTCTGTAAGACAGTGTGTCGCCCCCTCTATGTCCTCACCATGTGGGCTCAGGAGCACATCCCAGTCTGTGTTGTCATAACAGTCCCTCAGAGCATCCTCCTTTTCTGGGGTCCATCTCCGGATGGAGCGCGTTGTGACCGGCTGCCTTTGGACGAGGGGTGTGTATTGTGGCTGTAGGTAAACCAGGTTGTGGTCTGACTTCCCTAGTGGGGGGAGGGGGGTGGCTCTGTATGCATCTCTCACATTAGCATACAATAGGTCAATTGTCCTGTTGCTCCTTGTGGGACAATTCACAAACTGGTGAAAAGCAGCCAGAGTAGAGTCCAGTGTGGCATGGTTAAAGTCTCCAGATATAATAATGAAAGCCTCGGGGTTTTGTGTCTGAAGTCTTGCTGTGACTGTGTGTATTTTCTCACAGGCAGCTGTTGTGTCGGCCCTCGGAGGGATGTAAACACACACACAGATCACATGACTGAACTCCCGAGGTAGATAATATGGCCGCAAGCTAACAGCTAGCAGCTAGCAGCTCCAGTCTGTCCCTTTGTTTTTAGTGCCAGCAGCTCCGCTCTCGAATAGATGAAGGAACTGGTTCCAGAAGTTTTAAAAAGTGCATTATCCATCTTGTATCACTATATCTAAGAGGTATAAGTAGAGGAAGGTGAAAAAAAGTTTGAAAAGCCTAGTCTAAAAAAGTTAAAGTTAACAAAAAAGGTGCGGTGTTGCAGAGCTACTTGGAAAGGCTGCCGTCACTCCAGCGCCATCTTAGATGGATAAGGACTGAAAAAAATATATTTATTTAATCTATAATTATTGATATATAACTCACATACCTAGCAATTAATCACCATCAACTTATGGTAAACTCTTCTTCTTTCAGCTCTTCCCTTTAGGGCTCACTATAGCAGATCACCTGCCTTCAATTGACGTTAGCCCTTGTACCCTTACAGCAAACTCCTAATCAAAATGGTTCGTTGGTTCTCAGCTCAGCGTATTGTCTTTTTGTTAGTGCCAACATCTATAAACCATGTATCAACAGAGGACACTGCTGCTCACTGATCGCAACCTGTCTTCTTAACCTAGCTTGAATAAGGCTTTCCCATATTTTCATGCAATGACTCAGCATCTTTATCCCTCTGTAGTTACTCATCCAGTATAGATCCAATCACACCTTTTATTGTTTGTGAAAAGCCCTAAATCCACCAAACAGGGCTCCAACTGTCTAACTGTATATGTACTGACCCATTGATTGAGTTGAACAGTGTCTTATAGTCTTCCAGTGTCTGGTTTATCCTGCAGAAGCAATAAGTTCAATGCAAACACACTGGGTTAGACACACCTCCTCTTATAAAAGTGTGACAAAGTATGCAGTCAGATAATAACATGCAGAGGTAATGTCGGCAGATGATAACAGCTCACATGACAGGTACAACTCTAGCTCCTGCTGACTCCAGGAACTTCACATAGGAGGCAGCTATGTAAGCTGTTTGGCTAGGTTGGGGTAAATAAACGTCCTGTGCCAGTACACCTGTTGGAACAAAAACACAGCGCACATGTCCTTCAGTTATAATGCTGGCATTTTCCATAGTGATACAAAAACAGCAAAAAGTTTACTGTGTTACGGCAGGTTTAGTGTAACTGTCGCCCGATGCTTCCCAAGTGTAAAGCTGCAAGTTAGCTTAGATAACAGTTGTAGTAAATATCGTTTTAATAACGCCTTAACTTACCTATTATGGGTTTTTCGTTTTGTCTATCAGTCTGGGCTGATAAATAAAATGGCAAACTGGAAAGAACGACGCACAGCAAGAGCAAGCACATGTTTCTAGTTTTGAAAAAGGTCTTCTCGGGTAAAAGAAATGCTATTAAACAGTTTTTATGCCAGAAAAAGTCTTCGACAAAAGTCTTATCAACGAGCCGCGCGTAGCTACCGCAGTCATTGGTAGCTACTTAAAGCGGTACCGCCCACTTTTTATACGCATACAGCTACGTAAAAACCGGATTGTCTTCTTCAAAATAAAAGCACCCCTCCCGCCTGGAACTATCTGTTAATAATAACCCACCGAATAAATAAATAAATGATTACTTCCTCCAGTGCTCAAGTACTAAATTACGCCAAAAACATGTTTCATATATATATATATATATATATATATATACACACACACACATATACACACACACGTGTGTGTGTGTGTGTGTGTGTGCCTTTGTTTTGCTTTCTCTGACAGCCTTCAGCGGCAAATAGGATTCATTCTGGCCAGTCATAATTTTGCCACTATAAACTAAAAGTAAAAATCTAAGTGAATAAACATATTTAACTGCATCCCAGTTTGACAGCATTTAAAGTTGTATTCATGCTGTTAGATGGATGATATTCTATTTTTAGTCAAATTAAACACCTTTACACAATAAGCTAATACTGAAAAGGTGGAAAAAGTGAACAAACTTCGCCAGAATGCAACAAAAGAGTCATGCATCGAAGAGTAGCTTAGCTTCTATTAAGTGTTTGCATTTTATTTATCATATTCTGTAATTTTATCAACACATTTATATCATAGTCCTAGGGCAGCTGTGGCTACAACTGTAGCTTGCCTCCACCAGTGTATGAATGTGAGAGTGAATGAATAGTGGAATTGTAAAGCGCTTTGAGGGCCCCAAAAAGCGCTATATAAATGCAATCCATTATTATTATTATTATTATTACAGCTCAAACAGGTAATCAGCACTTTGTAGTTTTTTAGTTCAATTTTTAGAGGTCAGATAAGGTCAGGTCATAACCATAACATCACAAGCAGTCTGGTTGGAGACTTCAAGGCGATTTACATTGACACCCGCAGCAGTCAACTTCTCATGTAACTGTTTGATGGCATCCTCAGTCAGCGTACGAGTGCGAGCCAGGATCCAGGCAAAGTCAATGTTAAAAACTCCAAAGAAGTCAGAACAAGAGTACACCAAAGAATAGGACTGGTAATCTGTGGAGAGCACCCAGTAGGGACCATCTGCAACACCTGGATATAGACACAGATTGTATATTTTAAAAAAAGTACCATTGAAAGTACTTTGTATTTATATTTTATTTCATTAAAATATACAAGCTGTGTTCAAAAAAGTACCTTTAAAGAAGTTGACACTTAGAACAGCAGGTTGAGATGGTTCTTTAACTTTGGCAACTCCCTCAATCGAGTTTACCGTCCCATCAGACCTGTAATTTAGACAAGAGCACATGGGGTGACACCAATCAATATTTATTCCTTTGCAGGGTAGGGTAGTAGTTTCACCTAGATACATTAGATAGGCACATTTTTGGCCAAAAATAATAATTTTTTGCAAAGCAGAAGAACAGCTGAAACCTTACAGGAGCTCCGCATTGTGAACTTTGACTGTTCCATCGGACTGAAGACTGTATGTAGCTTGGTTGCATGTTCCTCTTTCAAACACAGCTGGAAGCTTCTCAATTTCGTACCAGGTACCCATATACTAAAGACAGAAGAAATTTTCTTCTTATTTTATGACCACACGGAGTCCACCAGTAACAGTGTTTTCCTTCATTAAAACAACTACCCCCAATTAACCTAAAACATAAAATAAAGCGAGGCCTAATAGAGCTGAACACCCTGCACACAGTTTAAGGTTAGAAATCAAAGTTCAGCAGAATGTAGTCATTAATAGCACTAATAATTCAATATTATACCTTTGTAACGTTGAAGTCTTCTTGAACAGATGGCTTCGGACACTTGCCAACATGAAAAGACTGCCCGTCAATTGTTGCTGCAGTCAGGAGAAGCGCAAACAGAACCTTTAAATAAAGTTAAAGCAACTGATTAAGCCCACTTACGCTAAACTTACACAAAAATAAAAGTGTAATAGTGTCACAGCACCTTGAATGCCTTCATGTCCAAAAAACTTGCAAAAGCTGTCAAAGTAAAAATAAGAGCAAACTCTATTACCCCACAACTACTGCTCTATTATGTGAAGGCAAAGGGGTTTGGCTATTTGGTTAGCTTTTCCTTCCGTGCCAGATCTTTGTAACCTTTGTTTGAAGAACCATATTTAGATTGTGTTTGCAAAGCCTTTAACCTCCAGTGCAACGCGAACTCAGAATGACATTCAGTGCAGCAAAGGTACTTATAGCATAACTATTACTACTGAAGTGGTAGGGCTGCAGCAAATTAACATTTCTTCTAAACTCAAGATTATTTTATTCAATAATCATACAAGAAGCAAAACATCCATCAGGACTTCAAATTAGCTGTGTTAAAAAGTGAAGTGCATGAAAGCTTGATTTTGAAAGTCATGCACAATGTCACGGGTGCAGAAGCACCTCTTCCTCTGTGCGTCATCTGTTTTCTACTGTTTGTTTATGTGCCTGAACTGCTGCTGTACATAACTGATTCAATATCTGTGTTTAGTGTAAGATACTACATACTTTATTTATACCACCAGCCAAGTTGAGAAATCCCTATGTTATTGCACCACAAACTGCAAGGTGCTGTAAAAAAAAAAAAAGCCCTTTAAAATCTGTCCCTGTGGCAAAATAAGTGAATCAGTCTGCCCTGGAAGGGGCCTCATGTTCCATCCAGTAAGTGGTGACAAGGCTAGTAGGACACCTCATGATGGATAGCACTTCTAATCACCTGCTCTCCACCACAGTTTCCAAACTGATCAGAACAGAGATCCTCAGAGATTACCTAGATATAGTCAGGCTAATATCAATGCATTTCTGAGAACTTTGGAACCAGTGCCATAGACAGGGGCTGAACTCTGTTCCATCTTGAGTTCCCCTCAGCAATAGGCAGCAGGCAGGGGTCATTATACTTATAACCCTTTGTCTTGCTAACTAAAGGTTTTCCCCAGTGAACAGTCTGGGGTAGGTGTGAGTTGACAACTTTAAAATATTACCTTGAAAAGGACTGGAAACTTCAATTTCTTATGACTAAAATACATGTTATGATATTTCCAGATGGCCAATAATAAAGCGCGATTTACATCAGGAAGGTTAATATATTAGAATTGACGCTAGCTATTTGCCAACATATGACGGTTAACATCTATAACAAATCAAATAAATAAACGGAAATTAAAAAGGCAAGAAAGCTGAGAAGAGATGAGAGAAACACCCTTCAGTCATATTATGATTGTTGAGGATGCATGGTTTATCCACCACAAGGCACTCAGCAAAGTAAAACAGAGCATTTGCAACGCCACAAGCACCTTATTGTTTACGATGTTGGAAACATCGTAAACAATAAATACATAACTACACATAATAATTTTCAAATTTGCTTATCTTTCATGTGTCTTAAAAATATAAATTCAATATATCTGATTTCTAAAATCAAATATCAGATATGGTCTAAAAAATCCTGTATTGGTCACGCTCTAATATTAACAGCATCATGCACTGACTTGAATTAGCAAACACATCTTTCTTAATTGGCAGGTTGACAGCAGTGATACAACTGAACCAATGCATAAAGTCTTTGTGCTATAAAATCAAAATCTTGAAGCAGATTAAATAACCACAGGATTTATTTTTTTTCTAAAATAAGAATGAAAGAAACACAAGTTATGAAAAGTCTTTATTCAACATAAAGCACCAATATCTATACAAAACACATGCTTTCACTTTGACCTTAGACAGTTTCTAGGGTTTCTTTCCAACATAAAACTGAATGATTTGTTTTAATGGCACTTTTACAGTGGATGGAAATTATTTTTGATGTCGCTAATGTTCTCCAGAATTCTCCAAACTTGAGAAAAAAAAAAACAATGAAAAGACAACATATGAAAATAAAAAAAGAAAGAAAACAGGCAAAAAGTTAGAAGAAACAGTCATTTGACAAACAACACATGATAAATTACATTCTTAAATTTAACCATCTGATTTCTTGTTATGTGCTGTGACAGTATAAATAAATCATTGAATTTAAATTAAATACCCTTAAGAGAAAGAGCTGATAAGATGAAAAAGCTACAAGACAAACACGTTTTAAAGAATGAAAATATTGAACTAGAAAATATAAAAAATGAAGTACAGTGCATCAAAAGTTACTTTGGTGGCAACACTGGTTGTCCGAGGGACGTGTTGTTTGTGAAGAGTTCTGGTCTTAATAGAACTTTTTTTTTTCCTGAATTGGTTTAAAACCTTTCAAGACAACCTGTAAACATAGAAAAAAATATGTAAGTTGCCTTTTACACTTCCATTGGAAAAGTCTTTGGACTGCCACGCTTCAGGGCAGGTGCAGGTTCCTGCAGCCAACCTCAGCCTTTACTTCCAGTCTCCTGAAGAACTACGAAAAAAAAAAAGGACCTCTCTCATCCTCAACACGCCTGCACAAGTGAGGGGAAAACCCATGAGTGTTACTTTATGTATGGTTCGCATAACATAACACAGATGTGTCTTGTTGCCACCTTTCTTGAAAAAACAAAACAAAAATCTGGGTGCTGCGTGTATCATTTTAACATGACTAAATCCTTAGCACATTGCATTTGAGATGTTAGACTATTAAGGATGCTAAAAAGATTAGCAGCCCATGTTAGCATCTGTCCTGGGTTTTACAGTATTGTATATGCCAAGTTGGAAATCTTTTGGATTGCTTTACAACACAAAGGGTCGTTTCTATTCATTTCTTTGCTAAGCAGTTCACAAACTAGTTTCAGCTCCAGAGTGTAGCAACAACCTAATATTAGCTTACCTTCCCAGGAGATACCTTGCTGATGTCAGCAGTTTGTTACTGCCTCAAACCCTTTGTGTGATGCCAGTAGAGGGAAAGGTGTCAGAATTAGTAACATTCATGTTGTAAGTGTGAAAGTGGAGTCGGAAAAGAACACAAAATGCTACACGTAGAACCAAAGATGTGCAGAAAGCGACATTGTTTTTCCAAGAGGGGTGCTCAGATCTTTTTCCAGAGGTTTTAACTTCAGTGGAGGCTCGGATGGGTTTCCTTGCATGAGTGGTATTCAGGGACAGGGTGGTTTACGGGTTTTTGTGGGTCTCAATGCACAGGACAATGTACTCGTTGGAACAGCTTCGAGTCTCCTGACCCATGAGCAGACCTGAGGTCAGGCTTGATGACTGGCCCATGACGGATACATGGTCTGCTCGCCATGTCTCGCAGTGCTTGTCTGTTGCGCGGAGCCCCTGGCTGGTAGAGCCGTGCCAAACACTCTTCTGAGGCCTAATGCAAAGAGAACAGAAAATATCACTGCTGTAGACAGATGAACAGACTCCAAGAAACAAATTCAGTAAATGAAGTGTACAAACCAGAAGGGGTCAGCTAAGACATCCCGGCCATCAAAGGAGTAGATGGGTATCCTGGTATTGATCGGCCCCCCATTGCCAGTGAAAATTGAGCGCCAATTCCTAAACATCATGTCTCCCTGTGGTCAGACATAGCGGGTTCGATACATTTAAAAACATATGCTTCGGACATGATGAAATTTTGATGCTAGTGGTTGTTTGACAGTAAAAAGCAGCACTCACTCTGAGGTTGGTAACTGGCAGAGTCTGCCGGAAACCTGGATAGACAACGTGAACCAGGTCTTGTCTGTGGGATGAAATGAAGGCACGGTAGTTGGGAGCCAAACCCATCGCCTTGGCCTGCTCGAAGCACATCCGGTCAGCCATGTCAAGCCCCATCATGTCCCCTGAGTGAGGCTGGTTCAACGCCACCAGGTTGAGCTTCAGGGAGAAGACGGAACAGATCAGTGTTAATCCAAGGTTGTTCAAGAGACAACTAAAAACAAATCTCTTCACAAGGGCTTCGATGATAATTAAGCACTCACCCTGCCTTTAACAGAGTGTATTCTTTGTATGGTGTCTCCTCTTACATGATGTGAGGCTCGAGGCTAAATGAATCATTGAAAATCAATGTTAGAGAGATGAATACTCTAACACCAAATTCCACAAAGGCATTTTTTTATATTGACAGGTTATGCAATAAGTACCTCATCTTGTGGGATAATGTTATTGGCGAGGTAGATCAGGCTGCCAAGCTGTGTGAACAAAACAGAAGTATAAAGTTAGGAAAATATATACCAAAAGTTGATGTATTTGAGTTCACGTTGCTCTTAAATCAATAATAATGATTTGATTCAGTAATATTTTCTGTTTTTTTTTCCTGTTTGCAGCTCATTAATCATTTATTAGTTTAATGGAAAAAAAAACTTGGACCTCAAAAAACTGTTTCCAGCATCTATACAAGTCCAAATATCAGACTAAAAGGATCAAGTGCGTCTTATTCTGAACTTTCTGCAGTTAAATCACATGTTCCAGTGCATTGACCTTAGCTATTTAGAGAGAGAGCGAGAAAGATGTTATTGATCCTACAAAGGTAATTATTGTCTTACAGCAGCAGGACAAAGAAATCTAAAAAAAATAAACAGTGTAGTTGAAGTGGCACAGGTGCAGAGGGAGAATCTTATAGTGTGAGTTTAGCCAAAAAGTTCACATATACAACAGTGATTAAAAAAAAAACTCAAAGAAAATAACCTTCTGCTGCAAGAGCGGGTATAATACAGAAATATGTGTGTGGAAGTTTATGTCTGACAGGTGTGTTCACCTGTCACAGAAAGAAGAGTTACTGTACAGTTTCACATAGAAAGGTAGAAAGGATTTCCTGAAGCGTTATGGGAGAAGGGTTAAATCAGTATGAGTGAGAATGAGCTCTGCTGCCTCATTAGGGTGACGTTGAGCAGGTGAGATGTGTTATTCATGATCATGATGGAGAGCAGTTTGTTCTGTGACCAGTGTACTAATATGAACATGAAAGTATTTCTGTAAACCGATTTTACCAAACTGATAAAGCACCATTGTAAATTAGTACCTGGATCTCTTTCCATCCCTGGGAAACTTTAAGGAAGAGACTTCCTGTCGTTGTAACAAATGCCAGAGTGCCCTCTGCATCTTTCACTGTTTGCTGCATCATACTCTCACGAGTCGAAAATGTTTTCAGCTGAGAAGCAAATGTGGAAAAGTACAAAATGCGCAGAAAAAAATCAGTTAGGAGAATCACGGGTCTGGTGTCATATTAATATATAGCTCAGCCACAGATAAACTGACTTACAGACGCTGTGTTACTTGAAGGACTAGCAGGTCCAGGTGGTCCAGGAGGTCCAGGAGGGCCTGGGGGGCCAGCAATGGTCAGACCTGCAATAACAAAGATCTCAGTATCTTCCATGTAGAATATAGCAAGTGATTCTTTTATTTCATTAGTTACAGTAACTATACATCCTTCAGACGATTATATTTATTATATTTGCAGTTAAATGAGTTTTACCTGAACCATATCTCAAGGATGACCCAGAGGGCCCTGGAGGTCCTGGTGGCCCAGGAGGTCCAACAAGACCAGGCTTGCCATAGCCTGGTATACCAGGAGGCCCTGGCGGCCCAGGGGGGCCAGGGGGACCGACCACTGATTCTCCTTTGGGCCCCTAAAATATATAAAGGACAGAATTACTAACACTTTAAGGTTTATTCTTTCAAAAATATACCATGATGCATAAAACTTACCACGGGTCCTGATCTTCCAGGGATACCTGAAATCCCCGGGAACCCCGCCTCTCCCTTTTCCCCTTTGATTCCCTGGTCACCATTCATCACCTATTAGTGCATACACAGGCAAAACCATCACACAGTAATCAACTGCTGACTGAAAAACGATTAAGTGCCAAAAACTACAGTCCTTTAAATGTCTACTTAAAGACTTCGAAAAGTAAGTCAATCTATAAAGACTCCCATGTAAAAACACCAACTTTAGAGCAGAAATCAAGTCTGGTACAAAACATGGTTGCAGTTTACGCAGCCAACTTTCCCCAACAACTCTACATGGGCTGAAACCGTTTTCACAACTTGTTAAATTTCTATTAAAGTTTAATTCTATCTGGAGTGTGGTTGACTTCACTGACAGGCAGAAGTTGACAAACATGGCTGTAGCCACCAGCTCCCTGCTAGGCTTCAAATGCCAGAACTCCTGTTGGTATGTTTTGGAGTATTTCTTTATATGAGTATTTAAAATGATTTAAAAGGTCTGCTGAATTGTATTAACAACCTGTCCAACAAGTTTGTGGTCCAATTCAAGTGAGTGAAATTCTAGTATTGAATGTTACTAAGTACTTATTAGCAGCTGCCTTTGCTGTCATACAGTCAGCACATGTGGTTGAACGTTGTTAATAAAGTTTGCTAAAATTAACTAATAATTTGGCACTGAATTCTCTTTCTTTACATGACATAAGTCTCAAATCATTCATTGATAACTGATAACCACTTTTTTCCACTTGTAACAAGCAGTAAAGCTACAACTGGGGCAAATTTTAATTGTTAAAAATACTTTTGAGCCATTTTTGTCATTCAGTAGTTAAAAAATGTTCAAAATCCATGATAATGATTTGTGGGATTTTTTCTTTCTTTCTTTCTTTTTGTCATCCGGTATGAACTCTACATTTCCTTAGAATATTTGAATGAAGGTGCTATAAAGTATCTGCCTATATATTTCCAGCTAAACTGTCTCCAACTGGTTTACCACTAATATTTTCTTTTATGTCTTCACCCGACTTAGCTTTCAGAATATTTTAGACATATTCTTACAACCTGATCATAAATCCACAAAACAAATGGCTATATTCACCTTTTAAATACAATTTGTGGTTAAAATTCAAGCACACATTCCATAACAAAAAAAGAGAAAAGAGCAACCTTTGTTTTTCCCTTATAAAACTTACCCAGCCTCCTCTTTGATTATATGACACTAGAGGAGAAACAAAAACAAACAAACAACACTTTTATTCTTGAATCACAGCGGGTTAAAAAGCTACATAAATTACCCTTTTTAAGCCTCCTTTATATTAAGATTGATTTTTCTCTCTGATAATTCTTAATATATTTAGTGTTTTTATTTTAATACTAAGGAAGACATTTTTAACTCACTTGGTGGAGCCGGTATCCCTGGAAGTCCCCTCTCTCCCTTCTCCCCTTTTATTCCTATCTGACAGTTACCTTTGAGACAACAAAATGTACTGTAAATACGCTGCAACTTTGGGTATGTTTATTAAAAGTATTTTGAGTGTAAAGGCAGTCTCTGGCAAACTATTTCCATAATTAGTTGATGTTTAATTTACAGGAAACAGATAAGTTGACCAAACCTACCAGCTGCAATGGTTCCATTTGAATTAAGCTGAAATAACAGAAAAAATGCAGATTAACAACAGGCAGTGACACAATTCCTTGTCAGTTTACAATACATTATAGTACTGATACCCCCGTTTTGCATGTTAACACTACACTTGATCAGCAACTGCAAACACATGCAGATTTTCTACAGGTGCGACTTTATAACTACCTCCTTTTGTTTCCTGCACTTAGCCTTCATCTTTACAGACTTGAAATGCATCATGCAGGGATATTTTGGAGCAGCTGTTAAAATGTTTTGAGTGATAAAAGGTGTTACAATGAAAAACATGCGTGTTATCGGTACACAGAAGGAAAAGCAGAGGACGGTGTTAAGAGAGAAAAAAAAATGGCGTGGTAGCCCACAAAAAAAGTTTTGTACTTTTGTGCACATGAGGTTTGATCAAGATGCACTTCAGAGTCGGCTCAGCATACACTCTAAAGTCCGATGGATAATTCATTTACATGCTGACTTTTATGCAGCCTGTGTCAGAGAAAAATCAAGTATGCACTGCAGATAAGCAGACAGACTGTGCGAAATCAATATTCCACAATACAAATATAAATTTACCAGTGGGATTTTACATAAAGCTCTTTAACACAGGCTGCACTAAAGCTGTCGATTTATTATGCTTTATTAGTATACAGTGCAGCTGTACGGTCAGAAACCTACGGGTGTTTTGCAGTGTGGTCTGGGGGGTATAGGGAACACTGTCTTTAGGAAGAAAAGGAAACAGTGAGCAAATAAAACACATAATTTAAAGTGACAATTGACAAGAACTGTGTAAAAAATTAAAAGTGTTTACTCCTTTGGGGCAGTTGAATATTCCTGGGCGCCCCGGTGGGCCGGGAGGACCGGGAGGTCCCTATGAAGAGTAAAAGAAAAAAAGACAAAACTGAAAAAACTGAAATGAAACTCTTTGCCAAACTGGCACAAGGAAATCAAAGCAACCTATGCTTCATTTGAAGATTATGATCAAAACCAGGTGCACAATATTCATACATAGAAACCGTAAAGCGTGACTCACTGGCAGGCCTCGAGAGTCCCCTTTCTCTCCTTTGGGTCCCATGAGGCCTGGGCGACCCTACAGAGACGGAGAGTTGTTATCCAAAAAGCAATTAAGTTTTTAGAAAAGAAAGTTACATAGATTTTAACTTCAACAATTCCCGCAGGGAAATTTGGGAGATGGATAGTTGGATAGTTTGCTGAACAAGTCAGTGTGTGATCAAATTTAACATAAAACCAAATCAAACAGGAGTTTCAATACATGAACTGAGAAAATTAGTTTGGAGAAAGCTAATCGTGTCAAATATGCACTGTTTTAGTTCATCTTAATCTTCTAATTTGTGAATCAATGCACAGAAATATGTTAATCTACTCTTAATTAGACAGTGTTTGGAGAGTCCATGGTGCTTACTGGTCTTCCAGGGAGCCCAAATTCTCCCTTGTGTCCCGCTGGTCCTATGGGCCCCTGTTGGGAATTAGAAAAAGTGATGCACCTGATGATCTATATCAGTGGAAATAAAACCAGCATTCATTAGCATTTACTTTAGTTTTCTGCAATCACTTACTTGAATTCCAGGGGGCCCTGGTACACCGTTCTCTCCCTGCAAACAAAGCTATATTTATGTACCATCCTGCACTCTTCATACACATACACAGAAAACTTTATCAGGGAGTTAGGTCTAAAAAGTGCAATATAACCTTGAATCCTTTGGGTCCCACTGGCCCAGGCAGGCCTGACATCATGGATCCATCTGCTGAGATGACAAATCCTGGCTCACCCTTTTCACCCTGTGTGTACACACAAGTACATTTAAAAAAAAAAAAAAAAGCAACTTCCTGATAGTTTTCATTATAGTGTCCATACAGAAAACAAATCATGTTGTATGTACATCCCACTTACTTTAAGTCCAGGCGGTCCTTGCAAACCTGGCAATCCCATGTCACCCTTTGGACCCTTTGGTCCCTGCAAATAATTATGAGATTTCACAATTGAATAATTGATAATCTATATAATGAAATAAATCAAAGAGCAACAGCAGTGGGATGGTATTCCAGTAGACTTTTTGTAACCAGAAGAGTCGCCCTCTGGTTGCTATTAGAAAGAATGCATTTGGTCTACACTCAGTGAATTTTGGTCAGGTACTCACAGCGGGTCCCTGAGCTTCAAAAACCCCTGAGAAGTTAAAGGCGCCATCTGTGTCGTTCAATAAGAGCTGAAGACAGAGAAAAGGAGTTTTAACAGTAAGACAGAGAATCACTAATGTTTAAATAGTAGAGTCACCAAAAGTATCACTACTTACATCCTGAAGGTTGATGATGGTTCCTGGTGGTCCAGGTGGTCCTGGGGGCCCAGGCAAACTACGCCCATCCTGTCCTGGCTCTCCCTGGAATAAAAAAAATAATAAAATAGTTGACATTTTTACCTTTCAGCACATAGCAGTGCATGTATGCAGTATCTGTCTAGCAACTTGTTGATGGTTTCACCTTTTGTCCTTGGTCACCTTTGTCCCCCTTTGGTCCCTACAGACACAGGATTAAACATTAGCTGTAGTTCTTAGTGCCACTTAAATATGTGTCTGTTCTCTCCGACTAGTAAAAATGTAGTATGTGTAAAATCATTTAAAAAACATAAACAAAAGACACATATATAACTGTTGCATTTTGTAAGTTGGTTAACCTTACTCTCCAGTTGCTGCTGCATCTGCAATCTACTTTGCAACCCAACCCCACCCAAGCTACGGCTTTTTATGCTGTTTTTGAGTTACATCTGTTGTCACTGATGCATGCAAACTAGTGCAGACTGAAATAATTTACAGCTTGACTGAACATCATTTATTTAAGCATCAGTCTTTAAAAAAAGGGCACACTGCTTATTAAAATGTGTCAGAATTATTTAGATCACTGACCTCTGCCCCAGTCAGTCCATCTGTACCAGGAATGCCTGGGTCCCCGGGAACACCCTGCTCTCCCTGCAGAAGGAATGAAGAAAAATAAGCATCATTATGATGTAAAAAGGTGACTTGATTTCTGTCTTCTTAAAACTGAGGAATTCTTTCTGAAAAACTGATAAATAACCAAATCAATGATATTGATTATAATGTTCCAATCCAAATCCAAAAGTTGGCTGTGAACCTGTAAGATGACAGAATCTTTACTTTCTAGAGCACCATGCAGCCTAAAGCCAACATCTCCTCTCACCACAAGGACTTTTACTTAATGGTCATTTATGGACCTAAAGCAAGCAGACTTTCAAGAAGCTTGTCTGATTTAATATCTTCAGCAGACTAACCTTTTGTCCTGGCTTTCCTGGAACACCAACAAAACCATCTTGACCCTATGAAAAGGATGAAGGAGACAAAATAAAGAAATCTAGATTTAAAAAAACAAATTGCATTTAGCAAAAACAGCAATTTATTGTATGCATCACTGAATGCCATCCAAGGCCTTAGATTTTAAATGTTCACCCATCCAACTTAACCTGAGAACATTTTTCAGGGAGAGCCATTTACATGGACCCACACACAAATATTTTACCTTGGGTCCTGGAAGTCCTGGGAGTCCTGGAGGTCCCTGTGAAAATCAAACCAAAATCAAACCTCGGGTAATAACAGCAGCCGTTCGTGAAATGCAAAAATGATAATACACTAAAATCGTGCCACATTTGTACCTGTGGACCTCTGGGTAATGTCGCTGCTGAAGCGGCCTCTAGCCCCGATCCTTCCATGTCCTAAAAAAGTGCAAAGGCATCTAGCAATGAGCCAACATGTTTGTTGGAAACGAGGGCTCACATCAAATTTATGCACAGTTAATGATCAAAACTTTTGTTATAACACACACGCTGCAGCATTCACGGACAATTCATTTGCACTGTTTCTGTGTTTACAGGGAGATTGGGTTAAACAATGCATAGTTATTATACGTTCTTTGTCATCATGCTCTAGTTCTACAAACAAATCAATACTCATATCAGCTAAAGTTGCATATTATTCTTTATGATTTTCTAATGATAAAAATGACAAAACATTAGATATATTATCCCCATACATTTAGTAGTGAAACACACTATACCTCAAAGTCTGGGATGAAGTTTCTTCCTGGAGGCCCTGGGGGGCCAGGAGGACCAGGCAGACCCCTAGGACCAGGATGCCCTTCTGGACCATCTGCTCCTGGTAGACCTGGGAATCCTGGTGGGCCCTGATCTCCCTGAAAGAGACAAAATGTTTTTTGTTTTTTTTTTACTTTTAAAAGTAAAAAAATATTTTAGCAGGTAAGGAGTTGCTTTAACATAGCACAAGAAACCATTTGCCTCAATGCAAGCAGAAAAAGTGAGCAGAATTATGATTGCCAATATCGATAATGGTGGTTTGTCAATGTATCAAATATAATGAATAGCAAAATGAGCAGATCTTAACCTTTTGTGGGAGGTAAGTGAGCAGAGCTATGCTGTAGTATTGTGAGACGAAATGAAAAAACACAAATTGCACACATTCCTATTACTGACTCTCTCTACCGATTTACTCTTTGACAGTTTTAAAAGTAATTTAAAAAAAGATTAAAAAACACATTTCAATCGACTTCAGCACAGATTAAATTTATTACATCATTACTGAAAGAACAACACTTCATGGGCTGGGCGCTCAGGTATGCACCGGCTCACTCCCGGTGGCGGCTTGTCGGGGCCTGGTGCCTGTGGCTCGGTCGTGGCCCTTCGGACGGGGTGGAGTGCCCTCGGCCTCTGGGCCTGGGGCTCGGTCCACTGTGGCACAGCTGGCTGCCGGTGGAGCTTAGGGGCACATCACTGCAACCCTCTCTGGCTTCTGCTCCGCGGCTGCTGGGTGATCCCTCATCTGGGGCTCTCCTCAGCTCTTATCGGTAGAGTGGCACAGTTGCCCCTCCGTTGGTCTTCCTTGGACTCTTGCTTTCTGGGGGTCTCTGGTCCCTGGAGGAGATCCAGGGACCAGGATGGGGCTATGGCCCACACCCTCTAGCAGATCGTTACATGAAGGAACCTTTTGAATACAAGTGTGCTCATGCTCACAGGTTTACACACAGGTGTTCACGGACACAAACGACACCTTCCTTTGCTGCTACCTCAAAGCACACTGTGCGCTGTCGATCTTACGTGCTGTGCAATAATAGTCAATATTTAGTATTTACACATAGATTACCGCAATGATGTTGTTTATTATATTGCTCTCTTTTTTGCTTGCTTTCTGTCTTTTTTTTCCCTCTCAACAGGTGATCCAGGTGATTGATATATATGTATTTTTTGCCCCCCACCTTTTTTTTTGTTTGTTTGTTTGTTTTTGTGCCCTTTATCTCCGTCTCTCTTCCCCGCTGTTCTTCTTTCCCTCCCGCTCTTTCTTTCTCCCTTTCCTTTCCCCCAGTCATGTATGTAACAACTGAAAATAAAATAAAATAAAATAAACAATAAAAAAAAAGGTCAATCAAATGGACCAGTACGGCAAGGCGGGGCTGGTCCACTTGGTATAGTAAATCCGTTGGGCATCTTTCTTTCTTCAGAATTATTGTCTAAAGAACCAAACGAGACAGGTGGCAGAAAAAAAAGGAAAAAAAAAAAGAACAAAACTTCATTAATTATTTCTAAAAGAAATGGGCAACATATTTAGATAATAATGACCTGAAAGGAATATCACCATGTTGTCCGGGGCTTGGTCTGTGACCCAGCGTTATGGGTTTATTTTGTATTTTTGATTCCTTATGTTTTATTGAAAACATGTTAAAACAGCATCTTATGCTGTTATTATTAGTCAGGATTTAGTTGAGTTGTATTCTAGTTTTTCTGTCATCTATGTCTCCTTGGTGGTGTGTCTCTTTTGTTCTCCGTGTTGTCTTTCTTGACACGTGTTCTATGGAAAGCAGGAGATGTAATAATGTAGGGCAAAATATTATCTTACTGTTCAAATAAACTACTCATTTTTCCTGATCCCTAGTAAAATCCAGATAATTATCAGAACACAATACAAAGTTTTTCATCATGTAATGAGAAAGGGTGTGGAGTGTCCAGGAGACAGAACAACTATACTGGGTGCATCTTGTCTTGGACCCAGACCAGTTAGTCTTGCCCCTTCACTTTGTCACACATCTCCAGAGGAGTCTTCATCTGCACACTCCAATACACTCTTTGTGGTGGGGGTGGTGGGTGCTGACCCAGACTCAGTAGTGTTCCGGGGCATTGACATTGCTGACCCCAGGTCAACCTTCTTTAACATCATGGCGGATTTTGGGGAATGAGGGTGCCCACTGAGCCAGTGGTTTTCTGCCAGTCCCTACTTGTGCTTGTTGGTCCCAGGGTGAGTGGGTGAAGGTCGTCAGCCCGCTCCCTTGGTGGCACAGGTTGGCCTGGACTTCCACCATGTCGGGGAAGAGTGGCGCTGCCAGGTGGTCCTGGGCGCCTCGAGCACTGGAACCCTGGGACCCTGCTATCGGCTCGTACCAGGGTGGCCAGCCTCTAGCAGGGTCGAGTGCCCATTACCTCTGGTTCTCTGGGATTCTCACCCTTTGGCTGTGGGCACCCCATCTGGGGCCTCTCTCCTTCTCCTCCTGGGATGGACAAGTGAATGTCACAGAGATGTGTGGCCTCAGGTCTTGGACCGTCTTGGGGGTTGTCCTGGTTCCATCTCTGCATGCCTTCAGGCTTCTGGTGGGTATTGTTGCAGCTTCCCACCCTCATTATGAAATACATTTGTGACAAAGACACACTCACCGTCTCTCTCTCTCTGTCTCTCTCACTCATACACACACATTATAGGAAGATTTGTGGATTCATGTATCTGTGTATTATCAAATGTCTTGTGTTCACGTGCTGTATGTTTGTTTTGTTCTTTGTTTCTTACAGATGCAGCAGTTGGCGATACATTGTGCATTTCTATTTGTTTCTATCATCCCATTTCTACTCCCCATCCAAACCACCACCACTTTTTTTTCTCTTGCCTGTCTTGACTTAGACATCGTCATATCCATATATAATATTAATATTTAAAATAACACAAAAATAAATGAATAAATAAGCAGATAAATGATTCACATGAACAAGAGGAGCCTATAGAGATTCTGTATAGCTGTTCTTGCAAAAGCTAAATGTGTTCGGCACCACCATGCATTCAGATCACAAGTCTGATTGCAAAACCTTCCAGCAGGACAGGATTAAAAAACAATAACAAAAACAAAAAAACAAAACAATCTTACCTTTGGTCCTGGTTGACCACTCACACCAGGCTCGCCCTGTTAAAAACATAATGAAATAGAGTTAGCTCGTGTTTAATGGGGAAACAGAGCGGCTATTGCAATACAGACTTGTTTACACTCAAGCCCCTTTGGGTTTATTGGTCCATTGGGGCATCTCATTAAGAGGCTCTTTGTGTTAGGCGGTTATAGAGTTTTTGTCTAATTGTTTTTGCTAACAGAGCACTTAGAGGCCTTCTCTAGGGAAATCAGAGAGGGCTAAAACTAAAGGTTGAGGATTGGAAAACACACAAATGAGAGCCAAAACCAGTGAGAGGATTTTCTTCTTAAATCCATGTCTTAAATAGTGACAATACAATATATGTTGATCATTAGCCTTACCTTGTCTCCTCTCTCCCCAGCAGGCCCAGGATTGCCATCTTTTCCACTGACTCCCTGCAAGTGTAACAAAATTATTTTTTTCCCCTCAAGAATTTGGATTTACCAGAATAACATGTACATGTATTACAGAGTTGGCATAGTTTGCGTAATTGTGGCTCTTATTCAGATTTTTTGGACAAAAGCGGGCTGCTTGGTGTGAGCTCATAAAAGCGAGCCGTTTGAAATGAGAACATATTAAAGCTCTTGAGCCTCTTTGGTCTGAAGTGAATAAAAATTTCATGAACCAAAGCAGCCTTGCAGTGAATACTCCATGCCTGTGAGTATATCATTCACACTGTTAGTAAGAGCTTCTATAATTAAAAAAAACCAAAAAGACACATTTCCACCAACAGATGCTACAGCTGCAACCAAATTCAAGCGCTTGTTGTTCATCACTTTAGCTCCTGCCGTAAAAGCTGCGAGGATAATGGAAAGAAAGGCCTGATCCATTTACTGGTGTGTGGGTGCAAATACAAGCTTTTGAAAATGAAACATTTTCACAAGCCTCTATGTAGTCTCGTGAAAAACAAAGTACATCACATGATTTAACGACGTTTGTTTAGGCTCTCAGTTCTGGCCACAGAATTTCAATCAGGTTGAAGTCTGGACTAAGCCCAGGCCACTGCAACAACCCAATCCTTCTCTTTTTCAATAATTATATTGTAGATTTGCTGCTTTGCTTGGGATCATTGTCCTGCTGTATAACACAATTTCAGCCTGGCTTTAGCCATTGGAGAAATAATTTCAATAAATACTTGAGTATATAGAGGAGTTCATGACTCAGTTACTGCAAGGTGTCCAGGTCCTGTGGCTGCAAAACAAACCCAAATCATTACCCCTCCACCACTGTGCTTAATAGTTGGTATGAGATGTTTCTGCTAATATGCTGCATTTGGGTTTCATCAAATGTCCTGCTGCGCTTTATGACCAGACTTCTCTACTTTGGTCTTGTCTGTCCAAAAGAAATTGTTCCAGAACTCTTGATTAGTTTTACAAACCTAAGCCGTGCAGCCATGTTCTTTTTAGAGAGAATAGGTTTTCTCTTGGTGACCCTTCCAAAGAAGCCACACTTGTTTCAACCTTACTGTCACAAACTTTAACATCTAATATACTAACTGAGGCTTGTAGAGTCTGAAATGTGGCGCTTGGGTCAGACCTTGTGGTGAAATTGTTGGGACATCCACACTGGGGAAGATTGTGACCTTGTATTAACACACACCTGACTGCACCAGACCCACAAACTACCAACTTCTGCTTTTATAGAAGTGGTCACACTTTATGATGATCAAATAATCAGGTGCATTTGATTAGCATTAACCTTATAAAAAGTAGTAAGGACGTACTTGATTTTTCATAGAATTCCATCGTGCTGGGAAAACTTCATTTTTCACATGATTATAAAATGAGGTGGCAGATATGTTCATGTACTGTACAATTTAACTAGTGTATGTAATGTATTTCAAAAGAGGAACCACTAAGTCTTAACTGCAGACACATACAATCTTTGTTCATTCTGTGCATCAAGCAATGGCAGGAAAGCAGTAAATGAACATTTTAAATGGCATTGGGGGAAATACTGTCTTTTCAGCCCATTGTACCTGACCAGACCCTGACTCTGAATCAGACCCAGAGCCACTAAACCACTCCTCAGACACCTGAACACAGAACCCAGGTCAAAAATGAATGTTCTGAAGGCAAAGACTAAAAGAAAGATGCATTTCAAAAAAACCTTAATCACAGAAATGTTTCATGCAAAATTATGTTTTTGTTTTGTTTTGAATAAAAACTGCTCTTGATTTTAATTAATTCTATTGTGTGTGTCAGGTGGGTCCTTTGAAAGAGTTTTAATAGAGTTAGAGTATACCTCCTGTTTAACTTTTAGCATAAATTAGCAAATGACAAATGAGTTTGTTATGTGAGAGCAGATGTGAAATCTACTAAAGAAATTACATTTTCAGTGTTTGTCTTGTCCTTCCAAAGAAACCATAATACTGTATAAACTTGAGCCTGTATAAACTATAATACTTGAGCTGCTAGAGTTTACAATATGTAGAAAACATATTGGTTCATTTAGTATTTTTAAGCTGCTGCATTTAGATTGGGCTCTAACAGAAAATGGACCAAGGTAAAACTCACAGGAAGTCCAGGTTCGCCCTTTGCTCCATCCCTTCCATCTTTCCCAGGAGTCCCAGGTAGTCCAGAAAAGATGTCCTCAGAAGGAGATCCTGGGGGCCCTGGCAGTCCTGGGGGACCTGGAGGCCCTGGGGGACCCTGATAACACAAGAAAACATTACAGTTATGGGAAAAATGCTCTGTAAAACAGGTAAACTATAGTGTCAGTATACAGAGACAGAGAAAGCAACTTCACTTACCCTAATAATCTCTGTGTCACTGTCAAAGTCTTCAAATCCAGAACCCTCCTGATGAACACAAAGGCAATGACCCCTCATTTAGTCAAAAGGTAAGTCACTTATACTAAAATGTTATGGTTGGTTATAACATAATGAGCCTTTTTTTTCTCATTCCACAATATATAAATAAATATTTTATTTTCAACTTAAAATATTTATTTTCATCCCCAGTATGAATATCACTGCTGTGTAAAAATGTTGAGGAACATAATGAAAACGATGGGCGTATCATCAGATCTGATTTCTGCTGCAACAAATGTGACTTAGCTTTAGCATCACACCAGAAAAAATACAACCTAACAAATTCATATCAACATTTGGAAATAGAATATGGGCAGTGTCTACATGAAAAGTTCACGTATATGAAGGTATACAGAACAGAAACAAGGATTTCACAAATAAACTGGAGCTAATTTTAGTTCCTTGTATGAATCAAGCACACCTGATTTTGCTTAAACTAAGAACAAAGTGAATAAATGACTGACCAGGAACACGGAGGACTTGCTGGGCTGCCCTGGAGGTCCTGGAGGACCCGGAGGGCCAGGTAGTCCAACACCAGGATCACCCTGAGAGAAACAGAAGAAAGTTTGTGTTATTTTCTACATTTCAAGGATTACTTACTTATTTCTTTAATTATATATTTAATTTTATAAGTCCATGTTAAAATTTCTGTAACCACCCTAAAGGTTTTTACCTTTTCTCCCTTAGGACCAGACTCTCCGGGTAGTCCTGGAAATCCTTTTGCTCCCTGAGAGAGATGACAATCACGGCAGTGCACATGAGCTTTCCCCTCTGAGACATTAAATAATAACTTCCACATGAAGGAAACTATATATTTGAAAGACTAGGAGGATTTTACTTACTGGTGAACCAGTTTCCCCTTTGCTTCCCTGGAGAAAAGACAAAAACAGAAAGCAAATCAATCATGTTTAAATCTGACAACACAACAGAGTAAAAAAAACATCCTGTGCTCCGTGAACGGACGTCTGAATTGTTTAAAAATAGAAGCTTGTGAATGCCTCAAATTCAGTGCACAAACGTGCAGGTTAAACTCACAGGGTGTCCATCTTTCCCTGGAAGTCCAGGTGTGCCTGGGGGTCCCTGTGGTCCTTGTGGGCCTCGTTGTCCAGGCTCCCCTCCTTGTCCCTCTTCTGAGGCTGGTCCTGGAGGGCCTGGAGGTCCTGGGGGACCAGCTGGGCCTGGCTCCCCTTTCTGCCCTGGATAAACCTGGAGGGACTAAGGAGTTAGGATTTTTTTTTATTTTTTATGTAGACTGCAGTCACACTAATTTAAAAAAAATAAAAGGAAAAAAATAGGGCAGCATCAGCTGTAGTAAGTGGGACAAACTTGCTCTACAGGAAACAGTTTCCGTTTTCTCTCTCTCTCTCTCTCTCTTTAAAGCACATTTAATGTTAACCTCATCAACCACGTCACTTCCAGCCCGTCTAGAGTTACAGCAGAGTACCAACCATCCCCTTTACAGACCTTTAAAGACCTGTTGCCTTAATTATATAAAAACTGTAATGATCTTAACCCATAATATGTTGAAACAGACACATTTATGTTATATAAATTCAGAAGATAATTCTGACTTACAGTGTCAGGTGTGGAAACTGAAGCACCTGTCTGAAATGACTTTGCTGTAACATAAAGAGAAAAAGGAAAAAACAAGCATGTTTGAGCACATTAAAAATGGCACTGCTGTGGATTTGATGAATAAAGCACAGATGAAAAGGTTGAGCATTGGATCATACGAACAAAGGAAAGGAAGCTACACTGTGTCTTCAGCAACATCTGGTGGAAACTCTTGGAAATGCAACGAAGGAGGAGCCGATTTACTCATGAATTGCAGCACAAACGAAGGGAAGCATGAAATAATTTTGCTATATCACTGGTCTAATCCTGAAAATATATATATATTTTAAGTGGCAGATAACTGCTGTTTGTTGCCACAGGACAGAGTTCCTGAGACCACATTAAAACGTTTACATGAATGCATTTTACCTTGCACCGTGGTCACCTCCACTTCCTGCCCAGAAGCTTCCTCAAAGTTGTCATCTTCGTCATCGCTTGTTGGCATCTCAGTGGGTGGAGGTGGAATCACAATGTAAGTGGGGGCCAGCTCTGGCTAATAACCACGATGGTAAAACAAACAAACAAACAAACAGACAAACAAACAAAAAAAGAAATCAGTGTGCATCTTTAGACCAACCTTCAGCACTAAACTGCATATTTTTTATATTTTTAAATGCATAATATTCTGCAATCTGGATATTACAGCACACTAGTTATAGCTGCAGCTGTGGATTAATTAAAGAGCCTTTTTTTTTCTTTCATAATTCAACAAAGAGTCTCTGTATATGTGAACAGACAACCAAACAAGAAAAAGAAAGAAAGTGAAGCGTTTGCCACGGATGGTAGGAAATGTTTGCTCTCAGATCAGATCCTAATACAGTGTCACACTGACAGCCTCATTCCACACATTTCTTAGAGTATTCCAACATTACGTCTACAAGATCTGCTGCGATCATAAAATGTCATGACCGCACGCCTAGAAAAGCCCGCTGTCTTGCTCATGAATGATAAATAGAAATGACTGCAGATGGAAAAAAGGCTGTAAATCATTTTCTTTCCTGAAGAGAGTTTTTGATTTTAATCCATCGTCTGACAGGCCTTTGAGTGTCCAAGGGAGACGCTTATTAAGTAGCTCAGACTGCCTGGAGAAGAGGTCGCACACATCTGGATTGTGTGTTCATACAAAAGGGACTGAAATACATGTACATCAGTGAAGTCATACTTGGACCACAGATGGTGATCTGTGTGATTGAAATCTCTCTTATCTGCACTTTTAGATGGTTTCTTAGCTAGTTTCTTGGAAGACAATCACCAAAAACTCAAGTGTCTTTGACTCTGTAGCTTAAAGTTCCCAGAAAATGACTAAAAAAATCAACTAAAAATTGATTTGTGGACTGAGTCTTAATATTAAGTTACGTTTTTAAAGTTTTAATCAACAGGTTTATTTTAAATCACTATGGGAACATAACTTATCTATACAATGACACATTGGCCATCTTCTTTTCTTTTTTAGTGGGCTTTTTTAGAAGTCATTTCCTTAAGCATAGTAATGTGATATTATTTGCATAAATTCATTACAGATTGCACAGAGCTGGCAGCAATTATCATCATTTTGGTGTCTCCACAGGTACTGAGAGGACAGAAGCTTTTTCATTTGTGACTCGCTTGCGCAAATAAATGGGGTAAAAACAAAACAACAGTGGACACACCATGGTGAACTCTCTCTCCTCCACAATCTTCTTCACTTCATCTTTACCCTCCAAGTTTTCATTGTCACCGCTCCCGTAGCCAGAGGCCTGGAGTTGAAAAGGAGAGCAGGATAAAAGGAATTAGAAGACAAAACACAGAGAAAGTTGGAAAAGTTCAGCAGACCAAAATTCCATCTGAGTTTTTAGCTGCAGGAAGTGAAAATTAAATGAGGAAAGAGGCCAAATGTACACATAAGCAAAACAGCCTTATTCCAGAGTTTGGTTCCCACGGTTACTCACATGTTACTGATGTTTTTCACTGAAACTTATCTTTAATTTAAACAAACAAACAAACAAACAAACAAACAAACACTGGATATCAGAAATGATTAATGTTCTAAACAACATTATCAGGACAGACTGACTGTGGCTCGGTCAGGAATGTCAGAGTGTGTGTGTGTGTGTGTGTGTGTGTGTGTGTGTGTGTGTGTGTGTGAGAGAGTGTGAGAGAGAGAGAGAGAGAGAGAGAGAGAGAGAGAGAGAGCTTGTTTATGTTGTATATTACAGCACCCTGTAAAGGTCATGACTTTTTCTTTTTGCTTTTCCTAAAAATAACCTCTGTTTCACAAGATTACATATTCCTTCTCAGTATATTTTGTTACCTTGCTAACACAAGAAAGGACAATATTATTGAGGAAAATTTATCTCCATAGCCGGTAGTGGGCTTGATAATGCGTGTAATTTAAGACATTTACTTTAAATGTAGTGCTCTTTAAAGATTTTAAAGGCAAGCAAATAGAAGAAAAACTGGGCAGCTCACCAAGATTTAAGAGGAATTACAAGCAAATTAAATAATTTCAAGCACATATTAAGCTGGACTTTGTATTTATGATTACACCAATCCTGTATGTTGTAACGCCACTGTAGTTACAAAACAGGTACATTTATGACATTTTGAACATTTTCATATTTAAAGTTTTACCTCTAAATGATTAAAAAAATGTGTGAAATGACTTTTTGTCAGTCAAAAATATATAGTGTGACAGTAGGCCAAGATTATAAAATCTAGCTGCTTTGACCCGCTGTCACTTTCATTTGCACCAAAGCAGGTGGAATGGATTCATGATGGTTTATGCTTTTAAATGTTTAAATGTAAATGATGTATGCCGGCGTCAGAATTGAATTTTATGCAGTACTGTATGTCTACCAGCAGAGGGAGCCATAGTTCCAAGTTTGCAGTGTTTTAGAGACGTTTGAGGAGCTGAACTTTTCTCAGTTTCGAGTGTTTTCATGCAGACTCACATAAGGATCGTCCTCCTCACACTGGTCATCTGGGGCCGTGGGATCTGCCTTCAACAGCAGCTGCTGGATGGAGCCCTGGAGAGGAGAGTTCGTGTTATATTGCACGCTAATTTAATTCATTCTGTCATTAAATTTTATAGAAGCTCCGAGGACATTTTGCACGCGCGCGCACACACACACTAATTTGGTCTGTCTGCATAACAGTTTATCTGTCTCTCCTTCACTCATTAGCACGCATAATTTACTGCATATACACTGAACACATTAACACACACATTCAACACTGCTGCAAACATCTGGCTAGGAAACAGGTGCATTTCTGTATCTGCTCCAAAGACAATTTTCCCATCAACCTTAAAGCACCAGCCCATAATTTTAATATTTACTTGTCGCAAATTAACACAGAAGATTAAGCTATGTCAAATCCTTTCTGTATTTATACAATTATATAATCCTCTCATCAATTTTCTTTGTCTTAATCAAGGAGGAGGAGAGGGCTGGAGACTATCCCAGCTGTGATAGGACGAGAAGCAGGGTACACCCTGGACAGGGCTATCACTGAGGGACAGATAACCATTGCTCCACCAGGAAGGAAGTTTGAGTGCCCAGAGAGAAACCATGTAGACAAAGGGAGAACACAGAAAGTATTATATGATGGATTTACATTTAAAAGGCCTGTGGAAACAAGGTAGGGAATGACTCCCCCAAGACTAGCCAGTCTCTACCCCTGTGGCCCTGTGAAGTATAAGCATGTGTAGCTAATGCTGTCGTATGTCTTAAATTATTACCCAACTAATGATAATATATTGATCTTGAGCACATTTAGGCAACTAAATTGTTATTTTGATGAGAATTGAACTGAATTGAACTGAATTGAACCTGCCCCATGAAGAGACATGTAACAGCGTTATTAGCTGAGCTATTTTAACTGGGCAACTTTTTTCTTTTGCTGTATGTGAGCTCATCCACAGTCTTGGATGGTGTCCCAGGATACTCTGGAGGCCGACAGAGGGAAACTGGAAGGTTGTGAAATAATGCAGCACATTTAAACCTTTCATTCTAAAAAAGGCTGTTTCTTTTTGGAAGTTCATGAATATTGAATTTTGGTAAGTCTCTTGTATACAGTCCATACTTGTCTGTAACCTTGAGCCAATATGTGGGATGACTCTGAAAGGTAACCTCTAGAGAAGGGTCCCATTCCCAATCCGAACTAAATTTGGTTAGAAAGAAATTTTTGGTGACCAATTTTGTCATTTTATATCATTTTAAAATGCAGGTTATGACTATTTAATGGATGGTTTTACACTTACACAGAGATAGCTGCACCTGGTTTCTTATTTTGTAAAGGGGCGCTCTGACAGCAAGGTATCCTTGCAGAACCTTGGAGGTAATGTGTGACATGTTTATGCCCTCCAAGCCCCTCGCTGGACTGTAGAGCTGTCAGCACATATAGTTGTTTTATGCTGGCAGAAACTCAAACGGTCTTTGTTTTATCATGGGAAGGATACGTGTCATGCTTTCTTCTGCTGTTAGGAAACGATGATAAATTACGCTTTATGCAGATTGTGTCATTTGTGAGGTCTGCTGTAAATACTTGTAAATACTCATAAAGGAAGGAATGCAGTTTTAGAATGAAGAGAAATTAGAGAACAATATAAAGGCGCACACATGTTCAGTGATTGCAGCTGATGATAAACATGTCATAATTCTGACAAGTTATCACACAGTAAGCCAAATATCCTAAGCCATTATCTACCAATGTAAGGAGCATATCAAAGGTGGTTAAAGGTGGGTTTATTTAGTTCTCGGTCAAGGACCAGTGCACTCATAGTATAACAAAAGGTCATTTAAATCAGAGTCAGTGGTCCTGTCTTCTTATTGCATCTGTAAATACTTGCTAAAGGCAATTTCAGCCAAGTTTGTTGATACTGGGATCAGGCCAGATGACAAACAGCTGTTTTTAATGGAATGAAGGACAGCCTATGAAATTTAATGGCGGCAAAGGAGTGAGAAATAGTGATATAGGGAGAAGCAGAGAGGAAGGAGAAGGAAGGGTGGATTGGAGCTGGGGATAGTGAACCAAATCAGAGACATCTGCTTGGTGCAGTAAACAACACATCTGAAACAAACAAAGAATGTGCCACGCAACCTTTTCCGCCTCCTTTAAACGACTACAACATGTGGATTTGCCCCTACATTAAAGCCACAGCCACATGGATGAATGATTTAGTCGGTTAGTTTGTAAAAAACTTTTTTGATTACGTGAATTTAAACACAGGAAAGCAGTTGGAGAATTTCTCGGCAAGTTTCTGGTTGCAGTTTTCAAATGCTCGCCACCACGCACGGCTGTCTGTAGCAGCGACAACTGAACACACAGCACATCGAACAGGTGAGCACCAGTTAGTTGTTTGTAGCAGAGCATATAATTATGGTGTAAAAAACAAGCTTTACCTACCAACCAACAAACCCACAAACAAACAAATGAACCAGTGAAAAAACCAACCTAAGTACCAGTGCACCAACAAATCAACCAACCAACCAACCAACCAACCAACCAACCAAAAATGCTGCAAAGCTGCACCATTTATACTGTCTGCTTAATATATTGACTAATTGCCCTAGCCTTTCATTCCTTTAAATCCAGGTCTAGCAACTAAGCATCACAGGTGTCACCTCAGACTCATCTGAACGTTTGTAGGTCTGGGATAAACATGTGCTGCTCAAACCTTTATAGTCAGCTAGTGTTAAATTTCTGTCATAAGTCACCCTTGAAACAAAACAGACAACAGTAAACAGACATTATTCCCGGCACAAATTCAAGAAAACACACCAGAGAGCCTTCACACACGAGAGCTGTCAGTATCGCTAATGGTACACTGCAAAACAAAGCAGTACTAGCAACTTCATTTCTTAAAAATGTAAACAAAATCAGTCTAAAAGTGAGCTGAAGATGTTAGTAAATGAGGTCGGGTGCATTGAAAATGACCGATGGAAAGGAGGTCAAGCTTCAACTGGTTTCTACAGTAAATTCACAAAAGTCAGATGATTTCAACAAAAGTTTGTATAAACAGGAGTGTGGTTGTGCACTTGGCTGCTTAGTTATACAAACATTAAAACCTGTATTTCTGCTTTTTTTTGTTTGAACGTTTTGTTATTACGCTTTATCACAAGATGACTTCTTATATTTAATTATAAGTGAATAGAAATAAATATACCCTGTCTATTGACTGTAAATTAATATAGAAGTGCATCTGTGAGTGAATCACAGTGGAAAAAGTCTGATTAGTTGCTATGGAGATAAATAACTTCATGCAGCTGTTGGCATTGCACTTAATGCTTCCTCATCTATGAGAAAGTGCAAACATTGTCTGTTTGACTTCTTTTGTTAAACTGTTACTGATGTATCTTCAAAACTTCACAGTAGCTGAAGTATTTTGCAACATATCAGCTTCTAGTTTATATAGCCACGCATGCTGCATGACATGCGCCATCGGGGCTGTTTATATATATTTTGAAGTCTGGTTATTGCTCACAGACAGACACTGGACTTTTCAGATGCCAGAGATGAGAAACTGTTGTGTGCCTGCAGTTACTGGCAGTCCCTGGACACTATGGCTGCCACAGGCCAAAGCATGTGAGAAGACATCCAAAAGGTCACTTTGCACTACTGTGTTAAAGGCCAACACACATTTTATGTTGCGCCCTACATGGCCTGTGGTTCAGTGAAGCCAGTTTAACATATGAGTAACTGGTTCAGCAAGGACGAAGATATTTATTTGTTTTTGTGTGTTCATGTAACGCTGTGGAGTAGTGCAGTGCTGCAAAGAGCCGCTGCTGCATCGTTTTGGAGGAGGATCAGTTTGAAAGTTGAACAGCTGGAAACAGACAGTTACTTCTGCTCCTCTTTTTCTGAGAGATGAGGAAAGAGGGAGGAGAGGATGCACGAAGAGAGCCAAGAAAGGAGTGAAAGAGTTTATTGGCAAGAGAAAGAACAACTCTGAGCCCCAAGTGGTGATATCATCCAGCTTTATACACGCTACATAGGACTTAATTTATTCATGCTTAATTTATGCTACAGCAGTCGTGTACGTTTGCTGAGGTATTTGCTTATGGAGAGGCTATGTAGAGGGGTTTTAACCACCACAAACATGCTCCTGTGCATTGCACCAAAATCCCAACTGCACAGTGCTCGACATGGATGACGCTTTGCGTTCATTTAATGCCGATTGGTTGAGCCCAGACAGGCAATGCAGTGTTAGGAAAGTTCACCTGACACAGGAAAAGAGTGAAAAAACCTCAACAACAGAAAAAAAGAAAAGTATGGACAGTGGCTGTAATAAAAACTTTTCATCTTTTTAACACTGTTAATTAAGCTTTTTTTTGGATGTTACAACTTCAATCCACAGCTGGCTAATTGAACCACAACAACAAAAGCAAGAGTAGTTCACAGATGGTTGCACCACATTCTGTATTTCCAATACTGCCCCCATCTGACATCAGGCGCTTTTAGACAGATTGCCTGAGTACCTGCAGAGAGCTGTACAGTCAGCAATAAAGAGTTGAGAAATATCAACAACAAAAACCCACATGGCACAGACTGTTCATCAAGCAGGGCAATAACAATGACGGTAACAACAAAGTTTGTAGCTAGCCAAAGTTCTGATTGGCTAGCAGGTCTTAGCCTTAGTATCCTGATAAGATAAGATAAGATTGATCGCACAGTGGGGAAATTTGTGCGTTATTTTTGCATTATATTCAAGGTTAAAAGAAGCCTTAATTTCAGACTTCTGTGTTTTGTAATCGATTGAGTTTTAGCCTAAGAAGCAGCTGCTACAGTGAATTTGCCATTTTTTGATTGTTGCAAAGTTACTCGCATCTTCCCCAAACAATCCAACAGTTCAATCAGAGAGCAAATGTTTAAAACAAATTCTCCACTTCCATGAAACCTCGAATACAGCCAATGTGAAAGACTTTTGTCAATATTTTAATCATGGTCCTACATCACAAAGTGAAATGGCTTCAAATGTGGGTAACTATAATTTGCTAGCAACCAGTAGGCTGATATTAAACAGTGTAGATGTACACTTAAGTTGGGTAAAATAATAGAACAGAATAGAATAGAAATTGTACGTACAATGGAATTGTGGCACAAGAAACACTGAAAGCAGAGGAACTTTTTGCTCTTTCTAAAAGTTGTTGTAATGCAGCTACACTGGCATTTTTAGTCAGGATATTACAAAAAATATTTTGTTTCCACAAGGCTTTGGCAGGATGCCAGCAGCTATGACTCATGGGATAAAACAGCAGTAATTTAGTCTCAATTAAAATGACACTGAAATTGAATTGCAGGGGAAAGAAGCCTCACATTTCTAATGGTCTATAACCCTGCATTGCCCTTAAAGCTACAATAACACCACTATAAGTCCTCCTCTATTAAATACATCACTTTATGTACTTTAGACAGCCTGAAAGGGTTGCTGGAAATCATTATTCATAAATTAAACACAGACCAAGATATACAAGATTTGAAATGATGCTAGAGCGAGGTTGCTTTACATCTAAAATGAAACTGTAGCTCCTGGTGATCTATGTACGTACGTCAGCGTTGGTTTTAAACCACAATAGGTAGGAGAAACCTAACAGATTGTTTCAGCGGTGAAATGAACTCCCCTCAGAGACCAAAAAAATTCCTGAATAAACACACTCTGCCTCCCCGGCTCATTATATTTCTTTGAAACTCTCCTCACGTTTCACAAATAAAATCTTAATGACAGAGAGCCCCCCCAAAAAAACAAAAACCCAAAAGCTGCTTTGTGATAAGGATTTCTTTCCACTGTTGTGGAAATGGAACATCTTGTAGTCTGTTCGTCTCATGAACTTGGATAAAAAAAGAATTCACGAGAACAAAAGGTTAAAAAGTGGCAAAGAAGAGGACTATATTTTGTTTTTAAAGTCACAGGTCGTGTGCTTTTCTAGTTCAGCCACCGGTCGTGGGTTGATTTATTCGGGAAAAGTACTGTTGGCATGTTTTCTAAAATGAACTTAGGTCTCTTCTTATTAAAATGTAATATTCTGACAGTTCACTGAAGATGTTTTAGATAGATATCTTGATGACATAACAGATATTTTCTGACCCACACTAATACAAACTATTTCCCCCATAGATATGCAAAAAAAAAAAGCTATTTTCTTCATCATATCTGCAGTCGCAATGTGATGAACAAAGCAGAATTACAAAACAACAAATCATAGATAATGGGGACGAAAGTGCTGAAGCTTTTACTGGTTTATTTTCTTTTATAGAGCACTGCTTGCACAGGCCAGCGTTGCACATGGATTTGATTTCTCAGCACTTCTCGATAACACGTACTTGCTATAAATGCACAGGGATATTTTTAACTATCGTGAGGGATTTTAGCCTCTACCCTTTAATATTTACTATTTTTTGATTTCTCATCTTTATAGGGAAAGAATTGGCAGCCGTAATCACAGGTGCACTCAGTTTAAATCATTCAAAAATGAGACTACTAGCCCTGGTGCACATATGTAAGTAAGCAGCCTGTCATTTAGGAGCTCTCATAGGACAAAGAAGTGCTCATGAGTACACTTGGTCATTCATTCCTCGCCTCCCGTGGCAGTCGTAAAGTTGCCAACGAAGACTATTGTGTTCATTCTCAGATGTAAAGTCGGCAACTGTCCAAACACCACATTTGTTTCTGCAACTAGCTGTGGATTCAATATTCATCTCAAAGTCATTGATCCAAACCCACTGACGCTTGGGATGAGGAATAAGCACAGCAGAAATGCAGCTGTTGTACAGAGCTGACAAAAGACAGTGTAGGAAGTACCGAAGCGCTCACATGGCTAGAAGGGACACAAACACGCACACATCGACACTTACCACAAACCTCTGCAGGCCCGTACCCCCGGCGTTCCCTACAAAGATCCCTGAGCTGGACTCGAAGGTCAGAGGCTGAGCACTCCTGATGAAGGCAACCCGGTGGTATTCCTCACAGTCCATGTAGAGGCGCACCTACGTGTTGGGACAAGTGCACATGCTTGAGCTTTAAAACCATATGAAAAAAAAGGAAAATGTAATTGTATGGAACAGATGATCTGTGCAAACATCTTTATTCCTTGCATTTAGGCACACAGTAAGTGTATGTCTGAATTTTGTGACGTAATACTCACATGTAAGGTCTGAAAACGAGAAAACTATTTAGCAGCCTGTTGCCATGTTGGTGTTTTAAAACCAAATATGACAATACAGTAGCAACTTGCCAATCACAAGGTAGGCTGACCTAAAGAATATCACGCTTTATCCATTCTTTTGACTCTAATGCAGACTATAATTTACAAAAAGAGCATCACACGCAAAACAGGACTTTAAACTATAGATTGAGACCACAAACTCTGGAAAGTGTTTCCTGAGGTCACAGATAAAGATGCTGATTGATCATTTTTCCATAAACTTTTATATCTCAGACTTTGTTTTAGAAACATGAGTCACCCCCTGCTGGCCATAAGAAATAATGCAGGTTTAAGATGCTTGTGACTCAGACCTTGAAGGTATATCTACCTTATATATAGTGTCTATGTGCAGAAAGGAATTGGATTTATCCACAAAGTGCAATGAAGCGCAGATGCACAACAGTCACACAGCTCAGTTTCAAATAGCTTGGCCACAAAGAAAGAAAGGCGAGGTTATGTTACAAATCAAGTTGCCAAATCCCACTTTAACATAGCATAGAGTACACCAAGAGATAATTAGCATAACATATTTAATCACCTCTGAGCCCTGCACAGTGAGTGTAAACCTCGCCCATCTTCCTGTCAGGTCACCCATTTTGAATGAAGCAGCTTCCTGGGTGCGGCCTCTTGTTTCTGCGTCGGTGTAGTACAGTACGACTCTCTGGGAGCCATCCTCCACTTCAGACAAAGCCACACCTAATTGTACAATCTGAAGAACATAAAACATGTAGAAAAGCTTTAATATTTTCCTGGAAGGGAGCAAAAAACAAAGAAGAGACGTGGTGAACAGTGTCCTCACTTTCTGATATGCATCGGTGATGGCGAACAGCACGCCGCCTTGCCGGGTGGTCGGTTTGGCTGTGACTGTGATGGCAAAGTCGTGATAGAACGGATCGGGGATGAATGACTTTGTAAGCCGCCCCACGTTGGCCTCCGGGCCGAAGCTGTAAGCGGGGTAACCCTCGAAGCCTGTGACGAAGGAGACGGAGGGAGGGAGGGGAATGCCAATTAACTCTGTCAGGTCCAAAGCTCCTCGAGGACCGCGGTCTGCAATAGACGGGCAGAAAGGAGGAAGAATCTTGTTAGAGGAGGGAAAAAATATAATACTCATCCAAAAAAACAACAACCCCAAAACAAAACAAGAATTAACACAAACTGATGTCAGGAAATTCAGTCCAGGACAAACACGGAAACACTACCTGCGTCTAATTACTTCATATATAGGTAAGAGAGATCTGTGAGCAAATAACTGTGTTTATATACAAACACACACAAAAGCTCGCAACACTGAAATTCATTCTCTAAACATTTGTATGCAAACGCTGATCAAAAACACTCACAAACATCACTGGAAATAATAAGAGATGAGACACTCCAGCTTCTGGCACCTAGTCCTTGACAAAATAATCAAGCTGCCATGTGTTATTTGGTGTGCTTTGTGTTTTGATGGGTGCTTGAAGGTGACAGTCCATAGAGGGCAGGAGGCTAGTGGCAGTCTACAGCTCATATTTACTTCTGGGCCCCCTAGTGGGTTAATCCACTGGGGTCAGAGAGAAATGTTGCTCTAGAAATCCAAGCATTCCACAGCTGTGGACAGAGAGTGTAGGTGTGCTACACTCATCGAGTGTCATCTTTCGGCTGCCGAGACCACTGAAAAGATAAATGTATAAAAATAATAATTGATGTACAGAAAAGTCGTCTGTTTCAAGCCTTCTAACGTTTGTCTTGAAACTTTTTGGAGTTTGTCAGACATAACCGATAAAGTTTGAGAAGGAGCTTCCATCCTAACCATCATTATCATAGCTGCACAGTATTCATGCATGCAGGACTCTGCCACAATGTGTGTGGTGATTAACCCCCCTCCCCACCAAATAACATGAAAACCTATTTAGCAAACGCTCACAACGCTCTCCCTTTGTCACAAATGTGCAGGCCGTCTCCCCCACACCTGGTTCTCTTTAGTAGGAAGACCCTAGGAACAATCGTCTGTTCTTTCAGTACGTATGGGCAACGGGATATAGAGCTTGGGCATCTGGAAGGCATTAAGCAAAACTAATACACACATGCTGTGCAGTGGCAGCTCCTGTAAATTAGACGTACCGTGTGGCGTGTGTACGTCTGTGTGCAGAGGAGCGGCAAAGACAAAAGAGGGGGGAAAGAGAAAGAGAGGCCGAGACAGCGAGTGCAAGCATCAAGTCTTCCACAAGCATGATGTGTGCGTGCCCGTGTGTGGCCAGTAAATCTCCCCGCTGGAGGCCAGGCACACTTCTTCCCCCTCCTTCATTAATTGGATTGAAACTGCTACAGACTGTGGCAATTAAAAAATAACAGCGAAGAGGAACCCACACCACTCTCCTGTGTAATGCCCACTGCAGCCAAGCTCTGTAATTTCACTACCAGGTTAGAGTTACTTTTACTGAAATGGGATACAAAAGTTGGTCTCCTCTTTTTTCCACCATTTCCTCAAAGATCTTTATCTTCACACAAAGTCAAAATATGCCATTTCAGATTTTCTTGACTTTGTGTGAGTCGAAGATTGGAAAACTTAGCCGATTTCTCATACAATAGTGACATGTAAATCCCAAGCCATGCCCTAAAATGTAACCTGCTTTGTCATTATTGCACACTGGAGTTGTCATTAGGCAACCAGAAGACTAACAAAATATCACCCCATGTCCATCTTTCATATACAGTCTATGATGTCATTGTAGTTTTATCATTACTAGATTCCTACACCAGCAAAGCCAAAAGGCATCTAAGTAATCTGATTGCATTGTAATGTAAGATTGTTTGGTGCATCCCAACTCACTAAACAATGTCAGCGTGTACAGCGTGTTAAGAGGACTTTAACTCGGGAAGCTGTAATTATTAAGCTGATACATTTTAATTCAAGAAAGCTTAAACAAGCACTGAGAAATATTTTCCAAGTATTCTTTGACCAATTTCTTATTCCAAAAAGATCCTTGGAATCAGAAAATCAGTGACTGGATTGTTGGCTGCTTCATCTCCAGACGTGAACATTGCTCTATATCTTCTCTCTGTTGTCAGCGGTTAAACTTCACCAAAGAACTTCTGCCAAAATTCCCACAGAGCTGCCTGTCACTCGCTGTGTCTTTTGCCCGAGAGTGACTTCACTGCAGATGTTCCTCCACTAGGTCAGACAGCTGGACAGATCACCATGGAAATGTGACTACACTCGCTGTGTTAGCTCTAGTTCTCATGATGCAGCAGGACCCTGTGATTGTACTGGGTCATGCATGATCCCAGTGCCACATTTGTAAGCCGGCAGCTGATCGTGTCAAAGGAATATTCATATCTGTGAATAAGGAAAGTAGAGCAGTGAAAATTTAAAACATCCCAGAGCAAAAAAAAGATGTCAGCTGCGAGAACCTTGTGACTAATTCTGGTCAGGGTGTGACTCTTCTCAGACTAATCTGCTTTGGCTCAGTCTGAGCACCATCTGTACTGGAACAGGGCACGAGAATGAGAGCAGAGGAAGGCTCAGGAGATACAGTACGAGTCCTCCAGCTAGCTAGCATTCACAGTAATAACTTCAAGGTGTATAAATGAACTACAGTGGTGCCACATGACTGAGTCACTGAGGAATAGTACTGGGTTTAGTCAGGTGAACTCCCTTTTCTTAAGAAAAAGGGAGGGAATTAGGAAGAAAATGAAAATAAAAGCAAATGTTATTAATTTCACAAGATACTGTTTGCTCACAGTGCTTCTAAACAACTGGGTTTAAATGTAATAAAGTGACAGACTTTATATTATATTTCCAGTTTAGGATTTCACGTGTGTGTTTGATGTGTGTGTATCTTTTCTGTGTTTACAGAGAAGCTTGTGTTTGCATGTCTGCTTTCTGTCCAAATGAGCAACGCTCTATCCAAACACTGCTATCTCTGCAAGACAGAGAATGAGTCTGCCTCTGAATAGAAGAAAGTGTCTTTAAGAGTGACTTCAAACTCATGAGAAATGTTGGCATCTTCCACAAAATTATGGCTTGGATAACAATGTCACATCGCTGGCGCAAGCCATACTTGCAAGGCAGCTGTATGATTGTGTCAGATTTTTCTGCCATTTCAATGATATATCAACCTGACACAGATTATATTCAGGGAAATGTTTCAATAGTTTCATGGAAAAACTGAAGAATTCTGATTTCTTTGTTCTGGATTTTGGCTTCTTCTCCTACACCAGTGCTGATGTGGAGGTTCTGTGTGCAGTGCTGGTATTCATGGTGCAGAGCTTTGGTGCATAACAGTGATGCCACCAGTGGAGCAGGCATAAATGAACCCACTGTATCTGGGATGGGAGCTGGGATAATCAGCACATGTCCTTGTGGTGTGTTTGGAAAGGGGGGGAAAAAAGGGACTGCATCCATCCTTTCATAACTTATAACTTGACTTACAAGTAACAAATCAATAACCAGCTACTCGTCCATGGGTGACTCCAACTTCACCATCTTAAACAAGTTAACTAACTATTAGACATATGCTCCACTTGCTACAGGCTTTGGTTGGTGCATGCTTGCAGCAGATCTCCAGAGCAGATGGAGGACTACTGTTGCTAGTTGCATTGCATGATTGTGGCAATATGTCTGTGGCAAAAGAAATAAAAAAAGACCAAAAAATAACAAGACATGTGACTTCTTCCTCATAATTGTGTTTTAAGACACAGGACTCATAATAATCAGTAAGAGAGTAACAAATTCCACAGGCTGAAAATGAAAATAAAGGCAACCGTACATGTATCTGTGCAACTAGTCTTCTTATTAGAGAAAAGCCCTCGCCATACTGGACCCAAAATAGAGCAATGCTTTACTAAATCACTTGAGTGCACATGTGGGTAGCGTGTCCATGTCCGCAGTGATTGTTTCTGGTGTGTACGAGATTAGAGGATGAAATATGGTTAGGGGGCCATAGCTGGTTTTCATACCAAATGTATAATCTGTATTTCAAAGTTAAAACTATTTATTAGTGGCAGTTTATTTTATACGATCAGGAAAGCACACAGTACAATAATATAGTCTTTTCTCCTAAGTGAATTTGCTGCTTGAATCCAAATATCCATGTCATGTCATGGAGATTTTGATATTTTAATATGGGGGCAGCATGGCGGCGCCGTGGTTAGCACCGTTGCCTCACAGCAAGAAATTCCTTGGGTCAAATCCACCATCTGGCCTTTCTGTGTGGAGTCTGCATCTTCTCCTTGTGTCTGTATTGGTTTGTTCGGCTGCTCCGGCTTCCTCCCACAGTCCAATGATATGCATGGGGTTAGGTTAATTGGTGATTATGAATTTGCCATAGTGTGGGTGAGTGAATGATTGTCTGTCTCTCTGTCTTAGCCATGTGACAAGCAGGTGACCTGTCCACGATGAACCCCGCCTGTCACCCTGCGGCAGCTAGGATAGACTCCAGCCCTCTCTATCCCCTGTGACCCTGAACTGGATAAGCGGAAGAAAATGGACTGATGGATGGAAATCAAAATATGCAAATAGGAGTCCATCTGAATAAAAACTGATGAAATTAAACCACAGATCTCTGCAAAAGTTAATGAAACACTCCAAGTAACGCTTTGTGCTTCTTTTTTTCTTAAACTGATGCCATCTGTTTAATAAATCACACATTTACACACAGACTCTCATAATTATGTAAAAATCCCCTTAAAGCCAACTTTCACACCTCTTCTATAATATAATGGGGTCAGGGCACTTCCATCACCCACAGCTAGACAAATAACAGCAAACACTGGAACACTCTCACACTGACAAAATACATTGTGGGTGGGTGGATGCACCTTGAAATGGTTCTTTTTATTTTCTTAGGAGTCACAAAAATTTGGTGATGATGGATACAGTCTGAATGATGCCAGTCAAAGTTAATCAGCTGTCAGTTAGTCTGCGACGGTTTGAAATGAGCTGTCACATCTGATCCAGGACTTTAGAATCTAATCAAACCACTCAAATCTTTTCACATGCTATGACAGGAACCTCACCAGATCAGACACATATTATATATGTGCACAAAATCTTCTCTCAGCACAATGATCCCATGACAAATACTCAAACCTTATGCAACCACTTAGAGATGAAAGGCGTTGCTGTTACACAGCAACTTCTCTGTGGCTTGGAGTCACAACACATCTCACAGAACACTCATCTCTCCCTGACTCGAGCTCGCCTTGAAATCATTTTAACCCTTCACTTTTCCACACACCTTTTAGCTTTAATGAGTCGCACTGTTACTCAGAGAAAGGCTCATACAATCCCAGCGAGAGTCCTCTCTCACCAGCAGAGTTTTAAACATTAAATATCTGATTTTCCTCTAAATGAAAGGAAGACAGCTGCTAACAATTTTGTCATCAACAAAAAAAATCTAGAGCCAAAAAAATGTTAAAGTGAATGACGGCTAATTCAAAAGATATGAAATCAACTGCAGATATGCATGACTGGTAATTGTTGTAAAAGTTTGTTTGTCATATTTCCAGCTTTAGTGCTTGGGTTTGATTTAATGCTCAGATCAGATTTTGCTGCTCACGTTGATTTGTGGTCATTGTCAGATTCCAGTGTTAACCAGTCACAGTCCTGAACTGACCAACATGAGCAACAAGACAACTTCTCCTGCTTTATGCTGTTGTACAGACATAAACACACAGGCCACTGAAGGTTTCCAGTTGATGTGCAACAGAAGCCATGGCAGAGAGGACGAGGATAGAGAAAGACAGCCCTTTAATGAAGGCTTTTTTATGGAGCAATGGCTGCTTCTTCTGGATGGGTGTATGTGTGGATGCAGAGGGAAGAGCCAGGAGGTTTTGGATCATGATCTGATTGGCTTTGCTGAAACTGATTTCATCCAAAATTTAAGGATGTGAAGGAGCACTTAACTACATCTATCTACATAAGTCTCCTGGCAAGGCTGTTCGGTTAAGCGAGTGACATAAAAGTCAAATGAATTCTGATTTTCAGATTTAAAAAAACATTTTGAAAAAGTGTCACATATAAGGATCAAATTCAGGCCCTAGAGAAACATTCTCTCTTTCTTTTTTATGGACTCTGACAGTTACTTAAAAACTGTTTGATTCGGAAAAGGGGTATAAAAAATTCCCAGATAAACATGAATTTCCATTATTTTTCCACACTACAAGTGGTTGGGCCTCCTAGATATAATGAAGACCACCCACATGCAGTGGATTTATATTTAGTTTCAGACAACTCAATCAGTTTCCTACAATCTCATTTTGAAACGATGAGATGTTGATGAGAGCCAGTTAGCTCTGGTTGTTCCCGTCTTGTGTTTCCCTACAAGCAGGCTGCTCGGGATGTTGTGGCGGTCCTTGATAAAACCTAGACATCAGCTGGTCTTTGTTTTTCTCTGGCTATCCAATCCTACTGCAGCTGAAGGGCAACTCTAACCAAAGACTGAAAAAAAGTGCAGATCTGTTACCACGACACTGAGTTCACTGATGCTGCTGCTAGCACAACAAGGAGTACTATCACCAGACAGACAGCTGGAGCTTGTCAGAGGGAGGAGGAGCTCACTGGGAAGGTGGTTGAGTGCTAATCCATCGCTCATTGTCACAAATATAAAGTGTGGTTTGGCCACCTTTTAAGTCATGATTTCCCTCTCTGTCTTGCTAGATAAAAAAAAGTCACATCTCACATCCTTTCATTCAAAAGTATCACAACTTTTAATACAAAATCTCTGAGACTACACAGCACTGCCAGGTGTGAGACCAGGTCAGTGTCACTATTAAGAAAAACGCAGCAGAAATGAGTCAATAGATCTTGTTTAGGGTGGTGTTGGAAATAAAGACCCTTCTCTCTTTAACAACATCTGACACAGAGAATAAGCCTGCATGTGTGTGGAAGCGTGTCTCTCTTGATTTTAGACATTGCACTTTGCTTTTTGTAACATTTATGTTTGTAATCCTCGAAAAAGGGCACATCCTGTTGTTCATTCCACCAAATCTAATTGTCATGCTCGAATTATTTATTTTTAAAGACTTTGTGACCTCCACATTCTCCCTCAAATCCCTTGAATGACACGCTCATGTTCTTGTGGGTTTATGAGACATAACTCCAAAGAATGAGGTAGAAAGTGATAAGCGTGTCGTGGACATGTGGCTGTCGTGTTCAAGGAGAAATGTGAGGTTCGTATGTCTCAGGAATGAAGTAGCACCTGCATGTGTGGCTCTCCTGTATGTTAGGAATGTGATGCTCAGAAAAAAGGAGGCCTGTGTGCACAGGAACAGACTAATGCACAAAGAATGCCTCAAAGTCAGCAAGCTACCAGATTTGTTCAATTCAGTGCGGCATTTCAGACGAGGTTTATCCGAAACAGACAGCTTGTGGTCGATAATGCATCTTTATTTATTGATCCCAGAGGGGAAACTGATTACATGGTGTTGCAAGCACCTCGCTGCAGCAACCGAACCACAAGCCACACATGGAGACAATACTGTGAAGATTATGATTTGTATGGGAAAATGTCTCCTACTGTTTAAAGTCTGGATTCACCCAAATATTGGGAAAAGTCTTTCAAATGCTATTTAGCCACAAAGATATAGGCTTGGTTTCTGTCTATTGTAGAGCCAAACCGAATCTTGTTTGATGCACTAAAATGAAGAAATGTGTTTCAGTGTCAGTGTTCTGTAATCCCGTTTTCCTTCTGTACATTACTGCAGGTATAAAGTCAGGATTGCAACAGAGCACTGTAAATTCCCCCTAGATAAACCATGAGGGAGCACAGTTACAATAGAGTCCTTCATATATTCAGAAAGGCAAACAGACATCACAGCCAAACGCGGTTTCCAAAGGGGGGATTTACCTCTTACAGCTTTAATGTACAGCAGAGGCATGAAAGGAGCTTGTTCCCAGCCCCCCAAAATGTCAGGATGACCAGGGAGTTTTCTTCATCTAAAGAGACTTTTGCAAAAGTTACCAACCTTTGCAAAAGACGAAATCACACGACATAAACTATTGAAAATGTGTAATATTTAATGTTTTGACTTTTTTCCAAGTTATGATGACAAGCAGTTTGCTCCAGCTGTCCTCAAAGTGGCAAGATATTTTCCACAATAAAGCCAACAATGAGTTCATGCTCTAATAGCCCCTGAAAAAAGGACATCAACAGCACAGCTGATTATCCTATAAAATGGAAACAGCTTTTACAGCCATTTAAATTTCAGCAGCTTGTAAGACGAACCAGATGGTTTACAGGAATCGGAATAAATCGTGGCATCCACGCTCATGGAAAAGAGCCATGTGCGTATCTACTGGTATTTTAATTATATATGAAAAAACCTTTACACCGTTGCTTCCCTTATTAAGACTCCATTTGATCACTTTTATTAACATACAGGACTGTACAGTGGAGCCAGCCTCCACCAGACAAGTGAGAGAATCGGACAGCAAAATTATTAGGCAATTTCCTGTTCAGATTTTTGGAAACTTTTGAAATAACAGAGGAAACAGGATGCAACACGCGTTGCCTGATATTGAGTAAACGAGCTGCAATTCCCTATCAGTGGCTGATTACATGCACAAAGTACTCATGTTGCAGCTGCGCAGGAAATAAACTTCAGTAATCCAGCTGGAGAAGAAACAAAATGACCTGCCTACACAAATTTATTGTTACCAGTAATCATATCCAAATATTGTGTGCAGAATTTCATAACAAATCAGTTTTCCATGACCCATTATCTTCTTGGCTTGGCATCTAAAACAAAACCTCTGCCCACATCCTCAGATAAGTCCTGCTCAGAGCTTCGGCCATCACTGGTACTTTGGTGCAGTCTGAACGGTCTCGGTATGCAGGCATAAGCTGCTAGTTCCCATGAGTGATAAAGGAGAATCCATCCTTCTGTTTTTTTTCTGCTTATCCAATTCAGGATCATGGTTGGCTGGAGCCTATACCAGCTGTCATAGGGCAAGAGATACTCCCTGGACAGGTCGTCAGTCTATTGAGGGACTAACACAGAGACAGATAACCATTCAAATTCACACCTTTGACTGATTCAGAATTGCTAATTAACATAACATGAATGTTTTTGGACTGTGGGAGGAAGCCAGAACCCACGCAAACATGGGGAGGAAACAAACACCACACAGAAAGGCCCCGGCCTTCGAGTAAATTCAAACACAACACTGTGCCATTAAAGGATAAATAAAAGAAAGTGCAATTATTTCATTCGGCAGAGGACAATGAACCCCAAACCAGGAATGTTTTCAAGGAAATTCTACAGTAGTCAAAAATAATATAATAATGCCAGGGGGAAATAGGCTGCATGGAGAGCTAATGATAAGTGGATTTTGTCACATACAGTAATACAGACTGGAAACACCGTGTTTTAGAACCAGTTTTGTTTCTTCAGTGATGATGACTGTTGTTGAGTGCAGCGGCAGCTTCATCTGAAAATCTACAGCAAACAATTGCAAAACTGACAACTCTTTTTAACACGTTTATCTAGCCACAGTTAGTATAATGCAGTCCTGAAATGAACTGAAAAGTGTTGCAGTTTTGTTTGAAAAATGTTGTTTTTGTTCCCAGTGAACAAAAATTTGCAATCCAAGAAATGACTCGCTGTACCTACCGCAGCAAAATTAGGCAACACATTCTCCCTGAACCCCGTTGATGCCATCTGCAGTAATAAAACCACCAAGCTGTGATTCGTTATTACAGAGACTACACACCATGATGCTTTTCTGCTTGTCTGAAAGCTTTATAAAGACAATTGTCTGTGCAGGTGAAAAGTGTCCAGTTTGTGGACCTCACCTCAGTTTTACACAGAGTTTAAAATGAGAAAATAAGCTGCAAAAGTGAATGCATTACCAGACTGAAATCTTGTTTTAACAAGTTTTTTTTAAAAGCCCACACTTTGCACATGGACACAACAGGAGCCTTATGTCTGTTTGGTAAAGTGAGGTCTGGAGTCGGCGTTCAAGGCGCTGAGGAGTGAGCGGAGCGCATTCTTGTGTTTCATCCAAAATTCATCTCGGGGAGCAGGGCAATGAGGCAGACCAGCTTCTCCTCAGCCGGTGGTCTTTGTGGACTATGGCCCACTTAATATATGTTAAATGTATACAGCGGAAAGCTGTTAAAGATGCACTGACTTAGGTTTTTTGATCATCTCTTTGATCAACGCGCCACCCGTAAATTGCTCAGTTTGAACACTGTTTGCATTTGCATAAAACTGCAGAGGATGTGGACTTGAGTCAAATGGGTTATCCACATTACAAAGTAACCACCGGATCCATTAAATATTCACAAAGCACACAAATAGCTGACTGTTAGGATGCATTACGGAAACTAAAGTGCAAATTTTTTGCCCTTTAGTCTCCCCAAAAGGAGGCAATAATTAAAAATCACATCAACATCCGTCCAGAAGAAGCTGTGCTGCAGACTGCCCGATGCTTAAGTGGAGTTTAGTGGAAATACTGCTGCATATTTTACAAAAGGTTAAAAGGTCTAAGTGTGACTAAACAAGACTGTGGAAGAGGAGCATGCAGTGCTTTCTTAATGAAAACAGGGTAAAGCATCTCGGAGCGGGAGGGGGGGTCATGAAGGTTAAAGCAGAATGTGCTTACAAGGTCACGATTCACGAGATGTTAGACTTCAAAAACCTTGTTTTTCTATGAAAATGATAAATTTGCCAACATTTGAGTTGAAAGCTAAGAAACCTATTTGGCTCTGTAATACAAGAATTGAGAGTGTCCTGCAGATCGGGACCTGTTTTGGTCAGAGTATGAACCAGTGACTCAAGACTCTGGAGTGTTCCCTTTTTAAGTCAAAAGACATGACAGGACCTGGGTCACTGATAAGGGTCTTTTTTCTCCATGTCTGTACAAGCTGGCAGATCCGGGGCTGAAGAGAGCCAAAAGACAAATAGTTGTGCAGTCAAGTTAGCAGTGCCAAGTACACACTGTCCTAGTTGTAACACACATGCATGCAAAAACACTGCGGCCACCTCCCTGCTGCTTCAGAGTTGTTGTTTTTTTTATCTTAAATCTCAACATGGGGCACCAACTTGGCAGCATTGGCAAGGGAACAGTATCAGCTTTGTAAAGTGAAATATTTCATGAATTCTTCCCTCACTTTTTCACTTAAAGCCCCCGAGGTCAGGTCAGTTTTTAGTGAAACGCCAGGGTTACATGCTGTGTTGAGAGGCACATTTTTGTTTTAAAAGACAGGAAAAGTTCAAATTTAACTTCCTAGAGAAAAGATTATGACTCCTTAGTCAATGTAAAAAAAAAAAAAAAAAAAGCCTTTGTGCGAGTGATATTCAAGTACTGTTCACAACAGTCAAATTCATTACCCTCTCTTTACATATTTGTCTGACTGAAAATGCCAAAAACAGCCAGGAGAGAGATAATGTTCCCGACAAGCAGTCTTGCCAAATTTTAAGGTTGCTTATTTAAGAAAACTCTCGGAATCATTAAAAATCCTCAATAGGTGGAATGATATTTTATGCTGATAACACATGGTGGCAAATAAATTCTATGAGAAATAAAAACCTATCACAATATTGGGAGTGAGACAGGAGGACCAAATACAACAGAACCTCATCTGGCTTTTTCCACACACAGCATTGATATCCACCTGAATGACATGAAGGCATTTAGACTTCATTAAAAATTGATGCAGCACACAGCAACACCGCAATCAAAGAAAGCTTGACTCAGTATTAAACTTTTGTCTTGTCCTGTCTTTGCTTCAAGAAAAAATGTGGTAGGAATGGACTCACATCGGCTTTAAGTTAATTAGAGCAACTACAGTGTGATGTTAAAAGCGGATGTCTGCAGGGTTCAGATATCACGGGGCTCCGTGTAAATGGCATGTTGTTTCGGCTTACCCCAAGCTGTGTTTAACCAGCTGTAGAAACTGCACTCTGACCAACGTGTCAAAATAATAAAATAAAGTGTCAATTTTTGGCAGCTTTCCCCCAGATTGTCTACTGTTCGGTGCAAGGATTACCTTTGCGAAGTATCACTTCACCATAAATAAAGCAGAGAGAATTATGTATTAGTTGTTTCTCAAATGAAATGCGAATGAAGGAGCAACAGCAGGAGAAAGAAAAATACGAAAGAAGACAGGCAGTGATAAGAATGAATAAGATGGAGACAATCGATCATCAGTTCAAAGAAGCCAAAGAGAAGGTAAAAGGCTTCTTTCCCACTTAATCACCTGCAGCCTTTTGCCATTGCTGTGGTTTGTCTCACCTCCTGTCAGAAAAGAAAAGCAAGAATTGGACACAAGGAATGGAAAAATGCTTCCTGGTTAAGTGACTGCGATGAAATTACCGAGTAAGACATACTGTAAACTCAGAAGGATCAACATCTGCAACTGAACACAGCCCTGTGACCTTTTCATCTTCATCCATATCAGCTCCTCAAGCCATAAATAAATCCCTTAAGAAGCCTTTTCCTTGTTTTCCAGGGATGAAGGCCAAGGCTCTGTAGGCAGGCTAAGGTTTGTATTCATCACACAGGGGACACTCATGTAGCTTATCCAAAGTGTTCCTGCAGAGGGAGGGTGTCGGGGTGGGTGGGGAGGTCTGAGCGATACCATCTGCTTTAGCTCTGCAGCGCGAGTTGTTGATTACAGTTTGAAGAACGGGCCGTCGGCCAATCCACTTGCAGTCGAGTCCATTCACTGTCTGCATTGGTGCATCATATCTTTATTCTCTTCCCCCTCCTGCCCCCCCCCCCCTCTTTCTTAAATAGATAACTATCATATCTGATATCATATCTCACAGTACAATAATATTGAATGGGTTGCATTGTTGTATTTTGTCATGTTTCTCAGGTCTTTGTCTGAATTTCTACGAACATTATTGCTAAGGATTGTCTTATTGCATTGGAGTCACACTGGGTTAAATATGTACACTTGGGTTTTAAGGGGTATTTATTTATTATTTTCTTCTTTTTTTGGGGTTGTATGGAAGCCCCAAACGCAATTTCATTGTTCTTGACAATGACAATAAATAAATAAATACTAAATAAATACTAAATACTAAGTGTGGCTGTATCCAGCGGCGCCGGTGGACTGTCACAGTTTAAAGACTCTTGACCATCCCAGCTGACCCAGATGACCTTGTGTTTATTCAGTTATTTCCACTCCAGTCACAGACCTACAGAGCTGCAGTTTTAGTCAGCAGAACCCTTAAGAGGTTCCTGTTTGTCATACAAACAAGGGCAAAAAAGACAGTGTTTGTCATGCAAAAGGCTTTGCACATGACAAAGAATAAATAGATAATAATAATAAATAATTTTTGGAGTTCATGGGTGCTGCTGGATTTAGCATCTGCCAGGAGTGTATAACCTGTCTAAATGAATGGGCATCTGTGAAAGAGGGTATGTGAGCAACCCACAAACCTTGGTCTCGGGGTGTTTATTTGTGAATTCAAGGTCCTAGCATGGTACAACACAGATAGCTCGTAGGTTATACGCAGAGCTTTGCAGACCCACGTTTATATATTGCAGCCATTTACTGTCATCTGAAGGCTGTATCAAAAATGCAGACTAGTTTTTAGGTTAGGTCCTGCTTACTCCTTTGTGAACCCCACAACTTCTTTTCAATCAATTTGAACAAACTGCTTTTTGGAGGGCTGAATGCAAGTGTCTCTCTCTAGCTTCTGAGTGGTTCTGAGTTCCCATATGCCTTCTCTCTGCATTACCAAAGAGCTAAGCTCTCCCTCAGACATCTGCAAAGTTTTCTAAGTTATTGTGTTTGATGTGAGGATTTGCAATTATTCCACTACTTTGTAACCAATGTTTTAAATTGTGCAACAAACTCTCAGACAGAGCTATTCAGGTGGATCTTTCCTCTTTGCTCAGTTGCTAAGTGATCACTTCTTAAGTCTACAGTAGAAAGCACCACACCAAAAATCCACTGTGGATCAAAAAAAAGGTTTCAGATTAAACAACCATGCAGCTGTTTTGCATCCCAACAGTTGCTAAATTGGGTCAAAATGCAGTCCAGGTTCATCCTGGGGAGGAAGTGACCCCAATCCTTGACCCCAGTGTCTTACAATAACCGAGAACACTCAGCAGCTGTTAACATCATTTGTCAGGTCAAAAGCAGGTCGAGCTCATTGGCTTGTTTTTTTTAGTGTATCTCCACTTTTCTCCTAAATGTTAAGGGTGTCTGAGTCTTTTTAAGGACAACTGTATGCAGTATGAAGACAGATTTTGTTTGTTGCAAACAAGGGTTAGAAATGACAGATGGTATAATTTACCCTAAATCTAACATGGATCTGCAAAAGAGACCGTGAGAAGACGGAGAAGAGGATAGGACAATCTTCTTGTGTTTGAAAATAAAAATCAAGCAAAGGGCAGGATGAGACAAAGAGTGAATAAAATGTGAGTAAAAGGTGTGGAAATAAGGCTTCAATCTTGCAGTTTTGTTCCCCTTATTTCCCAGGTGCCTGCTCTTCTTCACCTCTGATACTGTATGTAAGAGTACACAGATTTGGGATTTTGTGAAAAAATAAACTCATAACCACCTTCCCAGCAGTGCAGGTGCAACCAGTGGCTACACTAAATCAGTCAAGCTCCTGAAATACCCGAGAGCCTGTACTGCGTCTGCTTCAGCTGATCCTCAGCAAGATGGATACATTGGCTCCGTTTTTACAGCCAAGGCTATAGCTTTGGACACATTTTATGTTCCATATTGTCAGTGTGTCCATGAAAATCCACTGAGACCTTTGGTATCTCAATAAGCTCTCAATAAAAAAAGAAGAAGAGGGAAAAAGAAAAAAACTGACAGATTTTAACAGAATATAGTGGATGCTAATGCAACAGATGGAAAGACTAATGCATTTTATAAGATGAAATTAGCGTATATTCTTTTTTCAAATAAACTTAAATCTTATAATGAATATTTGGTGAAACATTTATAATGACTAGCTTTCCATACCATATGGGGAATTTTTTATCTTGAAAGGGAAATCAAATCCCCAAAATGTAAGTTTGTGTCCCTAAAACAACTATTTCACCTCTCTAATAAAGAGTCTTAGACTTGCCAGATGAATCCAGTTGACTTATGGAGCTATTGTTAATGTAACCTAATCCAAAAGCAAATGTTACAACTGAGCCTTAGTTCAGCAAAGCTGTGTGTGCTAACTGTGTGTACTTTTGCATGGGTGTAAAGCTTTCCAAAATTAGAAACTGGCCTCCTCTGTCACTCTATAACAGAGGAGGTTGCACATAGCTGTTAAAAGCTTAGAAAAATCCGCAAGTGCTTGCTGGCCCTCTGACAAGGTCTTTGATCCTAACATCTGACCTGGACGTGACTTCCTCATCCAAGACTAACTGACAGCATGACGATGTTGTGTGATTTGCACATACAGAGTCTTGAAAAAAACAAATCTTCAGGATTTCAGACTTCAGGCTTTATGTTGCGATTCATCATGGAATGGGACTTTGCAATGTCAGTGTTTGACAAGTATTGGAAGATTAAGTTGTCAACTTTGTTTTGATTTTACCGCCAGCCATTGCCATAAATAATCACAGGTGTATTTCTCCCTAGATTCCAAGTGCGAGGCAAAATGAAGGTGAAAATAAGTATTCAATGCCTTTTGTTTGTCAGCAAGCTTATGCAAAAACTAATGAACCATAATTCATGAGATTTGTTCGAGATGTGGAACATGGGCAAAGGAAGAAACTGTTTAATTTTGGTGTGGATCCAGATTGCTTTGTTTAAAACTAACAGGATATGGCATTAGCCTTGGCAGAGGATGACAACTCTGAGTGCCCTTCAAACTGCTCCAGTCTTTCATGGAGCAGTTTACTCCATGAAATGTATATAAATATAGGTTAGTAAAGCAAATTGGTTTCAGCCCCTTTGCCTTGTACTGACGCTACATCCAAATTGGTAACAAATGTTGAAAATCCAAAATACCTGTCAGGATAGTTTGGAAATATATGAAATCACAAAGAATTTGCTGCTATATGACTATGCAGCTCTTATTATGGGATGCTTTTATGAGATGCTTTGATGTAAATATGATCTAAGTTCTTCCAGTCTGATCAGATTTGACCTGATCTGATGAGAAAGCTCTCAGTGATGATAAAAGGGTGTATGAAACAACTGAGATCCATTCTTATCACTTAGTTCTGTGATCTCTCTCTGCCTGCTATGAACTATAGAATTGTCAAGTAACCCTTAAGTACACAAAAGAAGACTTGATATATTAGGATAGGGACTCAGTATGAGTTGCCAGACTTTAGTCAAAAGTCAAAGTCAAAGTCAACTTTATTTGTCGATTCTTCCACATGTACAGGACATACGGAGAATAGAAATTGCGTTACTCTTCAATCCCTAGATAAATAGCAAATGAACATTTAAATATATTTAAATATAAAAGTGATTTAAAAAATGCAAGTAAAATAATTAAAAAGTAAAAATTTAAATAAATACAATTTTACATATAACAAGAAAGCTATACAATATACAATATAATGGGTAAGTGACATTGAGTGTAAACCAGGCAGAGTAGTGCAAATAGGCAAATAGTGCAAATGGAGATTTAGTAGTGTACGGTAAGAGAAAGTGTAGACCTTGGAATGAGGAAAGCAAGAAGAATGAACATTAGTAAAGCCTGACTCGCATCAGCAAGGCTGAAATATTGGGCCATACTAGCAATTTGCCAGGATCAACCAATTTGCCAGCAATTTGCCATATTGATACTGACATTTGTAATGGTCAATAAATGAAAATTTAAAAACTAAAGTAGTAAAGAAGTTAGTGGAGAATTTGATTTTGATTACAGTTCAGTCAGAACAATGCGAAGGATTTTACTTCCTCTTTGAAACATTGGAGAAAGACATATTTGCTCGATCTCTACAGAATGAGAGGAAATCAGAAAAATAACTTTATGCTAGCTGTGCAGCTGATTCGGATTAAAAATTACAACATAATAGAATCATCTAGTTAAAAACTATGTAACTTCCGACCAGACAGACCACTAGGTTTGCCTGACAAACCACAGGCACAATTTACCAGCATTTCACTGTTGCAGTTAATTTCAGGCTCTGCTTGTCAAATACATCCTGCTAACAACCACGATCCTTCCAGTAAAACCATTGCCTGTAACTTCCCCACATTCCCAAGTTTCATTGTGCTTTCATGGGTAAAGACGTCACAATAGAAGGAGGTCCATTTGGGTGGAAAGATTACTTCATGCCGTGACTATTCATGCTGAGTAAACAGAAAAACACTGCTTATTATTTCATGAAAATATGGTGAAAGCAGCTCCAGTATCGATATAAACTGAGTTTACTGCTCTTTAAAAATTATCCACCACGTATTCTGCAAAATGGTGACTGTGCCTAAAAAACCCCACATTTGGGCGTTGTGGCCCGTTCTGACTTAAAATTGAATGAAATACAAAAGAAGGTGGTGAAACATCGAGGAAATGGCATTGTTTTGTAGAATCAAAGAACAACATAGTAACTAATGATTGCTTAAATTTATGTGGAACGGCCGGATCTGCTTTGCTGTTTTTCCTCTACACTTTGCTATGAGAGGCTGTTGAAATGTTTGGGAGCGACACAATGGACGGCTTATGGCACTGACAAAACTGCTCTGTCTGACCCGAAATTTGATAAGTAATCTCATGACCCCAATTAAGTTGTCATCTCTGGTTTCTTGTTGATCTAAAAGCCTGGCCAATTATAGTTAAAAGGTAGACATTTTCAATTAAGTGCAGTGAAAACATCAAGACTGTTCTCTGGGGCTGAACTTGCTCTTGAGTTAGAAACCTTTTTGGAAGATTGATATGTTTTTCTTTCTGCTCTGGTCAAAAGAAGCTGTTGAAAGCTTTAGGGGTCTGGGCACCAGCCTGGGATGTCTGATGTTGCCTGAGGCATTGAGTGATGACAGCATTGTTCAACCAAGACCTGAAGAAGAAGAAAAACAAACGTCTCCAAAGTCACCTAGAGAAGTACTTGAAGTTTCTGTCCAAGCCTATTTGCTACTATACTACTAGCAAAGGGTTTAATCAAAAGAATTATTAAAGATTGGTTTTTCACATCAAAATCAACCTTAAATTACTAAAATTAGGAACTTTAGCAGCATAGAGTTCCACTGCCTTTACATACTTAATCAACAAATATTTAAAACAGTGGTTCTGAACCTGGGTTCGATCGAACCCTAGGGGTTCGGTGAGTTGATCTCAGGCACGCATGCACGGCTCATTTTGTGCACCAGTAAAAAACATATCTATGTCTTGAATTTGAAAAATATCATATTTTATTTTTCACTAAAGAGGGGTTCAGTGACTGCGCATATGAAACTGGTGGGGTTCGGTACCTCCAACAAGGTTAAGAACCACTGGTTTAAAATAACAAGAAAATGTGACTGTATCCTTGTGTTTTATCTCTTAACCCAACACTGAGGATAATCAGAATGTGATAGCAAAGCTAAAAAGCTTTAAGGCTAAATAGAACTACTTTTAGTTAACAAACATATTCATGTTAGCTTTTGGATTGCTTTGCTTGACAGCAAAAAAGATATTTCTCATTTTCAAACTGTGGTGATACAAGTACGAAGTGCAGTTTTATCAAAAGTGGACAAACACATCTAAAACACATAAGTTGGTGGAGAAATAATCAAACAAACACTTCTCTGCTCAGACTAAAATGGGGTCATCTTAAATGTTTCAGAACTGAGGGCAGCATTGTGCTACAGAATTATGGGTAATCTAGCACTGGCGAGGATGACAGAGCACACAGAAATGGAGAACACCCAAGTGCTCGTCCTCATCAACACTCGAGCATTTTGTATGGACATTTAGAAGCCCCGTGGGAGTATCAGAAAATGTTCTGACCATTTCAGATGTTTTATAATTACACTTGATTGACAAAAATTGCAGAGAACGCAATAAGTGTGGACATGCCTTGAGCTTAAATGATGCCGGATACAAGAAAAACAAATTCCATCGTTCAATACATTTCAGCCAGAGACGTACAAAACAAATGTGACTCATTACAAGCCCAAGACTTCAGTCAAAGCTGGAACAACTGAAGAAATCAGATTCTAGATGTTTGACTTGATTTGTAAGAGCACACAGGCTTGGGGTTATGTTTACTGCCCTCTAAAGTAGCCCACTTAAAACCCACAACCAAGCTCCAGTCAAACACTTTTTCTTTGTAAATGTGGAAATGATCCTTAAGCTTGCATATCCATTGTTCATTGTATCTTGCCTGCTCTTAAACCACCTCATATGCTGCAACAAAACAGATTTACTGTCACTTATTTATTTATTCATTTATTTTTGATGGAAAATGATGGAAAGATACTTATGGTTTTAGCGAGGCATGAAAGAAATAGTGTAGCACGTGCACCAACATAGGCACTAGGAGTGCTAATAAGAGCTTAAGACCAAGAACAGCAGCAGAGAGCAAACCACAAACCAAAGTGAGAAACTGACACGGACCATTTCTTTTATTATTGTTGATGATTGCATGTTAAAGAAAGCAAATAGAGAGAAATGGCATGAAAGACTCAAGAAGAGAGGGCCTGAAACTGAGACAGATGTTTGTTGATGTTTACTTGCCAGTGGAGGTGAGACAATGAAGGTAAATTGAAACCAAACCATCAGCTAGGTTTGTGTTGCGATTTTCAGGAAGTGAATCGACAGCGTGCTCACAAACATCCCAGCTGCAGACCAGCTGAGTGTACACAGACACCGCCGCTAATCCCACCACCCACTGTGAAATAATCGAGATCCTCCCTACAGATTCTCTCCGGGAAATACTTCTTCTACGACTTCTCACCATTGCCTGTGTTTATACTGATCTCACAATGTTACACTTCGGGGTGGCAAATAGAAACACCCATCCTGCTCTAATTTCAGTGAAATTCATCAAAAAAAGGCATCATGCAGGCTTCCTTTTAGGAATCAAGCAGGTGGTGTTTACATGGGGTAAACACAAGAACAAGGCAAGAAAAGTTAAAGTATTCAAAGTTCAGGTTTCTGCGGTGACGAGTTTAAACATGAGAAGTTCTTTGAAGTCTGGTTTTCTTTTTGTTGTGCTGATGACCACAAGCCATCTATCAGCTAGACAGGAGGCAAGAACCATGGAGGTTCAAGGCTGGGACAGTATACCAGTACAACAGCTGAACTGTGACTCAGTACACCCTACTTAAAGTCTGCCAAGCGTGAGCAAAGATAAGAAAAAATTGAAAAAAAGCAAAACAAATTGGATTACACAACCAAACATATGTAGACACCATATGTATACCATACCTCCGTCCTGCATAACACAGAGATAATGCATGATTTGGTGTGAAAGAATTCAATAGCTTGCACAGAGCCCTACTTCAATCACACGCCTTTGGGATGAATTGCAACAGCATCATGCTTTATCGCCCATCATCAAAGCCCAACTTTACTTTTGTTCTTTTGTGTCAGAATGAGAGAGGATCCCTGCAGCCAAAATCCTGCGTGAAGCCTTTGCAGAAGAGTGAAGTCGGTCCCAGCAGCAGATAAATGTCGGTCACTTTGGAGTGAACGGAAACGTACTACCTTTTCAACAATTGCGGATGATTAGTTAAAGAGTCGATGTTAAAGTGCCACCTTCAGTCCCCTTGGCTGATGGAACAAATTGGCTCAGAATGAATGAGCAACACATTCTTATCTTCACTAACATCATCATCCTGGTTTAAAGCAGGAAACAAGCTCGAGGGTAAAGGTGGTCTTTTTTTAGAGCGAAGGAAAGGAAAACTGGAAAGGAAAGGATGCCTCATAAATCTATCCTCACTGATGACTCCTCTGTCATTACAAATGCCCTCCTCCTGCAGCACACACGGTAACAATGTGCTACATACCTATACAACAACATCCCCTTATACAGGCAAGTATGCACTACTAAACAAAAACCCAGTAATTTTCTCATTGCTATCCATACAGAAAAAGCACTGTGGTACATTAATGACACCCCCAATCCTCACATGCAAGCATGTTTTTGAGACACAATGCAGTTGTTCACTCTATGACTTCATCACAGACTCAGATGCTCCTTTGCACTATGACAGGGCATGCCTTCTCGCTCGTCCCCACACAGCTGAACAGACACCTGCTTGTTTCGACTGTATCTTTCCGGCCTGACGGACAATTTCCATACTGTTAGAAATTCCATGTTTTCACCCATTGGCCTTCTGTAGTGCAAAAGCCAGGAAGCTGGCCTCTCCCAGAAAAATAAACATGGCGATTCAGACCACATTACATTGACATTAATTGGAGTTTTGATTCACCTCTAAGCCCTTCTGACGACAGCCTTTCATCATCCCATTGCCTACACGAACACAGCAAGACTTACAGGTTTAGATTCTGAGTCATACTTTATGCAACATACACAAACACATAATGTATTGTGGTTCAGCAACATCTGTTTATAGCTATAACCATACTTAACTACTGTGATGTTCCAGTACTTACTGCCGAGCAAGTTTTTTTCTCTGGCTTTTGCCATTAAACAGCTCTTCAAGGACAGACAGCAAAGGTACTTTCTCAAAGGTACTTCAATAACAGGGGTTTTCATAAAAGAAGATTTTTCTTAATATTTTTTCAGTTACCTTCCAATCAAAGAAATCCAGTTGTAGCATCTACAGCAGAAGTGATGCACAACCCATGAATGGTCAACCAGGATGTCACTTAAGATTTGGCCACAGTTAAAAAAAAAAAAGTACATTTAACACACTTCTTTGTTGGGTCCTACAGTACCTACTTTGATTGCATATGTGTGTTCACAGCTTAGACTGTATAAAAACTAGACACAGCCACAGTGACATCTTTGGTCTCATTACCATATTGGGGTTTCTTGTGTGATGTCATGTGCACATAGCTTAGTAGTGGTAGCAACCAAAGCAATCACAATCTGGTTGGGAAATACATGTCTGTGAAGGTTCTCAGTCATCCAGTTGGGGAATACACATTTTCCCTCGGTGATTGGCTGTCTGTAGGCCTGGGGCTTTGGAAATTATTTTCCCAGGACTGCCATCAACCTCTAGCAACAAATCACAACCGGACTGGGAATACTCATTTTTCCCACATGACCGGTGGTTGTCAACTGGTTAAGGACCAGTCTCTAGGCCTGTGTGACTGGTGTCTTTCTCACTTGATCGTACATGGTCACTGTGATTGTCACACATCCAGAATGGCTAACAAGTTCATGTCACATGGTCTTATATCTGCAAAACATAAAAACGTACAGTTTTTGTACCTCCTTGTTGGCTTCATGGCTACATGTGCCTGAATATTAAAGACACAACAGTCCAAAAGCAGCAAAAGGATAGAGACCAACAACTAAATTTCAGCTAGTAGGGAAGATACATAGCTAATGTTCATGGCGATACCACTTCTAGCTAGCTATCAACGTTGTTTTGCTGTTTTTTGGTTAATATGCATTTTATCTTCAACATCCTAGATAAATCTGTGCTAAAGTAATACTACAGTAACACTACAGTAAGCTGCAGTATCTGTAGCATACATAGTTGTAAACATTTCTAAAATAAGTTAAACAGCATGGCAATCATGGTTAAAGGCTTCAGTCATAATGTGACTTTGTGCACAACTTGTGTGATCTCAGGCAGCACTATATTGTCAACATTTACACAGTACACTAGTAGTGTACTACATAGAAGTCTATTAATGCAAGTCTCTGAGATATGCTGCCAAAAGAAAGGGTTTATGGGAATCTATAGCAGGGGTGGGACATTTTGACCCAACAGAAACAGAATTCATACCAAGTGATGCAAAAATTTAAAAAAAAAAAAAATCAGCCAAATTTTAAGGAATTTCCCAAACAAAACCACATGTCAGAATAATTTTGGGCAAAAAAATTGTCATGGGATTAATTGTGTGACCACAAGGACTGTCTGTATCTGTGATTTTCATGCACATTAGACTTTGCAGAGATTTCGCACGGAAAAAGAAAGGACTTTGATCTGCTAGTAGCACTATAAAGACAAACTCCTGGGAATAATAGAATTCATCATTAAGGGAAAAGCTGAACAAAATGTCATAACAAAGTACGGACGTCTTCAATCTGTGTTTTTCTTTTTCTCTCTCTCTCTCTCTCTTAAATGTCATTAAGAAAAACAATCTATTTTATATTGAATAAGAGTATTGATATTTTCCAGACACAAACAGCAGCGACAGTCGGTAAAGGAGTCAAAGCGCAGAGCTGTTTGATCCTCTTCATCCAGTGCTGGATTAAAGACCAAGGAAAAGAAAACAGTTGACAACATCCAACAAAGTGTTTGCAGCTCCAGTATTGAGGATGAAAAAAACCCTTTGATGGCCAAAGCTTTGATTTAAAGGAGCGACAATGGATGTTCAGATAAGAATTAATGAGAGGTTTAGTAAAGATCAGTTATCTTAGGAATTTGAACTTGCCAACATGCTCCATCAATTTCCAAAAAAAAGACTTAAAAACCAAGAAGGGAGGTCAAGGTGACATTAGCGATCACACCTTTATCTTCCCACACAGAAACTTGAAAGTGTAAACAGCCACAAGAATGGTTCAACTCTTATCTCAAGAAGGGACACATGAGGCCACATAGTCTTATGCCTAAATGACTATAAAAGAGGGTGAATAGGTCATTTTCCAGTGTCTAAATGTTTAGGATAACTCCTCAGCGTCGACTAGGTGAGACATTTCAGACATATCCTGCTGGGAGGAGACCCCAGAGTGAAGAAATTACATCTCTAGGCTGACCTAGAAATACCTCGAAGACCCCCTGGAAAGGCTGGAGGCAGTGGCTGGAGAAAGGGATGTTTGGGTATCACTGCTTGGACTGATGTGCTTCACACTCGGATAAGTAACAGAAGACAAAATGACAGGTTGATACATGTAATAGTTTGCAGAAACAACTTCTAGAAGTGCAGATTTAAAGTGTGAAAAGTACAGAAATTTTTGGATTTTGTACAGCCATTTTTAACGTGCAGTTTGTGGTTAGATAGGTGTTTTGTCACAAAGTCTTGAAGGTAGACATGTGCAAGATTTTCTTCTGTTTATTTGGTCACCATGAAGTTCAAAGAAAAACTAGTGAGCATATTTGGTCTTTTTCATAACCTGCACAACCATGGTGTGAATTCTGTGCATGCGCATCTTTTTGCTATGTAGTACTGGAAATAATGTAATGTTTGCCTTTTAGATTATAAAAGGCAGTCTTGAACTGAAACAAACTAGAATTCTGATGTGATTTGCTAAACTTTTCCTGAGCCAAAACCAAAAGGTATACAAGACTAAGTGCATTAGCAAGCTAAAGCAAACGTTTGATTTGTTATGGCAGTGCTTCCAACAGTTAATTAATTTTCATGTGAGTTGAACATCTCAGAGGAAAACACGTGTCAGTTACAGCACATCATTGCAGCATAAAAAAGCAAAGGCAGCATTATTTATACTGTGTAACCTCGTATGGCCCATTGGCAAATTTGTCACGGTTTATAAACACGTGGATGTGGTCAAAGAAACAGCTGGCCTCTCTTAACATTCGGTGGTAGTCAGAGTGATATCACCTGATTGTTTCCTTTTTGGTGACAGCTTTTGTGCTCGGACCTCGCTGTTGTGATGTTTCCCAAGAAATACAAGCTCAGTATTTTATGAGTTGACTCACTTGTCTGCTATGTCATCTTGTGGATGGAAACTGGACATTTATTATTTTAATCGGAAAATGTTACAGACTTTTAAAGCCTCAAATGTTGTATGTAGGGGTTTTTTGCTTAGCTATGAAATCACAGTTGGACAGGGCTGAGAATCTCCCTATGAAGTAGTTTTAATAACAGTCTTAATAATCAAAAGCTGACATGTTACCTCTGTTCAAGCCCACAATCTAGATGACCCACATCAAAACTGGAGCCAAACCAGGATCTCATCAAGTCAGAATCAAGACCAAATGGATGTGGAAATATTACATATTGCTATTACATAATGCTTCCTTATAGTCAGTGTCAGCATGCATGTATTATTAAAACTATGATTAAGACTGGATCTACAGGTTTTATTGTCATATAATAGAGTGAATTTCATCAGCTACTATGAAACCAAGGCTTTTGGATTAATAAGAGTTACACTGAGATCTTCCTCTTTTTATTGGTTAATGCAGCAATAATCCAGCGGCTTCCAGCTAAAATTAGGAGCTACAGAAGCCTGGTACTTCCACAAAGATTTATTTCCATTTCCATTGTTTTCATCACACTTGAAGTCTTCATCTGACACTGACAAATCATGATACCTCCCCAGGAAATATATCCAGCACTGTGCAGCTAAGCCTCCAGCTACAAAACCAATCTTTGGTGGTTTAACACCAAAGTAGTTTTTGGAGAAAGGTTGACATTTCAGTGAGTTAAATCAACTCTTTTATACTTGAGTGACCTAAACTGAATCTATCGTTTGGTTCTTTTGCCAGTGATAATCTTGAGGTCAGTAAAAGTTGCTTGTTTTATTGCACCCTGTTTGTTACTCTGATGCAAGTCTAACCTCATTACCCTGATGACCTTCACAGAGCAAATATGAGATAAACAGAAAACAGGCCTGTGTTTACCAGGAGAAAAAATGCTTTGCTTTGGTGTGAGAATCAATCTCTTTTAAATTCTGTTTTATTTTGCAACACGTTTATATATTTAAAACTTGAGGTTTTCTTCTGGCTCAACATTTTCTCATTCAAAACAGCTTCATACAAAAGTCAAATGTGGGTCATGTGTGCAAACTAGAGATGGCACGATACCACTTTTTTATGTCCGATACCGATACCGATATCATAAATTTGGATATCTGCCGATACCGATATGAATCCGATATAGTGTTTTTTAACCAACAAAACTGTTTTTTAAAATATCTTGCTGCATTTTGTATAAGTTCATACTCAAGTTTAAAACAACAACTACACTAAAGCTATTCTGTTATACCTGTATACAAAAAAAATATTTCATAGTTCAGCAATACTGATCAATCTAATAAACTTAAACCTACACCATCCTCCCTATTCTGGTATTTTAAAGAGTACTTAGCGTAAATATTAAGCAACCTAACTAATAGGGTTCCAACTCCCAGCAGCAACAAAAATAAATAAATAAAAAATAGGGAACCACCCCTCACACTCCACCTCATGATGCTTAATCGACGTAATCAACCTTAATTTGATGCAGTGTGAAAAAAAATGCACAGAAATCAATTATTTTTCAAGAAATATTAAATAGATTCAACATCTTTCTTCAACAAAATTGCAGACTGCACAGATGGTACCTTCCCAAAGTAAAAAGTACTATAGCTTACTAGGGTATATATATTAGACTTAATAGTCACTATATACAGTAATTGACTTCTATTCATTTTACATCAAATTAAAACTTTGTGTGTCAGATAATTATTTATTAAAAGCTAGACATTTTAAATGAGAATAAGAAAGAAAAGTATGTCTTTGTGCCCCCTTTTCCCTGTTCATGCCCTATCGGCCCCCCTGGCTAAACTTTGCTAGATCCGGTGTAGAAAGAAATATTAAATAAATTCTAACAACAGCTTATCAAGCTTAAACGTTCTGCTGTTGTTCAGCCGCTGGTTTCCTCTTTCTGGTGCAAAGTGGGCCAAAAACAAACAAGAGAGACTCACGACAGAAAAGCCGATCACCTGATCATTTAAGCAGTTTCACGATTGAAGTAGCAGCCGGAGAGCGAGAGGCAGTCACTTGTTAAGCTTAACGCAGGAATGCTTTACAAACATTCAGAGATGGACTTACACACTTGCTTTACTTCTCTCGGGGATAACTTTGTCGGAGATGAAATGCCAGGTTGCTAGCGAAGCTCCACATGCTATCCAGACCACCAACAGGTCCGGCATGCCACAGCCGCTCTATCACGTGATGCATACTGCTCCGACTGCTAACGTTCTGAGGTGAGTTACGGCGTGTTGCAAGTTTTGCGAGGTGCTTTCGTGATATTTAATGGATCGGATTACATTTTTTATTTTTCTCCGATATCCGATCCAGTAATTTAGGTCAGTATCGGACCGATACCGATACGTAATATCGGATCGGTCCATCTCTAGTGCAAACCACAGTCATCCCCCACCCTATTTTTTCCTATATCGGTAATATACTTCTAACAACACCCTTTAACCTCTCTAAGGACTTGCATCATGACAATAATCTTGTGATAATCATCGCCACCATTGTCTTCATCATAATCACCCTGATCACTATAATTACCCTCAGCACCAAGTTCAGTGTAATCACCACATTCTCTTATACTCACATCATCAGCCACACTGTCTTATCATCCTTCATTGTTCACTGTCCTGGACGTTTATTTTGCTTCAGATAATTAAAACCATTATCATTGGACAATAATTACCATGTGGACACCAGCTGGAGAGCTTTGCATGCGTGTACTCATTTTGACGTATATAAACCCATGCATGTGCAAGTGCACATACAGAGTTGCTACTCTATATATGCATATGCACTCATTAGTGAAGATTGAAAACAGGGAGTACCCTGGCAGGTATTCATTTATTATTATTTTGGATATGAAAACAATAGGGCTGATATTTGGATCCTTTTCATCTTGGACCAAAGTGGTTTTACAATTTATTTTTGTAAAATAAATTGTAAAACCATTTATTTTTTACAATTTATTTTAAAGAGTTTACTTATTAAACTCTTTACTTTAATAAGTAAAGAGTTTCTTTACTTATTAATGGGATTTTCAAAATGGTGTTCTCAACATATTTAACTTCAAATTTAATAGAAAATCTATACGTCTACACATTCAACACAATGTCCCATTTTTAAAACCCTGAGCATGTGTAGCCTTCCATATATTGGATTTTTGGATCCTTGAAGTGACCGCTCCAAGTTATCAGCTCATGTCAGGACGTTGCGTTACGAAGATTCATCACACAGGCACATACTGTATCAAGCGTCTTTAACCACAATTACCTGCACAGCAATCATTTTGTGAAATTATTGCACTACAAGAAAACCTTGAAAGATAACAAAATCTTTAAAAGGCTTTAAAAAAGTGACTATTGTACATTCATCTCTCTCACAAATGTTATGACGGATGGTAATTAGCAATATATTGTATACTAAAGCTGTTTTATATATAAACTTTTGCTGCAGACCTGGACATGATAACATGGGAGTCTGAAAACTGACTCACTTTTGGGGCTAGCTTAAATTAGCCAATCAAAGAACTGCAGTTTTTGGCACTGCTATGTTGGCTTAACTTTTTAGCCACTTGGTTAGTTCAAATGACTCATGTAACTTTAATACATAACTTATTTATTCATTCACTGACAGATGTTGTAATGTTCCAGTCATGGAATTTCTCTTTGTGTTTCCAGCTTTTAGTTCTGATGCTTCCAGCTGAAAACCATTCTCACACATTAGTAACAGACATAGCTAAGAAAAGCAGTTTGCACTATTTCACACTAAGAGAAAGGATTATATCATTTTCTCCTTTTTGAAATCATGCACAGAAACGTGAATGTTGCCACAGCGACAGCTCTGTTTAAGGATATTTACAACATGCAGCTTGGAAATATGTGTCCCTGGTGCTCTCTCGGGCAAGTGAGCCAGCGTGCGCAAGCACACTCTGCTTTTTTCCCCCTGTCTTGAAAAAGTGAATCATGGCAGAGGATTATAAATATGGCAAGAACACAAACAGCCTGAGAATGGAGCCTCTGGCTCACCCAACATCTGCAGGATCTACAGTAAAGGAAACTGGACAATGAAATCACATTTTTGAAAATTTGTTTTAGCACCACCCACCTCCTCACACACATCAACACCAGTTCAGCTTGGATGCAGAGCACATTTAGAGCTTGTTTTCATTCCCACGCGATTATATTCCATTTATCTCTTAAGAGGACATGCTTATTAAAAGTGGTCACACATTTTTTTAAGCCAGCAGGAGCATAGGTTGTGTTTAATTCCTAATATAAGCAAGACCACTAAGCTCCATAAGGGCCACATTAGGTAACGAGACCCTGTAATCATTTAGCTAAGCCTGGACAATGCTGCTCTTGTGACATGGGGGTCTTTGTGGTTTACACAGGTCAAGCTATCCTTACAGATAACTGCAAAATGCTAATCTGGATTCCAGCACACTGACGAAAGCAGTGATGGTATATTGGCCTGTCTGTCTGAAGCGTAGCATGAAAACTAATAAAGTGAGGCTCTCAGAGATAATTGGCAATGACTGTCATCTATGACATGCACCTTCCAATGCTCAGCATTGCATCATCTTCACTCACTTAATTATGCAGTGCTACTGAGTGCAGAGCTTTTCTGTCAATACGTACATTGTGAGGTTTTACTGGTATCCAGTTGCAATGGAAAAGAAAATCTGCAAGTCTTCCAGCACTAATTGGAAACATGTTAAAGTGTCCTGAGTGATGTATTAATCACTACAAAGAAAATCTAGGTTTAAGCTGTGAAAACAGTCTCCAGAAACAGCAAAGCACTGCACACGGGATCAGAGAAACAAGTCAGCCAAGAAATAACTCAAGAAATAATATGGAACAGAAGCCTAAAGGAGTCTCCCTGGCTTGCATCAATGCTATAAATTTAAAAGCACTGGTTTGCCAAAGAGTTTGGGAATGCCAGTATGTGTCCACATCCATCCATCGCACCTCCACCTCATCCTCCCTAAATCTGCATTATAATCAGTGTTGTGTAAGGTGACTCAAGAACCATCCCAACTGAACTTAGGCACCAGATCTTCTGATGATCAGCTGGTCTGTGATCACATTGACTTCAATTGGGCTTTTATGAATAGGTCTGCAGGTGGGTTGAACTGGCCTAAAATATACCCAAGTAGAGAATAAACTTTAGAGAGTGGTGACAATTATGTCACACCAATGGTAGCCTAGTTCTCCTCAGTGTAGGGCAGTATATGTTTCTTCATTAGACATTTAAGGCTCCTTCATGTATCTCCTGCTCAAGTAAACCTGGTCTTATAACACCAATATAAAACATCCCCTAGGATGTCAAACTGGGGCCACATTTTGAACACCACTTCAAAAAACAGGCTTAAACTCTCAAGACATCTCCAGGGTCTTTGCACTTTAATTATCACCAACATGTGAGTAAAGAGCCTAGAAGAGTTGTAGTGAAAGGGAGAAACAACAGCCAGAGACTTAAAAGAAATCTTACGCTGTCTTTTTAAATGTGGTCAAATATACAACATTGAAAGCTGAAACATCAACATTTCTATTACTTGAACATTAATTAAATCTAAAATGTCCTAAACTACTCAGCTAACCACATTATCAACAGAATAATATTTACACACACTTTTTTTTAAGTAACAGAAAAGTCCCTTTCAGGACTAGAGAGCAACTGCTCCATCATTCATATTCAACAGCTGAAAAACCTCTGAACCAGCAGAAAGTTTGCCAACAGTAGGAAAAAAAACCAAAAAAAACCCAAACAAACAACAAGGAAAAAAAAAAAAAAAAAAAAAGCCACATACCGTCCAGCAGCTGATAGGCAGACGAGCAATGGCAGCAGAACCGGAGGGCAAGGAGAAATAATCCAAAGAGCCAGGGAAGAATGCTGCACAAAAAACACAATTTAGGAATAAGAAAACTTGCTAAAAGTTCATCAATTCAACTTCTTTACAGAAAACACAGTGGGTTTCATTTACCGTGGAGTCATCTTTAGTGTTGGTGAGTTTATGTCCATGCTAAAGTTGCCCCGTTTCTATGTGGTGCTGATAGAGACAGTGAGAGAGAGAGAGAGAGAGAGATGGAGCTCACTCTGCCTCGCTCTCATTCACTCCAGACTAAAAACTGCTCTTTCCTCCTCCTCTCTCTTGCCCCCTGATTCTCTCTCGCTCGCTCTCTGGTTCTCAGTCAAACAAAGGCAGCTTCAGTGAATCGGGACTCAAGGGGCCCTCGTAAAGCTGAAATCTGACTCCCAGCGTCTCCTCTATGGACCACCGCTTTCTAATCCAGCCCTCCCCTCAGACATCTCAACTCCAGATCCAAATTAACACACTCCAGTTAAACCACCCCCCCTCCACCAGAGACACACACCAACTTTTCTACTGCTCCCCTTCACTGGTGTGGTTTCTCTCACTTTCTCAGCACTTGGGAGCACTTTTTGTGTGGCCTTGACTTGCTGGGGGAAGACACTGTAACATCTGCAGCATTCAAAGCTTTCTTTAAGCAAAGACAAGAACTTCTGTCAGGGTCAAAGCAAATATTCAGATAGCTTAGAGCAGAGCTTACATTATTTGTTGGCATCACTTCAGTGCGTTCTCTTTGTCAGGTTCAGCCCACCAAAAGCAGAATCCCCTAATCCACAGCAGCACCTGGATTATTAGAAGTCTGGTTCTCCTTCCAAACAAATATTGGCACGGAAAATAATTTTTTCTTGTCATTTTGAATGAAATTTAGTTTCTTCTTTTTTTTGTGTCCCGTTTGGATCTTTAGCCATCAGAATTGTTGTCTTAAGGCCAAGAAAGATGCCAAGCGGATTTATTTTACCAAGTGGATCATCATGGCCTTGCCATATTGGTCCATTTGATTGACCTTTATTATAATTATGAATTTATTTTATTTTCAGTTCCTACAAACGGGACAGACATGACTGGGGGATAGGACAGGGAGAAAGAATGAAAGAAAGAGGGAGAGAAAGAAAACCAAAGGGGAGAAGAGACGGTGAGAAGGGGGGGAAGAAATCCATCTTTTATTTTGACTTCCAAATCACTGCTTTGTCCTCCATAGACACACCCTTTCAGCTCTTCCTGCAGCAGGTCATCGTGGGCCATGTTAGGAGTTTTGTCTCCCCAGCCTCTTGTAGGTCTTTCCTGGGTTCTACCCTTTGAACATGCCTGGATGCGCCCAGAAGGAAACCCGATCAGACGCTTAAAAGCATCAACTTTAAGCCTCTCATACGTTTAAACGTTTTACCGTCTCCTCAAGGGTGAGCTAAAACCCCCTTTGAAGAAAAGCTCAGCCGTTTGCATGAAATATAATGATATCACACCTACCCATCCTATATTTTCAAGGCACAGAGGCACTTCATCACATTGAATCACTCATTAGCTGAATGTTGTTCCAGATTCTTTCACCCTACTTTAAACCCTGGTGACTCCTATAGTTTCCAAAAGACTTCTGGTTATATAGAAATCTGGGTATGGGAAAACAGTTATGAACTTGGGTCAGTAGTTTCAGGTCATATTGAATACACTATAAGGTTAATTTAGGGTTAGGGGGTTAGGATTGGGGGTTAGGGTAAGGGTTTGTATTCATGAGTGAATCATAATTGTTGCTTACCATAAAAGTCCTCATATTTGGAGCTGCCTTCTTGATACAAAGGTTTTGTTTTGGTTTTTTTTTACTTTCAGTCCACCCCTGATCTGCCAGTGCATTCACTGTCTAGGGCATCAACTAGAAATTAAATCCAAAAAATAACAACATTTAGCACATTTCTCAATTTAGAGATTTTTTGTGAACTTTGCTTCTGTTTTCACTCGCTATTTAGTCAGTTTTAGGCATCAGAGCTTCTTGACTAGGTTCATGAAAAGGGGTAAACATTATTCCTACACTTTGAAAATCAGCACTTAAGGGTTTCCATTGACTCCAAGAACCAGTATATGTCTCATCTCTCCATTGGCATGACCAGGTGCATCTCACCACTGACACTAAAGGACACCTGACATGCCAGCTGCTTTGACAAAATTGCACTATTTCACAGCTCACAGGCTGACTGCTACCCATCAAAGTGTGCTTAAACTACAATATCTAACTCACCGTCAAAAACAGTAAACTCATCAGATCCTGAGATTGCTAAAATCCACATTTTTGGGCGTCTTATGATATAAAAATAAAGTCAGAATAGCAGAAATAGCAGACAATGTGGCACACACTGCAAAGGAATTTTGTGATAATAGGTTAATCATTTCTGCTTGTGATAACACCTCTGGTGACTCATCAGACCCAGTGTCTGGACTGAAGAGCACTTCATACGGGAGCAAAATGGAATCTGCTTTAAACAAACGCACGCAAACCCCCGCCGGTCTGTCTGCAGGAGCCAATGTGGTCGAGGGGAGGACAGATAAGGATGTGTTCAGACCTTGCTTCTGACGGCTCAGACAGATAAGAGCCATCATGGACTGTGAGTGATGCTATTAGTGAGGCAGAAACTATGATAAGCTTTATTCACATAACTGACATCATACTGACTGACCAGCGCTTTCATGAGATGCTGAGTGTCTTTTTACCCATATCTTTCCTTCTTTATGCGATCTGTTATACTAGATAATTTGTTAATGAGGATTTATTCCATTAAAATAAAAAGCTGTCTTGGATGTGAAGTTGCAGTTGTCCAGCTGTAAAAGGGCAAGAGGCAAGGTACACCCTGAACAGGTCACCTGTGCATCACAAGGCTACAGAGAGACAGATTCATAATTAAATTCACACCTATGGCCAATTCAGAATCACCAGAATCATGAAAGTCTTTGGACTTTGAAAGGAAGCTGGAGTAACCAGAGAGAACCCATAGAGACACAGGGAGAACATGCAAACTATAAAGCCTAAAATCCAGTAAAGAAACAGGCTATCCATAAGTACATCTACAACAAACCACAAAAACTTTCCCTAACCTAATACTAAACCGAAAACATCTCAAACAACAGATATAAATGAGTTACTGTTATCAAAGTTTCATGAGGGGAATCCATAACCATAGCCCTAAAAGAGATCTAACCAAATATAGGGTACGTGTCCAACCTTCTCCACTAGAACAATCTATTGCCAGTGACAGTAATATGGGCTGAAATTACATTTACTCTAAAATGTATTTCCCAGTCCAAGGTAATCCCTGTTTGTTCTTTGAACATACTGTTTTCAACGAGAACAGTCATAAAAGAAAACAGTTATATGGCCTATTAAAGTCTGGTGGTCATGTGGATACTGATGCTGTGCAAATAAGCCCCTCTTTGTACACGAACTAGAAATTTCCAAATGACATCTGAAACAAAAGTGGTGAAGATTCGATTTATAAACTTGTCAGAAAAGCTCTTTTTTAAATTAATGTTTGTTCCTGGCAAAATCCTGACTGAAAAATACAGTGACCAACTTTCTGTGCTGCCAAGATTACTTATTACGCCCCCTCTCCACCCACGAGCACCTAAGATTTTTCAGAGCTCTCCATAGTAGTCTGTGTATTTTGAAGTAAACAGAGTGAAGGGAGAATTCTTCGTGATGTTAGAAACACAAAGACAAGGAGCAATAGACCGCCGTTTCTATGCAAAGAAAACAGTAACAGAGAGAAAGGGATTTCAGTCTCTGGGTGGCAGCAGCTTAAAAGGGGTCCAGTCTGAGGTCTTGCTGGTATGAGTCAGTAAGATACCAGATCGTCATCCCTCTTTAGGTAACAGCTCTGAGAAAGCAGGCCGAGCTGCCCCAGATGACATCAAAAAGCACCAAAAGAAAACATCTGCTAACAGCGCCTGGCTTTCAGTTTGTAAAGAATAGACTTTTTTAAGGGAATTTCCATGTTCAGACTTAACTGTCTGTGGTTTGAAACAGACTGCAGTGCTGCTGAAAAACAGTCAGGGATTTTTAATAAGACAAAACCACCAAGAGTCTAAATGGATTGTGATATGAAACAGTCAAAAAATCTGCCTTTACTTTGATGATATTTGAACTGCCCTCAATCGATGTAGAGAGATCTGATAACAGAAAGAGTGTTGTAGAATAAAGCAGGAGGACGCCCCGAGAGCTGATAAATGTTGAACAAATGTGGAATGGGCTCAAAAACATGCTCGCAATTTCAATAGTCCTTATCTTACCTCCTCTAACCTTCAGATAAAAGCAGTGAGAACAGTGATGATAAATGCTATAAGGAGAAAAACACAGAGAGCAGGTGAGATCTCTCTGAAGTGATCCATACTGTCACCAAGATGATTCTTTTAACTGCTTTTTCTTTTAGAAAACAAATTTAACTTGAAAGGTTTTCACGAAACGATTTCAATCACACTGGCCAATTTGGAGACTTAATTAATCTTTCCCACACATTTTGTACATGCAGAACAATTAAAGGTCCACCTTTTGCATTGAGAAGTGCTTTAATGGTATGGTATAGATTCAACAATTTGGCAACACCATCCACGATGTAAATCTCCACCACATCCCACAGATGCTTGACCAGGTTGCGATCTGGTGACTGTGGAGGCCATTTGAGTACAGTGAACGGTGAATATGGGCTCATTGTGGTCATAAAGAAATGAAGACAGTTAGTAACAATCCTCAAGTAATCTGTAATCATGCACAGTTGGTACCAAGTAACCCGAAATGCCAAGAAAATATCCACAGCATCATTACACCACCAACAATGTCAACCATTGATTCAAGGTGGGATAGATCCATGCTTTCATGTTGTGAATGCCCAATTCTGACCCTACCATCTGAATAGTGCAGCAGAAAAAGACTAGTTGTCTAATTCTGGCAACATGTAGTCGAAGTTCCTCATTCTTGCTGCTGTAGACCCTCTGCTTTAATGTTTAACATGCTCAGAGATGCTCTTCTACATAATTTGGTTGCAATGGTAGTAGTAGTTGAGTAGCTATTCTCTTTGTAGGTTTAAAAGGAGTCTGGCGATTCTCCTTTGACCTCTGGCATCAACATTGCATCTGCTAACCATGTATTTGATAAGCACCTCGTCAGAGCTGTGGATGCTGGTCTTTGAGTCATCCTTCTTGACTGGTGCTTTTTCAATATCTCTCCTAATGGTTCAGAGTTCAGACTACTCCTTTTTGAATGCTACCCAGTGTGCAGATAATCTGCAAGCATTGCATCAAATTAGATTGCCAATAAACTCTGCAGCTAAATTCCTCCTAAACAACTTTTCAGTTTCTTCTGTCTGAAGTCTTCATATTCTTGTGAAAGCAAAGTGTACAAAACCAAACTGCAAGATGCTTTCTACTGGAATTCACTTGACTTTATTCATGACATTTGACTTTTTCTGCTTTTTTAAAAATAAATTAATGTCAGTCACAGGAAGAACACTCACAAAATAACCTTTTTAAAAATTAGTGTTCAACCTCCCAAATGTTTGCTTTTTCAGAGAAGGGACAAAAAGAACTTCTTGTATTTTACTCAGTCTCAAAAGGTCTGAAAAAGCAAGTCTTACCAATGTTTCTTTTGGTGATGCCATGTTCTTTTTAAATGAAAGAAAATCAATAAAAACTTGCAGAAACCCTTTCAGTCATCTTTAATGCAAAACACATCCAGTGGGTGTAAATCAGACCAAAATAAACTGGCTTCTTTGCGTTTTCAGACATTCAGCATTCATCATCTCCCGTTTTTCAGCTTTTCACCATCTCTCTCTGACATGGCTGACATGGTCTGCACAGCTCACGGGGTTGGGAACAGAAGTTTCTTGCATTATGAAGCCTGATCACAATTATTTGTATTGAGGGTTCAAAGGTTGCACTTGGTTTCTGAGGTGAGATGACGGTGGAGCGGCAGAATGTGCTTGTGCGTGTCTCAGGTCAACATAGAAAAAAAAGCTTCTGATGTTCTTTAAGCTGAAATTCAGAAAGCTGTATTAACAAAAGGGGCCCTGCTAGTGAAAACAAGCAACTGGCTCTCTATTCAGTTTCAGAGTGATTGACAGGGACAAGGTCAAACTGCTTTCTCAAAGAGAAAGACGGGTTTTAAATAAATTTAGACCCTGCCTAGCCAACAGACAAGGCAAAAAAATATATATTTAATAATTTAGAACTGGCCAAGAAAATAATAAGTTTTGGCTCTGGATCAAGCAGCATATAAAAAAGAAAAATAGGCTGTACATTAGGGTTAAAAACACTATAAAAGGCACTGGTACCTAAAAGTTTAGACCTTTGTTTTCTTATCATAAACTATTATAAGATTGGGATAAGGAACAAAGCTGAAGTTTGTCTCTGAAATAAATAAATGAAATAAACACTTGCTTGTCATGCTTACATTTTATGTCCATCTATCCACTTTCTGTCACTTATTTCGCTCCAGTGGCAGGACCCAGACTAAGCTTCATATACACTATATAACTTAATCTGAGTGGTCAGATAGCTAATAAACAGCTAAAACTCCTCCTGATCTACCCAAAAAACCAAGGGACAGAAATTTGCTTACATCATGTAGCTCCACTTCAGGGTTTCCTCTCCACCCCTGTTACTTTGTAGGAATGCACTTACAGGTGTTTAACCTGCCGGTGAGCGAGCCAAGCAGCAAGAGATGCCAGAATTGTCAAGTTACATTTAAAATCACATTTATCTTTAGATTTACTGCTACAATGCAGAGGTAATTATTGCCTCCTGGTGTAATCATCCTCACTGGTTCTCCTGGCTACAAGTGCCAAACTCAAGTGCTTCCACTGTGAAATGCCAAAAGTCTGACCTGTAAGCTGGCCTTGTGCGACACTTCAGTCTCCTTGCAAACACACTGACTGCATGCAGATTGGAGAAGATCAGGCTGCAGAGTGCATGGCAATTATGAGGTTAAATTGTCATACTGTGTTGCATTTTGCTTGGAATTTGAAGTATAAATAAAAGTAGCCTGAACGTAATGGAACGTCAGTCAGAGAGGATTCAGTAGCAGCAGCAGCCAGATATTGTTCATTCATTCTGTGCTTGGCTGCAGCTGCAGCTCAGAGGGGAAAACAGGCAGAAAAATGAGACGTGCTTAACACGGGTGGTGTTTCGATTTCAGGCTGGAACTTTTTAGTTTCTTACTGTATGCTGTCGTTAGCAACATCATATCCATCATAAATATACTATCAACTATTTTATTTTATTACTGTGTTAAAATAGTTCATTTCGGGGAGGAGAATCTTGGTGTTAAAACATACTCACATTTTACCCCTGTGATTCATTTGTGTGTGCTTCTGTTTATTGTGGATACCACCGGGCATTTAAGCCTTGTTTTTGTTTCCAGCTACTTTCCACATTTGATGCCCAGACAGCTAACTCATCAGTGAAACGACATTTTCTGTGCACAAGTCATATTAAAGTTATAAGCAGTGTCTTCTTCGTCTTCTCTGTATGTACTTGTCTGATATATAAGGTATGAGAACACAGAGCACGACACTAGAATAACACTGAAATGAATAACATCTGGATGTAATTTGATATGTTAAACGCAAAATTTTAGAAGGCTCTCAGCTTAAAGTGTGGGATGATTCATAAGCAGAGGGAGACATGGATTTCTGTGAGCTCAAACCCACATGAGCAGCAAAAACAATCAGGCACATTCCAGCATCCACCTTTCATGGTCCTAGGAAATCATCTTTACTAATAATGGTATAACAGTTTTATAAGTTGTTTATTTTTTGTCTTTTTACAAGTCATTTGGTGGGTTTACCCATGTTCAGCTTGATTTACTAGTTAATTACTTTTCATTGACAATAAGCACCCATTTAGCAAGAGTTGGAGTGCAACACACCCTGGACAAGTCGCCTGTCACAGGGCCTGTGATATTTAATAACAACATAAGCGTACTGTGTCAGTAATTCTTAACCTAATACACTAGGGTCACAGGAGTAAAGTTTTAGCTTTATTATCAGAGGAAAATATTTCAGTGAAGCTTGTTAAGTGATGTCAGAACCCCCAAATATTCTCCCAATTTCACACATTAAGGGACAGTTATCAAGAGTTTGCAGAGAGAAGCTAAAAAGTAAGTGTTTTAAGCCTGCATTCATTTGAATGACACATGTAGTTGCAAGGAGATTTCCTACTTCATACTATATTAACACTGAGTGTATTTTGTAAATTCTAAGACTCAGAAAGGAGAATTTTCTAGGGTATGGCCATCAGGGTGGGTTTTGCCACTGACCTCTTTTTAGGCTATGGACTGAATTAACTACTACCAAGAGAAGTAGGCCTACAAAGTGCTTGCTAGTTTAATAAAGACTAAAGTTGCAGCTGTTACACCTTTTTGTCTGGGTCATGTTCACATTGTGACAGAAGTTGAGAAAGTAGTGAAAATGTAAAACTTTAGAGTGTGTGTACAGCTGTTTGCTTTGGCTGCCTAGCTAGCAAAAAGCTCCTTTAATCAAACCAACACATGTAAATCCCACAGCTTAGCACTAATGCTGCTATATAAACCAATAATGCTGTTTAGCATTAGTTTTACGACACAAGACTAACAATTTTTGACAACTCAAACTGTGGCTCCGACATGAAGTAACACATCTGCTGAGACAGAGAAGCTCATTACTTATGATAGTAAAGGCATCAGGAGGACAAACATTTGAAGGCATGTGCACAAGTACTGACTCTTGTAGCTGCTTCAGTGTCCATTTATTCCAGTGATGCTCAGGGAAACGTGGCTGGTAAACACAGATGGAGTGAGGCCTGCAGCTTCTTGTCTGGTCCAGCCTGTCCTGTGGACAGGACAAAACACTCGCTAGCTTTTCTCACTTACTGTCAACTGTCTGCCAAAAAGGTTAGCATATATCTTCTATTTCTTTTTCTTACTCTTGAACAGATCTGATCCATTCTGATTTCATCATCCTGGATTCCAGGTGTGAGAAATAGGGTCAAGAAGTTTGTGGAAAAGTCTTTAAATTTACCTGCATTTATATTTCTCAGCTTCCTGTGCTTACATTATGTTCTCTACAAGATAATGTACAAATCAAACTTGTTCTACAATATCTCAAGATCGCTGTTTGCTTATAGTTTATTTCTGCACAGTAAACACTGTGATTAGTAAGGTGGGGTTGCTGAGATTTCTCTTACTTATGAACATATACACACTGCAATCAAAGAGTTTACGCAAAAGTTCATGTACTCACGCCTAGAGATGGACCGATCCGATATTACGTATCGGTATCGGTCCGATACTGACCTAAATTACTGGATCGGATATCGGAGAAAAATAAAAAATGTAATCCGATCCATTAAATATCACGAAAGCACCTCACAAAACTTGCAACACACCGTAACTCACCTCAGAACGTTAGCAGTCGGAGCAGTATGCATCACGTGATAGAGCGGCTGTGGCATGCAGGTGGTCTGGATAGCATGTGGAGCTTCGCTAGCAACCCAGCATTTCATCTCCGACAAAGTTATCCCCGAGAGAAGTAAAGCAAGTGTGTAAGTCCATCTCTGAACGTTTGTAAAGCATTCCTGCGTTAAGCTTAACAAACGATATATGGAGCGACTGCTTCTTCTGGCTGCTACTTCAATCATGAAACTGCTTAACGATCAGCTGGTCGGCTTTTCTGTCGCGAGTCCGTGTCTCTAGTTTGCTTTTGGCCCACTTTGCACCAGAAAGAGGAAACCAGCGGCTGAACAACAGCAGCACGTTTAAGCTTGATAAGCTGTTGTTAGAATGTATTTAATATTACTTTCTACTCGAGGATCTTTTTCTACGTAGCTGACGCTGGTGCAGGGGCGGATCTAGCAAAGTTTAGCCAGGGGGGCCGATAGGGCATTAACAGGGAAAAGGGGGCACAAAGACATACTTTTCTTTCTTATTCTCATTTAAAATGTCTAGCTTTTAATAAATAATTATCTGACACCCAAAGTTTTAATTTGATGTAAAATGAATAGAAGTCAATTACTGTATATAGTGACTATTAAGTCTAATATATCCTAGTAAGCTATAGTACTTTTTCCTTTGGGAAGGTACCATCTGTGCAGTCTGCAATTTTGTTGAAGAAAGATGTTGAATCTATTTAATATTTCTTGAAAAATAATTGATTTCTGTGCATTTTTTTTCACACTGCATCAAATTAAGGTTGATTACGTCGATTAAGCATCATGAGGTGGCGCGTGAGGGGTGGTTCCCTATTTTTTATTTATTTATTTTTGTTGTTGCTGGGAGTTGGAACCCTATTAGTTAGGTTGCTTAATATTTATGCTAAGTACTCTTTAAAATACCAGAATAGGGAGGATGGTGTAGGTTTAAGTTTATTAGATTGATCAGTATTGCTGAACTATGAAATTATTTTTTTTTGCATACAGGTATAACAGAATAGCTTTAGTGTAGTTGTTGTTTTAAACTTGAGTATGAACTTATACAAAATGCAGCAAGATATTTAAAAAACAGTTTTGTTGATTAAAAAACACTATATCGGATTCATATCGGTATCGGCAGATATTCAAATTTATGATATCGGTATCGGACATAAAAAAGTGGTATCGTGCCATCTCTACTCACGCCCCAAACTAAAGAAAAAGCAGAGTTCAAAACAACAACCACATCCAATGCAGCAAAAGAAATAAACTTTAGATTACAAAATGCCTTCCTCACAATAGTTTGTCTTCTTACCATCAAAGCACTTGAATGAAACATAATGAATCAATCGTTTTATATACTGACATGTCTTGGGAGGAAAGATGTCCTTGTGCACACAATCTGGAAGTTGTTCATAAAACAAAAGACAGACTGCCGCAGACATTTGTTCACTGCTTGTGGATCCAGGTGAGGAATTGCCTTCGGGGAACTTTTACATCATGGCTAGCATGCAATGAGGAGCGCTGGAAGCTATCTTGTCCAAAAGTCTGGTATTAACATCTGACTGGGACAGTCCAGCTTCTTCACATCAGGGTTGCAGCTCTGAAGCAAACCCCTCAGAGCATAACTAATCTCCATCGCTCAGTCCAGTGTTTCCAGTCAGACCTCTGACAACTGATGTCTCAGCCGTGGGCCAATCGCGTTTTTGAGTTTGAATCAAAAGTCACTTTTCCAGATGGAGAGGTGAATATGAGAAAAACAATAATTCTTACTCTCTTTACTAAATCGCTTTTTTCTCTCATGTTACTGAAAGTATTGCTCTGTTTGGGCCAAATTCAAAGGTTTCACACGCAGTGATGTGTGAAATGAAGCTGGGAGCAAATACAAGTTACTGAATAAGCTAAAAATCTCTAACTTGTCTTTCAGATGAGATCTAAGTTCCAATGTATCTGGAAATTAGTTTCGTGAGTTTGTGGCCCATTTTGGGGGCATCATTTGCCCAAAACATGAAATCAATAAATTAAATGAAAATATGTATCTGAAAATATATTAGCAGGTTTTTCTGGACTTTTGTAACACACTATGGTAATCGTTAACTTTGCTAAGCTACCAACTGCTAACAACAAACCTTTGACAATAAACACAAAGAGTTCAATAAAAGTCCTCAGAGCTTAGATTTACCACACCAAATCATCTTTTTGGTTTGCATGTTTATAGCTTTATTTTTAAAGCACATTTTTTAATAGTTTTATCCATCTTGAAATGATGAATCGAATTTTCTGGTTAGCCTGTTTCCATTCCCAGAGACATTTCATACACTTGCATTCTCCCTAACCCGCTGGTGTCCCCTAAATGAGCAAAAGGGCCATTCGATGATCCACCAGGTTACGAACATCGAATGACATCGAATGGCACTTACACACTGGGTAAGTTTCAGGTTTTAAAATGTAGAGTGAATGGGGTTATTTTAATCAAAGCCACTATGCCTAACCCTAAACAGCAAGTAAAAGCAAAAGTAAAAAGTGAAAGCAAACAAGACTAATCAGTGAGTACTGAAAGGTGAAGGTCTTTAAGCTCCCAGATGCTGACTCTGTCACTTAATAAATGAACAATAACTCTTGGCAGCCAGAATTGGCACAGCCAGTGCATCGAGGAACCAACGCCCATCTACGCAGTGATATTTGACACCCTGGGATTAAAACACATTGGTCTGCTTTTTCATTACCAGGCAAAGCAGGCAAAGGCATACATCTCTGTATGTCATCCGAAGAGAAATCCATACACAGATGGACACGTTGCACTTTACAAAAAGGCAAACATGGGATTCTTTGAATTATGGCCACAAACCAAGGAGCTTTCAGGTTTCTGGACTGTGACACATCTATAGGGCCATGAGTGCAAGGTGTAAAAAAGAAAGTGGAGAAATTATGACAATGAAGGCACTAAACTGCTGTGGTTGTTGTCTAGCAAAGTGTTTCAGATCAGGGGCGATCGTGGCTCAAGAGTTGGGAGTTCGCCTTGTAATCGGAAGGTTGCCGGTTCGAGCCCCGGCTTGGACAGTCTCGGTCGTTGTGTCCTTGGGCAAGACACTTCACCCGTTGCCTACTGGTGGTGGTCAGAGGGCCCGGTGGCGCCAGTGTCCGGCAGCCTCGCCTCTGTCAGTGCGCCCCAGGGTGGCTGTGGCTACAATGTAGCTTGCCATCACCAGTGTGTGAATGTGTGTGTGAATGGGTGGATGACTGGATATGTAAAGCGCTTTGGGGTCCTTAGGGACTAGTAAAGCGCTGTACAAATACAGGCCATTTACCATTTTACCATCAGAAAATATTTGGAACTGACTTAGACAAGGCATTGGAAAATGGTCAAGCATCTGGATGAACCAACTACTTCATCCCTGGGCACTCATCGGGGCCATGGCATATTTCCGAGATCTTTCCTTTGTGATGTAAGGAGCTGCTTTAACTCAGTCAATCCACAATATTGCCAATCCACACCCTGTGCCTCACGCAACACTGAGATGATGTCAATTCTGGATATTTGACTGGAAAGATATAAACTACAGGCCTTCCCTGCATTTGTGTAACTGCACAGGTATTGTCAGTTTTTTCCTGATTTAATTTAATCAAACACTGACACAACTCGTGAGGCATAAAAGATCTCTTTTAAAGGCAGAGATGACTAATGAACAACAGCACCGCAGAATCTGAGGTCATCTTTAAAGTCTGACCCACATATTATCTCCAGATCTAAGTCTGCGGTTAGTTTTCATTGCTGGGAAACGATTCTACAGTCATGCTAACAAAATTGGCAAGAGCCCAAATGACTGTCCTTGCTAACCCAGGGTGGCTGCAAACAATTCTTTATTGGTCAATTCTTTGATTAATCAGCACCATCATTCAGACTGTTGCAGGTCTGACGGGACTTCCCTGGTAATCTTCTGAATTTTTGTGGGCTCTTTTTAATTGAAACCAAATTCTATGACTACGATGGTGAGACATAAATGAAAACAAGTTTGCTGAAAGAAATGGTTATACGCAGGCTGGACAGTGATCACGCTTGAAGGGTTTGCCCTACATGAGCTTGCTAAAGTGTCTACGTATGTACAAAAAACTCCACAAACACAATTGCTCAACCAGTGATGACACTTGCAGTAATGATAAACAAAAGAGTCCTCCTCTTCTTTTAGCCTCCTTGAATGATTTCTTCTTTGTTCTCTTTGTGTAGAATAAATCCACAATCCTTGACCACCGTTCAACTTACTGTCAACACTATATTGCACTCCATTATCCCCTAATCCGTCTTCAAGGATCTGCCTGAACACATATGGGGGTATGTTATTGTAAAAGGCAGTGAGGTAAAAGCATGATGAAACTCAGTTTTCAGTGGACTGTCTGCTCTCAGCTCTGACAGATAAATAAAGGTGGATTCCTAATTGCAAGAAAACTAAACAAATTCTTGCTTCTTAATGCAAGTCTTAGATATCAACACAATTCATCAGTGTTGAACAGTGATGGCCAACAGACTAAGTAAGTGAAAGGCCACGCATTGACCAACTGGATAGAAATGTGACACACACAATGTTGAGACATGTTAAAACCCATAAATTTAGGTAGACATGACAGATGCTTTACAATAATCTCGAGTTACTGTTTTGAATACCAAGAACTTTGTTAGAAAATACTGAGTTTTCTGCCACAAGCCAGAATACTTCACATTTAGTCTCTAAGCCTGGATAAATGAAGAGTTCTGAGCCAGAAAGTGTATCTTGTGTAAAATCTTTGCAAATGTGCGAATCACCAATAAGATTTCTACATCATAAACCAGGATGGCCACTGGTGCTGTTGATCGGCAGGATGGTGGAAGAGTATAACGTTCAAAAATCCAAAATAATTTTTTGGATTTTGTCATTTTTTAAAATTCCCACTGTATCTTCCTCTATCTTTAAACCTCGGATTGTCTACCAAATGCATGGAAGCTTGACGGTCCTGCACAGTACCTTTGTTGTTCCTCTTCTGAACAGGAATCTCTGATGTTGGATCTGCTGGAGCCACTCCCCAAGTTTGGGGGTCACTGCCCTGAGTGCTCTGATTACTATGGGAACCACTATTGCCTTCACCCTCCACACCTTCTTGAACTCCTCTCTCATCCCTTGGTATTTCTTGAGCTTCTCTTGTTGCTCTTATCTAAAGTTGCTATCACTCAGTACAACTACAGCTATCACTAAAGCCAACATCCTCTGCTTGTCCACCAGCAGGGTGCTTTATTACAATATACTGCAAACAGAGCACCATAAAGGGATTTTTTTGGGAGGGGGGGTAAAGAAAGCATCTTCTAGTAATAGGTATAACTTACGTGTCAAGTAACCAATAACTTGACCTTCCAAAAACAGAATAGTTATATGTTTAAATATTTGTTGGAATGAAAAAAGTAACACAACAGAACATGCAGGAGTAGTGGTGCCAGACAACTGATAAACTGATGCATTATTCATGATGTCCTGCAATAAAGTCGCCAAGGGTTTAAAAAGTGGTTCCCCAAAGGCTGCACACAAAACCTATAATGTTTTTCGAGGTTTCATTGGGATATGTAAACACCAGTGTTTATAGACATCATCTAGCCATGAGAATATAATGGCATACAGCACAAGAACTGACTCAGTGAAAATTAGCAACTTGATATATGTAAAGCAATTTAAGTCATTGCCAATACATTCAGCATTTGACTGTTCCAAGTTTTAGAATGCGAGAACTGGTAACTTTTTTTCCTCCTTGATTATAGCAAACCAACCATCTTTGGGTTTTTGATTCAAAGCATAATGCTATCACCCTGTGCTCCTAAATACCGTAATGACAGAAGCTACAACTTACATTTCTTTTAGCCACACTGGTATTAAATGTAAATGAAAAACTGCTCACAAATGCTTGGTAAATTTTCCCAGTCAACACTTGTTGTAAGGACAGTTGTGTCCTATGTAAGTTTCCAGTCTATGGCTGGAACTTTTTCTATCTACTTTTTTTAATACTGACATTTCTAAGGGAATTTTTGAGCAGAAAATACTTATGAAATAAGTTGGCAATATTGACACTTGACCATGCAGTGCACATCCTGAATTATGAAACTATTCACTACAGAGAAATGCTCTCACTCCCACCACCATCAGCTCCCTGGCAGGTCAGAGAAGCTGGAATGTACAGTGACCTGGAATCCCCCATGTATCAGCTAAAAGAGATAAAACTCAGTTAAACTACTGCCAAAGTTGGTCTTCACAGCATGATTCTAGTTGCTATACTTTCATTCTGAGTCAAACATGAAAAAAAGCCTTCATTATAGGAAATGCTTCTGGAAATGTTCCTCATTTGTGATGAAGGGTATTTTTTAAAGCTCTGATTTAGTTCTGCAGTTTTCCATTGTGAGGAGTACGTTTGCTTTAAAGAGTGTTTTGCTAAAAGGATTTTACCCCTGAGGTGATTTGGATATTTTATTTAGACCTATTGATACGAACACAAAGCTACACACAAACTCAGAGTCAACAGAAAACACACACATCATTGTTTGCTTGGTCTCTCATCTTACTTTTGCTTGGCTTTCCCCGAACAAACCTTAATTTATCAACACAGTGGTTACGGGGTAAATTCATCGCATTTTAAATTTTAAAAAAAAACTGCAATTTTGGCCTCTAATGATCTCGTTATCTCAAGACAGAGATAAAATAATCATTGTGCTCACTCTTTTTACTTTTCAGCACATCCGTTTCCTTCACTTCTTTTAAATGCACGATTTGAGGTTTAGTTTGTTCAGATGTGTTCTGCTTTCCACTAGAATTATAACTGAAGTTAAAGAATATCCACTTGATTAAAATACTATTTTTTAAAAGAGTCTATTAAATCCCTTATTTTTCCAAATTTTGAGTAATGTCTCAAATAGGACATGTGCGTAATCCACAGGCCAAACTATGATTGGTTGAAAAGTTGGCTTGGACAAGGGAAGGGAACAAAGGGAACAAATTAAACAGCACTGACCACTAAAAGGAAGAAGCCTTAAAAGCAAAGTTCAAGGAAGAAACGATGAAAAGGTCGAGCAGTGGACAATTACAAATGGTTTTTGCCCCAATTTTCACTCCACTACAGAGACGTTTTTGTACAAGATGAGTTCTCTCTACATATTTCGGAAGCAGACAGCCAAAATGTGGTGACGTAAGTCTGCAAAGCTCTGCAGCAGCATCATTCTCAAGTCATAAGTAGCCTGTTCTTTCCTCGATGACCACAAAATAAACTGCCTCTCTGAATTTCCATCACATGCACATACACACACTCATACAGGCAGGACATGGAAATAAGAATGAATGAGTCAGTGAACGTCATTCTTGGGTTTAATAGTCTAGTTTAATCCATCTAATTAGATTCAAGGAGTCAAGAATGTTTATAAAGAATCTTTTAGTTTATATGTTTATAGTAAATGTCTGAGGGTTTAAGTTTAACATGATAAAACATGATGCCTTTGAATGGTGTGGACATAAACTTTGGCATTACTTAAAAGCAGATGTACTTTATGACCTCTGTAATATGAAGAATACACTCTTGAGCACTCTTTTTGGAATCAGGGCGTGAAATTAATATTTCCAACTGGGAGATTTTCCCTGAATTAAATACACTTTGAAAAGGGTGAAATCCAGCCTGCTGCATTAGGGTCAGAAGTTAGAAATAATAATATGTTGCCAGCTTGGGTGAGACAATGAGAAGTCAGCTAGTAAGCTCAAGATTGCAGGCTTGAATCCTTGTTTATAAAATAGCATGTCTCAGATGAGTGCTTTTGTGCATGATCTTGTCAAATTGTTTTTTAAAAAAAAATGGCCATAATAAACAAAAATGCTGACCAGACAATACTAATTTTTTCTAGCCCCGTAGCAGCTGTATGATGACTGACTGGCTGAATAACAGCAGTTACTGCAGGAATCAACATCTATATATATATATTGCTCTGTAAGAGTAACAAAGAGCACAAATAACACACACAGACACAGAAAATGTTTTCTTAATAAAAATGTTTTCAAAGTGGGGTTGACTCCTAATTTCAAGTGGTTTTATAAGAAAGACCCTGGAGGAGAGGACAATCATCCGTTCTTTTTTTAGTGGTGATAAAATATGTCTTTGACCAGTCTGGAATGCTCTGCAGACCCAGTCGTATTTTTTGTTTTTTGCACAGGTGGCCAAGCTGCAAAAATGTTTTCTCCAGATATAAATGACTTGTGTCAGTGTCATCGTTTTAATTTGAAATATACAGTACAGCACTAGAAGGAAAGTTTAGGCACCAAATTCAAGCCAACAAACCCTTTCAGCTACTTTCAAACTCTGATTCATTCTGTTGTATCTTTATTTGGCATCAGACACTGTGCGTCTTAAACTGAACACTGCTTCAAGAGTAGAAACTAAAGAACAAAGGTTTTTTATGGGATGTGCAAGAAGTAGTTTTATTTTTCCATGTTTCCTAAATACTACATCTTGGCAATCTTTGTGTGTGTGAGTATATTAAATTTTTAAATCCTTCAGGTTATTATCAATCATCAATCCATCACATGAAGGTGAGACTGGAGTGCTGAAGTTCTCAAGAGGGTTTGAAACAGGGATAAACCTCTTGGCCATCAGTTGTGTCCTCCACCTTTCTGTTTTCATATTGAGCCCTTTTCCATAGAGGCCCCACCTTGGACTGAGTTGTCTGCACCGAATCCCAGGTTTGGGATTTGGGACAGGGTGTATATTTTCCAAAGGATCATAATCAATCCACTCCACTGTTTTGCCAGACATTATGAGTTTGCCAGGAGTTATGTAAATGTATTTCCATGAAACCTCTGAGTTGCAATGATTTGGATTCAGTGTGTGTTTTCTCAAGGGACGAGGGGGACGTACGCCTCTGTGCTGGCAGGTATTTCTATTTTTTGGCAAATTCATTTCAACCAAACCTCAGTTTTCAGTTTTGGGATCATCTGTCAGCTTGCAATAAGAGGGGCCCCCGTGTTGCCAGGTCTGAAGCTTAACTAGCACGCCTCTTTCCACAGGAACCCCCGACGCTTTGTTTCCGCGCTGATCAAACGACGTGCCTGTGGCTGCCGATGTTTGACATGGAACACACATGGGCTCACTTAGTGAATAGCAATCCACACGGGCTCATAAAAAAAAAAAAAAAAAAAAAAAAAGTACAATCAATGACTTCTGGCTTTCATTTTTTTCTTCCTTTATTTAAAATGTTCCTGTCCGGTCTAGAGTAACACCAAAGCACAAGTTAAGTGGTGTAAAGGTTGCTTGCTTACAGTCACCACTTAAACTTTCTGTTTCTGTCTGCTCACCTGGAAAGTTTTTATTTCCTCTGAGTGGTGCTTCAGTGAAACAATTGTTCAGTAGGTTTCTGATTATGGTTAATTTGACTGCATCTCATTGATGTATTGAGTGAAAATCCAGTTTGCACTTTCAAAACAGCCTTGAGTGGGTTATAAAAAATGTGACTTTGATCATCTAATGCTCTTCAAGTGGAAAGAGATGTAAAACGTAATTAATTCAATTTGAAGGCAGACTTTAGTTGAGTCAGTGATACAGATGGTAAATCCCTACAGTAGAGTGATTGTTTCTGGTGTGACCCAGACTTTCCACTACTTTAACAATAACAGAGTCATTAATCTCTTATATCCCTTCTTATCTCCCACACCAGTGACTAGAAGCTAATACCTCAGTGTATGTGTCACTGTCCACATCCTGTTGTGTGTATGTGCAAAGGGAAAGATGGGGTATAGTCTGTGTCTGCTATTGTAGCTGCAGGCTATTTATCTACATTAGAAAAGAGTGATATCATCAGATACTGTTATCTTCATTCTGGGACGGGTATTTTGCACCACCTGTTCACATAATCTATGTTTATACTATGATAATCTAATGTTTATGCTGATAAAAAGAAATTTTGCTTCTCAAAGCTGAAAAAACTGAAAATGAGCTGGAAAACAAGAGGCCTATTTTCTGAAGTACACTCAGTACAGTTTTTATTAGTCATTTTTACATTGATGATCTACCTCTTAAGGAGTCACATCATCACTGATCTCCGCCTTACAAATTTCAAATGTTTAACATATACAGTGGTGTGAAAAAGTGTCTGACAAGCTAAGAGATCTCAAAAAGCAACTATTATCCAAAGAAACACAGTCACTGGCATCTATCGATCTGGAAAAGGTTACAAAGGCATTTCTAAGGCTTTGGGATTCCAGTGAACCACATATGGGGAAAACCTGCAACAGTGATGAACTATCCCAGGAATGGGACCAACTCTACTCCAAGAGTGCATTGACGACTCATCTAGGAGGTCACAGAAGAAGCCAGAACATCATCCAAAGAACTGCAGGCCTCACTTGCCTCAGTTAAGGTCAGTGTTCATGACTTCACCATAAGAAAGAGACTGGGCAAAACTGGCCTGCGTGGCAGAGTTACAAGAGGAAAACCACTGCTGAGCAAAAAGAAACTGGAAGACTTGCTGTGGTAAATGAAACGATGAATTCTGCAGTCCAAAACATTCTGAAGGAGAATGTCCAGCCATCCGTCCGTGACCTCAAGCTGAAGCAGACTTGGGTTCTGCAGCAGGTCAATGATCCAAAACACATCAGCAGGTCCACTTCTGAATGGCTTAAGAAAAATCAAAATTAAGACTTCGGAGTTGCCTAGTGAAAGTCCTGACCAGAATCCCATTGACATACTGTGACGTGACATTAAAAAGGTTTATGCTTAAAAACCGTCCAGTGTGGCCAAATTACAACAATTCTGCACAGATGAGTGGGCCAAAATTCCACCATAGCGCTGTGAGAGACTCATTGACAGTCTTGCAAATGCTTGATTGCAGTTGTTGGTGCAAACATAAAACAAAATAGGAAATCAGGAAACAGGCAAGCATTTTTTCCACACCACTGCAAAAAATAGTGGACTGTTCTTATATTTTCCTATATAATTAATGTCTGAAACCTATTACTATCTCTAATTACAGGTACAAATGGTAGGTGGAAATGTGGTTGTACCAGATGACACACCTGTGGAGATCTGGACATGTCCAGGAAAATGTACTGGTACTGACTTAGAAGAATGAGGTTTATGTGCAGAGCTGTGGTAACTACATGAGTGATGATGCTACAAAGAATGAAGACATGGGAAAGAGCTGTTGGAGCAATGTTAAACAGAGAGAAGGCACAATCAGTGAGTGTCAGTATTGCTTTATGCCGAGAAAGAGCACTACATATCCAGTGTTTGCTTTGAGAGTGTTAACAGAAGTATAGGGAAAGTCAGAAGGAGTTGTGTGTCTTTGTGGATGTAGGGAAAGCATGATAGGCCAAGGTGAAAGTCACGAGTGGCAGAGAGGAATGTGAAGAAAGAAACAAGAAAGTGGTGAGATGTGGAGTGGCTGATGGGTTCAAGGTAGGGTGTTACATCAGGGGTCTGCTCTTAGCCCTTCTTCATTTACAGTGGTGAAGGAAAGGTTGACAGATGAGGTCAGGCAGGAGTCATTGTGAACTGTAGTGAGAGTAGGGAGCAGGTGGAAGAGAGCCTGGAGAGGTTGAGATATGCTCTGGAGAGAAGAGAAATGAAAGTCACAGAATACAGTGTGTGAATGACAAAGAGACAGGTAAAACAGTACAGATGTCACAGCTCTGACTTCCCAAGTGGTCATTCCAAGTTGAACAGGGTTTCTAGCTGACAATTCCAAGTGGGGACTCGGTTTTCTGACTTTCTACTTCAAATGTATATCGCCCTTTGGGTTTTGCAGTCAGATCCACCCCTTGCTCAAGATGGTGACAACAAGGGACTTCATAAATAAAGACTATGAGTACAATATTGATGGGAAATACTAATACACTCTTCTGGACAAAACTACATTGTATGGACAAAAGTACTGGGCCACCTACACAATACACCTACGGGTGCTGCTTGGCCATGGAAATCCATGCCATGAAGCTCCCAGCACATAATTGTTGTGCTGGTGTTAATGCCAGAACAAGCCTGGAACTTTGCAGCATTTGAGTCAGCAAATCATTGGGGACTTCAGCATTCGGTAACCCCGCCCGGTAACTGTGATCAGAGTTGCTGTGTTGCTTCTTAAATGCTTCCAGTTTGCAGTAACACCCCTTAAAGCTGATTGTAGAACAATCAGGAGGGAAGCAATTTCACCCGCCCTGGGTTCTTGGGCCCTATCTATGTGGAGTTTGCATATTCCACTTGTATCCACTGGGTATTCAACACAGATAGCAATCTGTCCAAGATGTACCTGGGCTCGCACTACACCCATCCACTCCTTCCAGAGACTCTTGGGTTAGTGGTTAAAGAAATGGATGGATGAATGTGTGGATATGACAGCTTTACTGTTAAGGTATTTGTTAATTTAAAAAAAAAAAAAAAAATCCTAATTTCTTTTGAAAAACAGTGCAGTAGATGGTCAGGATTTCCCTTGGGATTCCCCACATTTCAGTGCCACAAAATGCAAAAAATAATAAAGAGCCATGAGAACACCAGTGGCAAACCAGAAGTAAAGTAGAAGCTGAGAACAGGAAAATTACAACTATGAGAAAAATAACTAACCCTATAAAATTAGCAACACAGATCAGATCATTTTTGTTCCCATGGCCTTTGATTTGACAGTCATTCACCGTTCACCCCTCACTGCAGGCTACATTTGCTGCTTTGGTAGCAGGATTATCCATAATGCTTCACCTCCCCATTTCCCTGGAGACCTACAGCAGGCAACTATTTACTACTGTTTAATATTTAAAAGAAAAGACACAAAAATCTGCTCCTTGGGGCCTTTTACCCACTCTGTGCAGCTTAAAGATTCATTGGATTGTTCATAAAGTATGCAAGAGGCACAGAGGGTTTATACAGCAGTCGCTCCTGGGTTTAGAAAAGTCAACTGCCAAAGATTTCCAATACAGTACCAATGTGAGTTTTTCACTGCTTGTAGCACAAACTCATGAGGAAAAAGTACAAGCTAATGCACCCAAAGATAAAGCTGAAGCATCTCCAATGCATTTTATTAACTCTGCTTGAGTGACCAGACCAATAGAAGAAGTAGTACTGAAAAATGCAAGACAATTATACCCATTCAAAATATCCAAGCTTGGTTTTACATTCCTTTGGACTGTGGGAAAGAGCCACTAAGATTATTTAAAAAACTTTAATAAGATGGACTTAGATGGATTGATTAAAACATAGTGACTGGCTTACACCACTGGATCTCGCTGTCTTGTTTGTTTCGTTGTTTTGTGTGTGAGAGATGTGCAGTCTGTGTGACGGCCAGCATACAAACCATAAACAATATAAAAGAATGATGAAGATTTTGATTTGAAAAGTGAAGCTTAACCTACCAACATCTGAAAAACGAGAATATTTCAGGGCTACCCAGAGGTCCCTGTACCTCAGCAGATGCTTGTTTCACCTCCAGAAGATGTCTGGAAGAAGTCCTACATGGGAGGTTCCTACCACCCAAGAACCATCTCAATGAAAAACAGTAAAACAATGCATAGGTTTTACTTGATGTCAAAACTCTCCGTCAGTTTTGACCAGAGGGGGGTGGGTGTGTGTGTGTGTGTGTGTGTGTGTTTACATCAAAAATATACAACAATCTGTACTTTGTATGGCTGATTCTGACTCCTCACAAACATGGATATGTAAGCATTGCCTAGAAAGAGGCCTCGCAGGGACTTTGCTGTTTTTATAGTAATTGAAATGCTGCAGCTTAGCTCTATATGGATTATACGTAACCAGGTTTGTAAATTTGAAAGTAATCTGAAACATTTTAAGTATGCTCCACAAAGTAAGCAAATACAACTACGTGAAACTGGAATAAAAAAAATTATTATTATACATTGTGAAGTTACTCCCTGTCCAAAGCTCGTGTCTGTCCCCTGTTCCCCTCCCTCATATAGTCCTAAAAATATGAAGTAATCCGCTTTATATTCACTATTCATGTGTCTCAAGTTGTCATCTTTAGGAGTTAAAAGAGGAGACCCGTTTGCCAGTTGTGATTTCAAAGATAATTTGATTACCAGTGATTATTAATTCGCCACTAGTTACCTCAAAAGCCACGATTCCCCTTCACTTCTCCTGTCCGTTATCTTGCCCTTGCAAAATGCTGGCAGACGCACATATCCAGTCACACAAGAATGCAGGCTTTACAGGCATAATAAATCCCTGCACATACAGTCGTATGTAGGACGCCACTGGTGCCAACTGTCATTTGAAAGCCTTGAGCGTTTTCCAGATTGAAAGCATTCCTCTGGACTGAAGACAGCTGAGGCCTCTTTCCTGCTATCTTCAAGGTATTGCTGCATTTTATATCACTGCGCTTTAAATTTGGTGTGTGTGTGTGTGTGTGTGTGTGTGTGTGTGTGTGTGTGTGTGTGTGTGTGTGTGTGTGTGTGTGTGTGTGTGTGTAAAATGTGAAGAGAGCTGTCTGTGCGTACAGAAAAAAGTGCCACCTCAGTGGGAGTGTTTTAAGAAGCTGCTACATGAACAAACACGCTCGCCTCAGGTGAGAACAGTGGGGAATCTGCACACACACTTTTGTGTAAGGCCGGCAATTGTGGTGGCAACACAAATGTGGACCAGACCTCAGCTGGTAAAGCAGGGGGAGGGGTGCTAAACGAGAGTCGACTGTGTGAGCGTTTCACTTGATTTCTCATTATATTTAAAAGAAAGTCTGAACAAGTCTGAAAATTAAGAAAGGAAAGCAAATATAAATGGTAAACTGGACATTTCAACTTTTTTGATAACTTAATGACTATTTTAAAAAAAATTTCCCTGACAGTTAAGTGTGAGTAAAATCAGCTGCTTCTTCAGTGAGTTTCTGATCCGAGTTCCTCTAAGTGAGCTCGATGTGCCAACCTTCGACTAGCCCATCAGCTCGCAGCAAATGAGCTACCACAACCAGCTGGAGTCCAAGACCGTGATGTTGGACTGTGTGATAAAATCCTCTGTGGGGAAGCAGCTGAAGTGCAGCCTAGCCTTTAAATCAGCCTTAGGAGAAGGCCCTGTTTTCAAAATAAGAGTGAACTGCACTATAGGAAACTGATCACATAGTTAACATTCTTTTTATTTTGTTTAATGGAGGTCAGAATCCAGCTTCCAGGTGCATTACCGCGACATACACCCTGCGAGACTTCAGGGAAAAATGTGGGGCAATTTATAGCAATAACATAAAATGTTTATCTCCCAAAAATCCTCACATAAAATTATGCTTTTTTAAATAAAAAACTTAGTGACTGCTGAAATATTAAAAAAAAATAAATAAATAAATCATGCCTATACCAACTGTGAACCCCATTATTGTTCAGAGATTTTATAGCATTCATGTGTGCAGATATTAGAGGAGAGCAGGGAAACGGGCAGACTCACACAGAGCTGAAATATGCGCACATAGCAACACATTATTAGTTCCTTAATAACATTGTCAAGTTGAAGGTTCATATCGTCTCATATAGCAGCTTTTATTTTATCCCCACCTGGCAAGTTTGACAGGTTAGGTTTGCAGTGGTGGAGATGTTAGTGTTAAGGAGACAATTGGCTCAGTGGAGAAAATGCCACAGTAGTTTTGTCACCACACTTCACCATCCATTGTTTTTATATATGAAAAACACCTGGTCATGTTTATTACCCACAGGGGATTTCACTGGAAGGAAAACAAAGACTCATCCTGGAAACAATGATCTTAGTCATCAGTAATGAGGGCATCCCCTGTTCTTGTCCTGAATCAGCTGAACTTTGACTCTCTGTATCAGGATGTGTGTTTAATCCCCTTTTTTAATCAACAACTGATTACTAATAATGTAGCAGAAATCAGTTTGGTGCTTTCAAGTACACTCTAAAGTGCATTTAAGTACCACATTTGGTCCTTTTTACAGATTAAAAAAGGGGCTATATATAATTGGTAACAGAGAAGAGCAAAGCAGACAACAGTCACCCTTTTTCTACTCCACAAGAATGATACTGAGGCTGAGTCTAGACAACTTGTCAGATCAAGGAAATGACAAGAAAATCCCAAAATTCTGACTGGGAATAAAAGTGTATGCCAGTTGAGGGCATTCGATTTTTATTGGGGACACTGTTAAAGCGAATAAAAAAAGACACTTAAGGAGGGATGGAAATCTCGACATCTTTATGTGTCATTAATTTAGCCGTAAGACAATGTTAAATGACTGGCAGTGATACTAATTACATGGCTTGCTGGTGTCCAAAGACTGTCACTTCCATTTGGCTGAGCGTAAAACTGATCTGTCATTGTTTTTGTGGATCAGTAATTGTCAAACAATGAGTCAAAGCCACAAACTGCCCTCAATACAGTCGCAACACAGAATTTGATTGTGGGAAAACCTTAACCTCAAAAGCAACCTCTCTCTCTATATAAAAACTCCCATATATGACTGTGAATAGATCCCATCTACAATGAGAAAGTAAAACTGAATGAAGACTCTGCTGTGGTGGATTTAGCTTTGTTTTTAATTCAGACCTTAGGAGCACTAATGCCCCATTTCAGAGATTTCAAATACACAGCTGACTGACTTAGGAAGTGCTTATACACAAACAAGCATCTAAGCAGCGCCTAATTATGCCTGTTATTATTTTTAGTATATAAAACGTCTCAGATGTGATCTTCAGAGAAAACCACTGCAGCTGGTTTCACTTGAAATCAAGGCCAACTCTATCAAACAAAAGTAATGCGCTCTAATAGAAACCTGTGCTGGCTGCCACATTATCTGCCTGGGAGTCCCTGTTTTGTTTCTGCAGGATTTTTTCCAAATCCACCTCTTAGAGGAAACAGGAAAATCAGGAGCTGCAGCCGTCAGGGACGGCGTGGGATGACACAGGTGGCCTTTCCATTTGAGTGGGGGTGGAAATGCACGTGCATGCACCAAAGCACACAGAGTTCATCCTAAATGTGACACAATCTTACCTACAACAAAGTAAAACATTAACTCATGTATTTTTGCAAGAAAAAATACATCCACTTTAAATCCATAAGCTGAATATAAGAGATGGTCTGTGGCATCGTGTTTTGGCACCTTGATTTGGACACGTTAGCAGTTTCCATCTTGCTTTTTTGAAACATGAATCAAGGCTTGTGACTCCTGAGATAGCTCTGCCCTATGTTAGTTAATTTTACTCTAAATGTGACCAGAAATCACAAACTGAATATTTAGTAATTAAATAAGACTTGAAATTCAGACCTTAAGCTTATTGGGAAATTGTGTAATGAGGTCGTTTTCCCTCATGAATCACGTTGCTTCTTTTTGCAACCAAGGGAGTCGCCCAGTGTTGGCTATTAGAAAGACTGCAGGTTTAAGAAACAAGACCCCAAAACTGTGTCTTCTAATAAAGTCTATGACAAAACCTTAACCTAATAGCTCTTTCTTGCCTGCCACATTAGTGGATGTCATCACACAGTCAGTTATATTCGCCGTTAATGCACTTTTTGTCAATTTGCAATCTTCTACACGATTGCAGAGACTCCATCTATGAGTTCTGTGCCAACTGGAAGTGACGGACTTATTCACACAGTCTTACCTCAAGTTCGTCCAGTTTGAAAATTGCTCCAGCCGCAACAGCAAACGTGAGAAAATTGAGAGGTGTGGCTAGTGTGGTGTGGTGCCATTCATGAGGGCAAGAACAAGGGCTAAGGCCTCAGTCACATAGTTCTAGTGATCAGTCAGTGACCCCCTAAAACCTCCAGTTACTAAGGTAATCCTGTACTGGTTAGTAAGTTGTTGCTTAAGGTTGCTGGCATTCACTGAGTGAAATCGATGGCAAAGACAGGGTGCAACATCAAAAACCTGTTTCTGATTGCTTTGGTTGCCCTTGGTTTGCACGGACGATGCAGCTTGTCTGCAAACCACCGCCTGGCAACCATTGGTTGTCAACCGGCTTCTAAACATGTGTGTCTGGGATCATTTTAGCATGCTCTGTGGGAAAAATACACTACAGATTTCACTGAGCTCATTTAAAGTGGGGCCATTTTGCAAAGCTAAATAATAAATGAATAATTTATTATATAAATTACATAAAATGCATTTTAAAGGAGTTAAAGCAAAAACAATATCTTATTTTAAGCCAAATCAGAGTAAAGGAAAGAAAATACTGCAATAACTCAAAACATATTCAATCCCTAATGATGATAAAAGAGAACTGAAAGTCATCGGTGAGAAAATTCAGTACGAGATCTGCACCTGAATGAAATACCCGCTAAATGCAAATAAGGGATTCAAAGCGCCCTGACAAACTGCAGCTTTCCTCTGACATGTTGTTATTTAGCGCTCTGCATAATAGATTTGCGGTGGGTTGAAAATAATCTGGTGTTTTTACTTTCCTCTCTGTGCCTCTGCCCTGTCTCACAGAGCCACAGAACAGATGCCAGTGTTGGCTGAAGTCTTAAGCTTGTGGAGAGATCCCATTATGACAATGTTTTTACCCTAAACTACGAGTCTCCTTGCATTTTACATGTATCTTTACATCAGCATCTTGTGTAGAAAAGAGGAATATTTTGTCTGTGTGTGAGTACAAGAATCAAAACATGAAATCCTGCAGTGTGTGTGTGTATGTTTCAGTGAGAGTTTGTAGCTGCTGGTATGACTAAGCCTCTTGTCTTTTTTGTTTGTTCCTGTTTACTCTCCAAGCAGCTCCAAGATGAGGACTCTTAAAGGTTGCACACAAAACACATAAAATTGTCATCTAGCAAATACACAACAGTGGTCTGATACCTTTAAAGGAAGAAGCAGCTGGATCTTGAGCCAGCATTGGTCGGATGCACTCCTTTTGTGGCAGATGTACATATAAATTCTGGCGTAAATGCTGTTTGTTTTGTTATCTTAATAAGTTAAGTGCAAAACATCCAAAGTAAGAGCACGCCCTGAGTCACAGAAGTTAATGAAGCAGCTAGCTCCATATAATTTCTGGATTTGAGGCTTCTACAGAAAACTTAGTGGAAAAATGTATTTAATTTTGGAGCAGCCTTTAGCAGCCGAGTGATTTATTTGCCCCAGGGCATCTCATTCAGCACAGTGTGCTCTGCTGAAAAGACCCCATATTGTAGCTTTATAGATTTAACATTTTTCACAAAAGCCAAACAGTGACTTTCAGCTTTGTGTTGACCCGGCATAACCCGTAAATTCAAATGGAAAAACTGCACTTTTACTCACTTGTATTCTTTGCCAGCTATCTACCATGTTTATCTTATTTCCTGTGACTAGACTTCTGAAAAGCTGCCATGTTTAGCCATCTTTGAATTGAAGACAGTGGTCCTTCCACTCTAAACACACTGCGTCTGCCACTGAACTGATCCTCTGCATCGAGTTTGCTTCTCCTGCTGCTTTCTTAAGCCTCTGAAATACATAAGAAGGAGGAATGTGTGGCGGGGGGAAAGCAATTACAGCTAAATACACTACAAGCTTTAATGAGTGGAATCAGGAAGCTCATTTGTGGGTGTTTTGCTTGAAGAGTGACAGAGGAGGAAAAAGCCAGAAAATGTCGCGTCGTTGGAGCCATTTACATCCTGTTACATGTCAATAACCTACCCGCCTGTGTTGACATATTTAGAAAGGGCATTGTTCAACCTGAATGCATTTTTTTTAACGTTTTTAATGCATTTTTGAAAGTGTTTTGGATGACAGAGAAAGTGATGGCACTCTTTCGTCTTCTCCTCTTTTTCTTTATTGATGTGACAAAGTTGTAGCTTGTCGTGTTCACCTCGCTGAAACATTCGCCAAGCTTGAAGCGCTCTCCCGTAAACTCCCACTTCACAATAAATCAAGCTGAAAGCACGAAAGAAGAAGAAGCCTTCAAGGCGGACCATTACCAAAGCTGGCCTGATTTTTGGAGGAGAGACTAATGAAGCAGATAGCTGTGATCCATAGAGTTTCTAAAACTCCAGGAGTCAGGAGGTAATGATGACTTCTTTTCTCTTATCTCTTGAGTTTTAATACTTGCAGGATTATAAGAAGTTGAAGTCATTTGGATTGTTCGAAATGCGGGGGAACCACTTAAGAAAACTCACATCTTGCCTTTGCTATGTTCATGAAAATGTTGTCACTCTGTAATGATGAACACTTACCAGCAGAACCTGTTGGTCTGCATGGCTCCTCTGTTCAGATTCTGAGGCTATCACTTACAGGTAATGAATGCTCCCCCTATCTTCCAAAAACCTCATCACAAGCTTTTACTGGCTTTCCCACAGGGATTACCATGTCTGTGTGTGTGATATTTGTGTTGCTGTCTGTGTGTGCATGCAAGGCTAAGTTATCTCCAAGGTAACAGTGAAGGACTTGTGGAAAACAGAGAGGGGAATGAAGTGTGGCAGCTGACTCAAGCAACATTATCAACTGTGCGAGATGTGAAATATCCCAAATAAAATGTGCTGCATCGTCAGTGCTCATATTTTATTTGCCACTGCAAGTTTGCAAATTGGTGGTTGGAGGCAACTTTCCTCCTCTTTCTCCATTTGAGTTCAAGACATCAGCTGCAAAAAGTACATTAACAAAGTAGCGAGGATCCCTTTGAGCCATTAGAGCATAAATGCTAAGTAGGTATAGCAGAGAGGTCAGTGTAAGTGGAGATAGTCAGTGCTGTGACTAAAACAAGCCCATTAGTGACTATTAACCTTCAGCTTAGTGATTGGGGCCATTTGGGACCACAGCTGTATGTTTATATGTGCTATTTGATTAATCATGTTTTTCACACTTTTTAAGGGTCCTCGGCAGAGGATACAATTCACTAACTTGACTGCTTGTTGGTTGCTAGTCAAAAGTCCAGATTTCAGTTGCCTAGGTAATTCTATATAGATATATACACATATATATCCTGGCCTATATGTTTACTGGTCATGTCATATGTCAACAGATATATGATAGATTTATTCTCCCTAATTCTGTGAACTGGATAAGCAGAAACAACTGAAGAGTGAAGCAGTGAAGAGGAAAAGACTGCATTCACATGTTAATTAAGCATAATTTAAGGTGTGGTCACTTGCAGGGACCACACCTTAAATACGATTAGACAATGTTTATAAAAAGAGAATGGTGGGAGGAGTGATCAAAGATCAAAGATCTGGGCCTAGTTTAGGGAAAACATCAGTGAGGATTGGGGAGGGGAGAACTAAATGGGGAGGGATGGTGGAGCAGTCAGGGGAGGAAGTGTGTGAAGTGTGGTCTGCTAGTGAAATTCAAATAAATTATCTGCAGTTAATTCCCTTTATAGATGTCATGAAGGGGGAAGTTGGATATAAAATCCAAGTAATATGTAAATATGTTTATTTCTCTTATAAAGATGGGCATGATCATGGGAGTGTGTGGAGAATGACTTGCATTTGAATCCAGCCTAAAGTTGGAGGAACAGCAGGCTTTAGCATATGGCTGTCATCAATCCGTGTGGCTGCTGCTTGGTTAAATAACGTCTCCAGCTGTTGATTGCTCCCCAACATTTGGTGTCTGATCAGTAAAGTTTTGCTTCATAGGAGGTACTAAAGCCCAAAGGTTTGTGAGAACCCATCTAGTTATTTTTACCTTTGAGTTTTTGAATGAATTAAAGAAGAAAGAAAATGTTTTGGGGTTTTTTCTGCTAAGCGAAGCTGAGGTAGATTCTTTCTGGCTCATATTTATTAGATATACATAAAACTGGTATTGACTGGCTTGAAAATACCTTGTGTGATTATTGACATGGTTGCTCCGTGAACTGTGATGCAGCTAAAAACCACTTTACTCTTAAAGTGAACCATTAGAACCCGTCTTTGTCTCTTTGTCTTTTTTTTTTTTTTTACTTTGGAAAGGTAATATATACACATATTATATTCTGCTGTCACTGACATCAACATGTGAACTCCAAACAGGAAGTACATAGCTGTCACATGCTAGCTGCTAACTGTAATCCGAAGAACGTAAAACATACTAAAACAAACACACTGAAAGTCACACATTGTCAATATTATGCATTGAAGTCAAGCGTGCCAAGAAACCTGCGGGGGCTCGCTCCCGGCTCAGATGACATGTGGGTGCTTTTTACTCCACCAGACATAAATTGACGTCTTCTGCAGCGATTAATGACATCAACAGGGGATCACCCACTGGTGTTACTCTACTCGAGTTCCATCATCTGGATTTTAAATGTCTGACTATACGTCCAGTGAATGTGGGGGAGAAAAAAAATCAAGTCTGTATAAGAAATCAAAGTACCTGACCAACATTCACTGCCTAATTATGAAACCGAGTCAGAATATAATGATATGATAGATCTGTATCATTTTTAGTAATGTTAGCATAACTACAGGTATATTTAAGCTTAGTCATTTGTTCTCTCTGTTAGTCGACTTTGGTTTAAAGCAAACAAACTTCAACAGCTAGTTCATGACTTGTGCGGCAGCTCAAACATGCATGTCAGAGTTTTCATTTATCCTGTAAAATGTGTTAACGTTTCATGATTAAACAGACATTTCTTTCTGTTTGAGCTATCAAGATTTACATTTATGGTCTAGAGTGAAATGTGTTGCTGACGAACCCGGTGACATTCTTAAATTAAGGTAGCATACATGCTAAACATAGAGGCAGTGTAAAAGATGGACACATCACCTTGATGTCATCTGCTGGTTTTGAACTACACCTTTTTGTTAACATTATGGCTACTTTGATACTGTTCCTTTGGAGCCATATACCAAACTGTATCCATATACTGTACTGGTGCAATGCACAGACACAAATTTAACCTTGTTACGGCTAAATAGACTAAAAACTCAAATCACTTATTATTTATCAATAATGAGTTAAAAAATAATAATCCAGAGGGCACAGATGGAAAAACACAACCTCAAGATTCAGTTCAGCAACTTCAGTCAGTTGAGATCAGACCAAGTCGAAATGGGTGAAATGCTTATTACTGAAGAAAATATAATCTGAATCAAACATTATTCAGCTTTAAATATTGTTCAGCTTTAAAGTTACTGTGCAACTGTGTAATAAAAATGTGTGCTCACGACTTTGGCCTTGAGAGCGATAAGAAGCGATCGCCTCATCCTGCAGGCGAAAGATATCTGCAAGCGAAGAGACTAGAACACTCAAGGCCGCTTTCCTTTTATGGAGTTGTTTTTCTGCTAATGCAGCACTATCCTCACAACCCCCTCCTGTAAGTTTTAGAGAATATATACCCATCCTCACAGCAAATATTGGGAATCTCTTGATGTGAGCTGTTTTTGAGAGGTTGTCTCTGTCTCAATAAAAGTTCACTGATTCCCCCATCTGCTGCAGGTGTCCGGTTGTCTTCATTCTCCGCCAGCCTGGTTAAGTCAATTCCTCCTTAACATCTAAAAGAACCTATTTAATGAAGGAAGACGGGTTCACTTTGTGTTTAATATTATTCTATTGCTGTTGTTGTTTTTTTTATATCCTTCAATTGGCGTCACGGAACAGGATCCGCTCCAGGCCAAACTGGAACGGGGGGGAGGACATCAGCCGTGGTCTGAGTGAACGGAGTTTGGACAAAAGCTGTGTGCACACAAAAAACAAGGTAAGCAGACCTTTTATTTCTGCTATATTGAACATTATAAAAATACTTAGTGTCCAAACTCCTAGTAATTCATAACCAAAATTGTCTGGCTTACTTAAGGCTTGCTGAGAATCAGACAAGTGAATAAGAGATAAGTGAATAAGAAATAAGTGAATAAAGATAAGAGTGAACTGAGGTCTGACCACGGTTGCAGCCGACGGGTTGCTTTCCGGTGTCGGATAAATACCTCAGTGCAGGTCTGGGACCTTGAAAGGGTTTATTAGTAACGCCTTTCTAAACAAATTAAAAGGTTAAAGGCCTTGAGAATATTTTTTAGTAATATTCTCTAAACTACAGAAGGGTTAGGAAGGCCCAGAGGACTTTATTAGAAAAGATCCTCTAAAACTTAAAAAGGAAAAGTACTGGTTGGAGTCCAAAGGAGGGGTCCCTTTGATCAATAGGAGAAAACGGATCTCTTCTTAAAACCCCGATGATTTTAGTGTTTTAAATGTTTTGATGTTCTGTTTGATATTGGACACACATAAATACACGCTGAATGCTTGCTGTGGAACACTGGGCAGGACAGTTTGTTCTCCGTTGTTCACAGATTACACAATTAAAGGAACTAGGTTCCTCTTTTGGTTAAAATAATACACCACACATAGAATTTTTTTTTTACACATTTATTACATACATAAGGAGGGTAATGAGTGACTGCAGGTAATGTATGAAGTGTGAATGAGACGTGTGAACAAGGTGACAACCAACTAGCACCCCTATCAGGAAGCTCTAGGCAAGGTTACCCGCCAGACTCCGGTTTGGTAGAAGCCTGGTAACACCTGAAGGGATATTTCAGTGCTGACTCACCTTTAAAGCAGCGCCCCAGCTGTTAGTGCCTAACAGAGGCAGAAACCCAGCTGGCCCAAATTCTCCTTTAAAATCAATAAATAGAACATAAATTACCGGTGTGTGTAAATAAGTTGTATAAATCTGTTAGATCTGAAACTCCTGCTAAAAAACTTCCTCTCTACAACTCTTTTCTCTTCTCTCCCTCTTTCTCTCAGTTGGGATTCTGTGTGTGTATGTGTGCTGGAGAAATAAAAAAAAGGAAAAGGGTCTCTCTCTCTGTCTCTGTGAGAGGAAAAAGGTGGGGGCCGAGTGAGCCCGCGGGGCCGAGCGGGTCCGCGGGAGCGAGCGTGTATGCTGTATGAGGAAGAAGGGAGTGAGAGGGAGCGAGTGAAAAGAGTAATCGAGTATTTGGTGATTTTTTTATTATTTCAGAGGCACTGGGTAAGAGTTTTGACTTTAGCTGTGAGAGTTGTGAAAAGAGCAGGTTTTTCTTTTGTTGTAGACTGTGAGTAATCGGTGTTTTTCTGCCTATTGTGCTGCGTGGAAGACACAGAAGTGTAGAAATGTTTGTGGTTTATCTTTGTTTGACGTTTTATATAGAGTTGGTTGATTCAGGGTGATTTCTCCCGTTTAAGGGAGGAGTTGCATTGTGGTTATGTTAAAGCTTTGCTGTAGGGGTATGTGTGTGATTTTGTGCTGGCTTCGCATGTTTAAATGGATGCATAGAAGTTTGTCAGTGAGAAATTGTTATGGTGGGGTTTTAAAGTTAGTAAAGAGTCAAACAACGCCCACTGTTTTAAAAAGGCCCAAAACATCATAAAAGACACCTCACATCCTGGCCACTCCCTGTTCGAACTGTTGCCCTAAGGCAGACGGTACAGGGCAATCAGAGCAAGGACTAATAGACTCAAACACAGCTGTTATCCAACTGCAATAACACATCTGAATACTACAAAAATGTCCACCATGCCACTCTTGTGTTAATCTATGCACGGTCTGAAGCATGACGGTGGGAATACTTAGTATTTTAAGTATTCTATCTATTTTATTGATTGAATTTTATTGTTTTTTTATATTTGATATTACTAGGGATGATGCAATGATCGGGGACCATTCTTAATGTCGTCGGTCTCATGACAATGACAATAAAGTTTTTGATTTTGATTCTGATTCTGAAATACACCCTCCTCAAGAGTTCAATGATTTAGGCAGTTATGTTTATACAAATACTAAATGTATGTTTAGTGTCTTCATACAGGTGTTTTTTCTTAACCTGGAAGCCTGAGTACGGCAGCAGAAGACAGGCCAAGCTTTGGCTAAAATTCACGGCTGGACACCAGAGTTGTCCTCACCCCTCCCGGTAAAACAAAAAAGAGAGAATGTAGTTTGAGGCGGGTTTTTCTCGCTGAACTGCTCTGGGTGCTGTGTCCCTGAATCTCACCAGTGTTAACCTCTGGCGGAAGACATGGAGAAAAGGAAAAGATGTTCCTGGTAAATCACTGAAACAAATAAAACCACACACAACCAGAGAAAGATATGAGAAGGGTGAGGAACAGACACATGTGCGTGTTAGAGAAATGCCTCGTTTGAGAAAAAGTTAAAGTAACCCATATACAGACGCACCCATACATGCAATGAAGAAACAGCTTACATACATGTGCACGTACATGCAAGGTTAAAGTAGCGACACTTAACATACACCTGTTTTTAAATGATATAGTTTATACATTACTGACAATTAAACGCTTTGGGTTGCAGGACAACAACGTAACGTCAAAAGACAAAGACACTGGTCTGAGGATTAAGTGAGGACACGACAAATTTAGTGGTTAAAAGGGTCGACTTGGGACATGTTTTTGTTGATTGTTTAAGACAAATGACTACTGAATGATAGGAAATTCCTTTTTAGGTTTCTAAACAGGATCTTAAGAATTTTAACACGTACCTGTGTTGTCCTGTCAACTTGAGGGGTTATGAGTTGATTATATGGTGAAAAAAAAAAAAAAAACAAAAACAAAAAAGGGGGGAGACGAGATCTCGTTGTTTCTCCCCTCTCGGGATAACACAGCCAACACAGCACAGCCAACACAACATCATTTTCCTGTTCGCCTGTTTTGTTTTGTTTTTGTTTTTTCTGAGAGCCGAAGCTGACCTGGACTCCTACCCTCCCCTCTACCATCGTTGCCCTCTCCGCGACCATCTTTGACCCTTTGACCCCTGAAGGCCACAGCAGCTGGACTCACAACAACAACTTGAGGATGTCAACAGTGCTGCAAAAGAGTGATCTCATGCAGCAGAGACGGAGAGCACTAAACCTAAAGCCCGTTTCACTACACGGGGGAAATTCCCAGGCTGCGTCAGCTGACAGAGCTGTGACGAGACGCGCATTAAGCCCGGAGGAAAAGGGACGGTGAGCAGAAGGATGCTGACCTCTGAGAAGAGCCGAACAGCAGAGCTGCAGAAGGCCGTGGACCATACAGAAGCAAAAGGGTCAAGGTACAAGGAGAAGATGCAGGCAGCTGCAACAACGGATGAAAACAGACCCAAAGAGGAGGGGAGGACCCTAGGCCATGCGTCAGGCCGCTGGTTTACCTAAACTACAGAACAGGAAGGTGATGAACACAAACATATACCAACACACGAACACACACTTCTGCATGCGCCTACTTAGAATGAAGGGAAACACACACATGAACACTTATGCACTTGTTGAGGGAGTAAAAACTGATACATACCCATGCACTAAAATCAAAATGTTGATTTAATTTACTAAGAAGTGACACACAATGCTCCAGCTGCTGCAATGAAGAATGCTTTACTGACAAAGGCTCAATGCTGCACACAACAAAGTCAAATACAGAATTTGCTATAATAATAAGCCCAGAGGGCATTTGTGTGGTCTGGGGAGCAGAGTCCGGAGCGGTTTGGTTATGAAAATGATGCCCGTGCGAGATATCTGGGGCTTAAGGCCTCGACTTAATTGTTTACTCTACACTAAAAAGAAAAGAAAACACTCTGAGCAGTGGTGCAGAGTGAAAACGAGGAATTAACAGTGTGAGTTTTATTTCAGAGCGCCACGTCATTGTGATGGAGATTTAATAAAGGAGGAACACACGGACAAAGAAGAAGAGAAGGGGGGGCAGCCCTTGAACGCGATTGCCTGAGGCATTAAAGTTCTGTACTAAATTCTGGTTTCCAGTGTGAGAAAAGTCACGCAGTGCCAGTAATAGAGCTAGGTTGAGTAATGATGCTAAATTACTGTAAGTAAATCATCGTACACCGTTCAAGTTTCATGATAACGGGGATCTAGACTTTGTTGAACCCTAGGCAATTTGAACAGGTAAAAGTCGAGTGACCAAGTAGCAGTTGAATAAAAGTCATTGAATAAGTGTTGAAATAAACTGGCAGAATTAAGAGAATTAAAACATTTCAAGAGCTCAACTTACTTAATGGTTCAATTTTGTTTCACGAACGCAAAACATATAGGTTTATGAATATGAAAAGATTGAGGTGGTGTTGAATTGACTCTGTGTAGGTTTAGGTTGGTATTTTTATTGATGGGAAGAATATTCAGTGACAAGTCCTAAGACCCGGGCGTCTGCATTTTGTTTTTGTTATTTTTCATTTTATTTTGTTTTATATTTACTGATTTTTGTTTGTGAATCTTTTCTTTAAGCAGATCTGCACATCGGAAATTACAAGCATTACACGTCGGCGAGAAAATTGTTGTAAGTGAGTTTCTCCGCATTGAAATGGGTTCTGGAGGAAACACTTGTGGGGACAATTAGAAACGAGAGTCCCTGTTTAAAAAAGGATTCAGCGAGGTAATCCAAACTCAAGTTCTTGTTTCTTTTTGAGATGACGTCATTTTGCTGAGTGTGGAAACTAGATGCGACGACAGGTTTCACTATCAGCAAAGAACGGATGAATGGATGAAAGACTGGGAATAAAAACAAACGGACTGACTGGTAAAAGATGACAAGACTTGACCATGACTCAAGGTTAACCACCTCCACCTAGATAGGATAAAAGGGTGGATGAATTTATGTGGGTTTCTTTTACAGGAGTAGAAGGATGACAAAATATTCGAGGATGAGTGAACCTGTAAATGCCATTTTTGTGTCTTGTGTTGCTTACAGAGGTAACTGCGCAGCGTTACCATTTACATTTTCTTCCCTACAGGGTTACAGTTTTAATGTTTTTCTATTACAGGATTTCTGGGCGGATGTGTGAAGAAACGGTGTTTATGGGTTAGGAGTTGGGGATGCTATTACACTGTATTCTGGTGAGAGTGTTGGGGGAGACACACCCTGTCTTGAAAACTGTGATTCTTTTACAGGAAATGTTTTATAGCACCTATGGAATGAGGATGCCTGACTACGGTCAATGTGCTGCTAATGTTTGCTTTGCTTTGGTGAGAGGGGTGCAGTAGAAAACAGACAAGTGACATGAAAACAAGTAATAATAACAAATAACAAATTTGGGGACAGTTTGACCTAGAGCCCACTAACTGGCCATTAGGGGCTCTCTCTCTCTCTCTCTCTCTCTCTCTCTCTCTCTCTCTCTCTCTCTCTCTCTCTCTCTCTCTCTCTCTCTCTCTCTCTCTCTCTCTTGGAATAACATTGCCCAAAGGGTGAATAAAGCAAATTGTGGCAATAATAGTGATTTAATGATTGGAGAAACCTGAACATGATACTTGTCTGTTGAGCTGAATCGTTTATTACTCTTATGATTTTCCGGTGGGACTATGAAGATTTTTTGGTACAGATTGCAGGTTGTTGCTCTTTAACTCCTAGAACACGCCCTTGGCGAGGTGGGGGGAACTGGACCACCTTTCTCTGCCCCATCATCCTCTATTGGAAGACATCCAAGCTAAGTAAACATGTCTTGGCCCTTTCCCCCTGAAATGACAGGCAGGCAAAGATGTTGCGTCTTTGTTTGCTTCCTGGCCCTGGGTCTCATTCCCATTGGCATAATCCTGATCGTGAGGGTGACGAACATTATCGTCTTTCTCTTGTTTAAATTCTTCTAGAATGGTTGTTTCTCTGTGGTGTTTTGTATTAGGCTTGTTATTGATTGTTTCCCTCACCCACTTCCTCTTGAAGGATATATCTGGTTGAACTGTGTCTGGTCGGGTTGTGAGGGTTAAGCGATGTTCTCAGGGTCTCCGGACTTAAGCCTGAGCGAATGTGTACTCCCACCACTGGATATAAATTGTTTTTTTTTCCACACCCCTTCCTCACGTTTTACCATATTCACTTTTGAATGTCCTTAGCAGTTACCGTTCTGAGTTTATTTTACGGTTGATTTATTCTTTCACATTTTCACGTTTATATCTCTCATTGTTATAGTATACTCTGTACTCTCCACATTTTTATCATTACTTATGTTTTTTGGTTGTTGAGTTACAGGAACTGTTAATTTTGTGTCACTACCCTGGTTGCACTAACTCGTTGTATCCGTGTGTGCAGGACAGCTGTTACTGCTTTCATCGGGAACCGAGACTGCTTGCAGCCGACCCCTGGGCAGGGTGGTGCCTGGACTCTTTTCTCCTCATCTGCAATGACAGATAAAGACAAATGATAAGACCCGAGGAGTTTTTCGAGCCAGGCTTCGACACGTCTCTGTGTTCCTTTGAATGTTACTTATTTTTGTTTGTTGACCCATTTAAGATGGGTCAAAAGGGGGATTTGAAGAAAATATAATCTGAATCAAACATTATTCAGCTTTAAATATTGTTCAGCTTTAAAGTTACTGTGCAACTGTGTAATAAAAATGTGTGCTCACGACTTTGGCCTTGAGAGCGATAAGAAGCGATCGCCTCATCCTGCAGGCGAAAGATATCTGCAAGCGAAGAGACTAGAACACTCAAGGCCGCTTTCCTTTTATGGAGTTGTTTTTCTGCTAATGCAGCACTATCCTCACAACCCCCTCCTGTAAGTTTTAGAGAATATATACCCATCCTCACAGCAAATATTGGGAATCTCTTGATGTGAGCTGTTTTTGAGAGGTTGTCTCTGTCTCAATAAAAGTTCACTGATTCCCCCATCTGCTGCAGGTGTCCGGTTGTCTTCATTCTCCGCCAGCCTGGTTAAGTCAATTCCTCCTTAACATCTAAAAGAACCTATTTAATGAAGGAAGACGGGTTCACTTTGTGTTTAATATTATTCTATTGCTGTTGTTGTTTTTTTTATATCCTTCATTACCTTCATCTGTCACTTAAATCAGCGGTCCCCAACCCCCGGGCCTCGGACCGGTACTGGTCCGTGAGTCTTTTGGTACCGGGCCGCGAGAGTTGAGGCTCAGGTGTGAAATGTATAGTTTTCAGGGTTTTTATTGGTTTTCAGCGTTATTTTGTTATCGTTTACTCTGTTTTCCTGGGTCTTTTCAAGTGTGTTATGAATAAATTTTCTTTTTTCCGGTACCGGTACTAGTTTTATTTTGTTGTATTTATCCACGACACCTTAAAGGCCGGTCCATGAAAATATTGTCGGGCATAAACTGGTCCGTGGCGCAAAAAAGGTTGGGGACCGCTGACTTAAATCATGCCATGGCTCTGATTCCATTATCCATAAGAGTCAGTTACAAAAAAACAATAATAAACAAAATACCCATAAAGTGATTATGAAGGCAAAAAAATGAACCATAATGGTGAAAAGAAAATGTCCAAGCCTCTAAACATGCTTTTTTAATACTCTAAAGTTGGATATTTTAACCTTTGAGTCAATAAGGAACAGACTTGCTCTTGGAATCAGCCTCAAGTGGCCATTAGAAAAACTACAGTTTTGCAGATTAATGCACTTTTAACTCAGACATCAGAGCTGGAGAGTGACAGAATATCTGAGTTGACTGGCTTCTAAGTACTAGTAAATGAAAAACAGGCTTTGTTTTGCTCCCTAGCAAGGTAGAGCCATTAAGCCATTACTAGTAATCTGTAGGTCTAATGCAGTGCCTGTTTTTGTGCTCTTAAAACATGTCCTGATCTTCCACTGCAGCACATTTCCAAACATAGCCTTTGTGTTTAGCTTATTTTGTGAGTCACACAACAGTGGTAGTACAGACATCTGCAGTTTTGCTACCGTTTATGTCCCTTGTTGCCATCTTGGATTGCAAAGTCAGGTCTGACCTGAGGGTCAGTTAAAACTCCTTTTGTTCCAGTTAAAAATCCTGACTGGGAACTCAAAATTTCCAGCTTTCAATTTGAAATGGAATCCAGTATTAGCAGTGACATTTTAGCAACCGTTCTACTTAAACAACCACTATACACAACTAAACTTTCACAGACACTTCAACCTGGATAACACACAGTCTTTTCAAACTGACTCTCATTTTTCACCTTGATATTTAGCCATTCAGTATTGTAACTATATGTAACTCATTTGTTTCAGGATGGGAAAAAGTAAACCATGATGGTACATTCACATTTCTCAGTACACTGAACACCTCTGGAAAACAACCATGAATGAGATATTTGCAGCACCAGTCCTTTTGTTGCTCAGTGAGCTCTGCTCTGTTGGCTCCTTTGTGCCAGCGAAAGATCTTTTTTCCTGCTCTGCATTGCTTTTTGTTAGCATTATTACACATGCAAATTACATTTCATGCGGGTGGTTGGCTTAAGCTGAATAATGGATTCCAATCTTTGCTCAATGGCTCACTAGAAGATTGTTTCCTTTGTTTTCTTGTTTTTAAACCAGATGCAGCATGTGTAATTTTGCATTATGTTTAAATTTCAAGGTGGCTCAAAAATAAATCCTTTAAATAAGATTTGGTCTCAAAATTACTGACAATGCAGGAAATATAAATGGAACAAATGACAGAAGGAGTTTATATTTATTTTAAGTTGTGCATCATTTATACTTAACTATGAACTCTGATTTTGAAGATCAGGAACCTTTAAAGAAGTGGATATTTTAGGCACTGCAGAAGCACAGCACAACACTGGTCCACGCTTCCTTCCCGAGGCCTGCTTTGCAAAAAGAGAAGACAAGCCTTCCATTTAAAACAACTAGAGAGAGGCCAGGCTCAGGAACATCCTCTGTGCCCCAAAGGCCAATATCCTGATTTACTAGTGTTTCCTCTTAATGTTGCTCCTTGGGAGCTGGGGAGGCTTCTGAAACTGTACTGAGACCGTTATGACAGCAACAAAATTCCTTCAAAAGGCCAAAAATCAGTCAAATCAAGGAGACTACTGTGCCATCTTATCATCGTGCGCATCTTCGCCCAACTCTTAATACAATGCAACACAGAGGGCAGCTTAGTTATTATTATTATACAATTTGTGAAAGCATTACAACAAGAACATCTGGGTCATCGAAGACCACACAGAGAGTATGTCAGTCGTAACTGGTGATGAGACGTGGGTGGGAATGAGTGGCCGGTGGAAGTAATAAAACACTGAGGAATCACAAAGGAGGGAAAAGAACAAAGGCAGGAAGTAAAATCATAATGAGATGAATGAGAAAAACTAGGCTTCAGACTGTTAGCAGTAGAACTTAGACATGAAGAGTTATATTAAAGATAATGACAGAGACAGAGAACATGGAGGGCAGGGGGAGAAAATGGCATTAGGAATCTGATGGATACCACAGGGACCACAACAGTCACAGTTTGATTCAAAAAGCTGCATCAAACTTTTTGTCATGTGCCTTCTCCTCTTTCTTTCTGACTCTCTTTTACCTTCTCCCCCTCCTTCAGCCTGCATCCTCTCACAGGGGGAACAACCTCAACAAGCCAAGTCTTGTGAAGTTTTTCATTACATCTCATCCTGTGCTCCTGCATTGATTTCCACAGGTCTTCTGGTTTGAATTTGGTTGTTATCGCTTTGAACGGGCCTTCAGGGCAAAATAAACATTGCACCTTTTTGACCAAAAATGGTCATTTCAGCTCCCGAGAGAGGCATTTCGAAACCATATCAAGCCTACGAAGAGGTGGACTCTTGCCAGCATTGTCCTGACGGTTTTCACATATGATTCACAGTTTGTTTGAGCTGTTCCTTCTTAATATGCTTCAGGAATCAGGCCTGTTCTGCGGGGGAGAAGATGTAAGAACAATGGTATTTAGATTAAGTGACACAACCCTCCCACAGACTCTACAATGAGTAAGCTGCTTCCTGTGGATGTCATGCCAACAACATATGAAATATATAACTGAGAAACAAACGTCTAATTTCTTCTTTTCCAGCTTGGAGAGGATGAGACTCATTCAGAAACACAGATTCCAGCTTAATATTGTTAACAAGTTTTTACAACTATTAATTGAAAAACCTCATTGGGCCAGTCATTGGGTTATAGCGTTATGGATAGAAATAACATCCAAATGAAGAGACATAAAAATCAATAACCTGGGACTAAAAACACTAAATACACTCTGTACACTATTTCCATGTCATAATATGCATGATATCACTGCTGGCAAGAGGTTCAGCCTTATCTGAGTGTAAGGTTTTATTCCAAAGCTGTAATGGCATACTGCATGAGGCATGTGGTGAACTTGACATAAACCACAGCACCTCTCGGATTACACATGTAATGGCTCAGTAATATATAGTAAGCTTGCAGCCAAATCCACATAAATGGCTGTAAATGCCTTATTAGTCAATAACGAACTCAAGTAAACTGGGAGAACTGAGAACTGCCTCTGTCTCCTTCTACACCTCATTTTAACAGTAGCACCTGAAAATCATGTTTTTTATATATTTTGCGTACACGTAATTTGCTGTTTTTATGAACTCATGCTGTTTAAACTAAATGCCTTAATGTCACTTTTTTAAAAATTGCTCTAATTTTGTTTATTTTATGGGAAACAAGCAGCAAAGTGGTTTTGCAGCATGTTTGGTTTTTTTATGTTGGCTGATTTAACTAAACTACCTAATTGAATTAGTTGTGACTTACAAATGTGGAGACTTTTACGATCTCTGAAAACTTCAGCTGTGGGTAAGTTCTGGTTTGGAAGGAAGGAATAAACAAAATTGTGCAGCAACCAAAGGGAAATTTGGGGCTGAATTTTTTAAAAGCTAAAATTGGAAGTTGAGCTTGTAATTTATGCTTGGTTCACTCTGATGGTAGCAGGTCTTTCTTTCGAAGGAGTATTATCCTTTGTATATACTTTGACCTATTTAAGCCAAGAAGGGAGCTGGTGGGTTGATCGGTGAACAAGAAACTCTGGTAGGCTACCTTACAAACAGATTACGCTAACATTGGGTTTGGTTAATAGATGAGTGCAGCATTACCAACTGGTGGCATTATGACTTTGTTACATAGATACAAGATAACAAAGCCACACAGACTTTTATTTGGTAAAATTATAGATGAATAAAAAGTATATTATTTAACTATACTATACCAACAATATAACTATACCAAACCCAAACTGTCATGTCTTTCTAAACATAACCAATTTTTCTAAATATAATTTATAATATAGTTCTAAAAATATAAAAAATAAAAGGTAAAAATGTGCAAGACGAGTGGATGGATGGATCAGTGCATCTGAGACTAAAATTAAAAATCACATTCAGGGACATGAAGAAAAGACGTATCATTCATGTCTTAATTAATATATCAGAGCACATTCTTCACGTTTTTACTTTTGCATTGTGGAATGTTCTGCAGCATGTATGATATCCTGACAAGGCCGAGTCCAAGAGATTAATAGAGGACGTTATGAGTATCCTACTCCAACCCAGTTTTGTTTGTATGGTTCCTCTCTGTTATGATGCAGTTTGGCCCCTGACAGAGCTGACCAAACAGTATTTTAGGTGAGTGATCAGCAGCTTCAAAGAGTAATTTTGTCCAATCACTACAAACAGGTTCTATAACTTTGACAGAAAGGGCCAGAAAAAAGAGGCCACAGCTGGGGGGGAAATGATTTCATCCTTTTTCAGGATAATGCACCAGCACAGAGCTCCCAGTGAAGCAGTTTTTTGGCTGAGAGATGCATTGCAGTACTTGAGTCGGCTCCCTCCTGTTCAAATTCTGACCTACAGCCAACCAACTTTCTTTTTTGCACTCAAGGGGACTTAGTTTAAATGAGAAGGAAATTACCCACTGCACAACTCTGATCAGGGGAAGATCGGAGTGCAGCGGTGTTTAGTTGCAAAAGAGGAATATTCTGAAGGGAAAAGGAACTGAACAAAAGCCTTAGTCTTGACATTTAATGACCACGCCTCATATATGTTTGTAGATCTATTCTCAGTTTATACCACCTGTCTTTAGATGAATGTGAACAAAGGAATATAGTAATATGGAGCGAAATAATATAAAGAATTATAGTAAAATAATATAGAATGGCTTGTGGAAAATGTATATCATACTAATGCTTTACATGCAAAGCTGTCTGTGCTGGTTTATTTGGGTGGAGTGTGAAAACTATTAATATTCAGTGAGCATGAAAATAAAAAGTCTCTCATGACTGCATGTGTCAGATAAGGTCAGTGGAAGAGAATGGTCAGTTACATGTTAGTGGATTTTTTAAAATTCTTCACTTCTCACATAGTTTGCCAGAGGAGAGTGAAGCTGAACCAATCGCAGGAAATAACACAACCGTGTACAGGGGGGCTTTTCAATGTTGCTATGATACCAATCACCACAAATAAACTTTGACCCCTGAGAAGTGAGTGGGTGATGGAGAAAATAACTCATTAAACATGATTTGTTTCCAAACTGGTGACTGGCCAAACAAGTTTTTTTTATCTGCAATTTTCTAGTGTTTGTACTTGTATATTTCTCTGTTTGTCATGTGTAGCTTTGTCGTCCCCACCCAGCTGAATCAGTGGTTTCCCGCAAGGAGAGCTGTAAGGAAGGAACAGTCGGGGGTCTGCAGTTTGCAGGATAACTAAGCAGCAAACCAGTCAGTCAATAATGACAATATTATACAATAATGTATAATATATTTTTTGAAATGTTAGCCATTTAATGGGGGTCCAGTATAAGGCACATGGAAAAGAAATGAAGCATGGAAGTCAGCAATGTCAGCAATTTGAGCAGTAAATCAATGTGCGTCATTTGTGCTGTGAAGGTTGAGACATTTGCCAGTTCTTTTTATAGCATCCCCAGGTAAGCTGCATTAGCTGATGACCCTCCCATGTCTCATGTTAGATAGAGTGCCTTAAGTGCACAGAATAAAGAGCTGTATTAATTTATGGCTAAATGTGACCTGTAGCCTGAAGCGCTTTGAGTGGTCAGCAAGACTGAAAAAGCTACGTGAATGGCGTCCCCAAGTCTACCAAGGTGGGTTAGGAAGGGGGCAGGGGCAATGGAACACACATATGCATGTCTGCTACTTGAATTAACAAAAGAAACACAAACTACAGGAAAAACGAACAAAAAAACATTTATGACAGCAAACAGCTTATTCTCATCCCAGACAGAAGATCAAAAACCACAAGTTTCTAAAACTGCTGACATCTCACAGACATGCATACGATGTCTGATGTGCCATCCCATACTTGGTGATGGAAATAGTGAGAGTAGGAGTTGTTTGTGCCCAGACTTAATGAAGTAATAAATGAAGGTTTAAAAACAGCTAAAAAGGGAATGAGTCAGCTAGTAATAAGCTTAAACCAAAGTTTTTAAACCATGATCTTTTGGCTAACACTCCAAGAAGCAACAGCCTAAGGCAGACTTTATCATCCTTTAGCACCCTGAGACACTGTGTACTCAAAGGAGAAGATAAGATTTCTGGCTTTTCGTCGTCTTAGACTTCAATGTGATCAAAGTCTTGTATACTTTATTAAAAAATACAGAGTTTATTTTATTATGTTATAAAATATAATTTTACAAGTTTATTCTTTTTTGTTAAAATTGATGCTTGGTTGTACTTAACAGGCCTATATAACATCTCTAATATTCTGCCAAAACCACTTTAGCCTGATATTAAAAGCTTCTGGGGAGGTTTGTATTTTTTTTAAACAGTAAAAGGAACATAAAACAAGATTTCATTTAAAACGGTTTTTAAAGCGACTTTGAGAATGAACATAGTTAGCAGTCTGTAACCATGATAGCAGCTGTTGGAGCTTAATGCTACCTGGACAGAAGAGAAAAGATGGTGTTGGGCAATATAACATTTAATAGCTAGCATGCTATCATTAGCTTATTAATTCACAAAATTAAATCAGTCATTTTTAAGATAATCATAACTGAAAAATTTACCTAATATTAGAATTTGAGCAAAAGTCAGGAGTTAAATAAAATTATTACAATTTTTCCCAATAAAAGTGGACGTTAAATCAAATCCACATACATGGCCTCGAGTTGGCATTAAATCAAGCAAAGTAACTTGAATTCAGGCTACAAATTTTACTTGGCTCTATATTTCAATCTGGACCTAATTGGTGGACCAGTGTAGCCAAACCGGCAAACTAGTAGGACAAAAATGCAGAGACTGCAAAGCTAGCCTCAAGCTACTGTACAGCAGCTTTTACTGAAATCAAGTCCATATCTTTGTGTTTCTATTATTAATCTTCACTTTCCACGTGGAAGATGGCGTGCCCTCACTAATGATTGTTTCTGTTAAAAGCGAGTTATTCTTCCCCATTCTCACCAAGTGCTCCTCATAAGAGATTGAGAAGATGGTTGCTTTGAACTGGCGCTATATAAATCATAGTAAACGAAATGAATATGACAGCATTTATTAATCCAGGCCCGAGCATCACACCGTGCCAGCACATGCTCTAAGTAGCCACGCAAAGGGTGTCAAACTGACAGCTGACGCACGCCAGAAATAAAGATTATCTGCTTAGAAAGGCAGAATAAGTCATGCATAACTGAATACTGAAATAACAGTAAATAGGAACATGCTCGAAATTTACTGTCCCACTCAGGAGACCTCCAACATCAGCCATCTGCAGTAACAGTAAGGACCTCACAACATGTTGTCACTGTGCTGTCGATTCTCTCTGTGCCGTTGTGTATTTGTGGAAAATGTGAGCCAGACCACAGCAGATCTCCAAGCCCCATGATAAGAGCCTCCGCCAGAGGAACAAGCTCGCAGCAAAAGCTCATGTGGGAGTCACAGCTGGCCATGCTGCATGATGCAGATGAAAGACATGCTTAGTTCACTGTACTCACTAATTTTCTTTTTTCTTTCTTTTTGCATTGTTATTGATAACATGTAACCAGGACAACAGCATTTCCTTGCTGAAGATTTTGGGTTTTTTTTTATTTAACTTCCTGAAGGTGAACAACACTCTTCACCTGGAGCCACTCTAGGTGAAGCCGTGTACCCAAAGATGTTTCCCTTGAAAAATACCTGACAAAATAGAGCATACAAGAACGTTCCCCATAGATAAATAGTTAAAGTTCTAAATTAAATCTATACAAAACAGTGCATTCATTACACTTAAGTGTGCTTACAGACAAGTGTCTGTTGAAATGAGTCCATATCTTTGTTGCTATGGTGAAGTAGCCCATTTAAGGTGGTAGCTTAAATGAAACCAGACTAAGAGGTTGCTGCCAGAAAGGGAAAGAGTCTATATTCTTGGGTGGCTTTCAATGCTCTGCAAACACTTAGCAGTTACATTTGATGGCCTGGCTATTTGAAGACGACACAAAGGCACTTGCAAATGGATGAAGAGGGTGGGATTGCAAACAGAAACGAGACATGAGAAGTCAAAAATAGAATAAAAATAAATACAAAGTGCTAAAGGTTCATTTTTTATTGTTTGGTCCCACTCATTCAGGAAGGGTAGGATAGCTATTGTATACAAAAAACAATCATTTTCTCATATTAAATTCATTATAAGTTTGAGATTCAACCATTCAGGCCAAAGCAACATAGTGTGAAATTCAAATTTAAATATCATACATTTGATTCACCTGTTAAATTTGGCAGAACTTCTTATTTTTTAAATATTATATACATTTATTTTCCATTAAGTTCCAGTCAAATCGAAATGCTTTAATAAAAAAGGCCTGGCTGAGCCACACAAACTAGAAATATATTTAAAATGCAACAAATACAAGAATTTATAAGGTACAGCTATTCAACTGCTAGTTAATCCAGATATCTAACCAGCCAATCACATCAGTTCGCTTTGGCATGTCAGTAATCATGGTCTAGTTCAAACCATGCACCAAAATAAGGAAGAAATCCAAGTTAAGTGACTTTGAATGTGGCATGGTTGTTGGTGCCTGACGGTCTGAATATTTCAGAAACTGCTGATCTACTGGGATTTTCCCCACACGACCATCTCTAGTGTTTACAGAAACTGGTCTGAAAAACTGAATAATCCAGTGAGAGACAGTTGTCTGCACAAAAATGTCTTCTTGAGACCTCAGAGGAGAAGTGGCCAGACTACTTTGAGCTGATTGGTAGGCAAAAGTAAGTCAAACAAACACTTGTTAGTATGCAGAAGAGCATCTCTGAACACACAAGATGTCAAACACTGAAGCAGATGGGGTACAGCAGAAGACCACAAGGTGCCACTCCCTTCAGCAAAGGTAAGGAAACTGAGGCTACAATTCATACAGATTTACTAAAGTTAAACAATAAAAGACTGGAAAACATTGTCTGGTCTAATGAGTCTCAGTTGCTGCTGTAATATTTAGATGGTAGGGTCATAATTTGGTAGAAATAATATAAAAGCACCATCCATCCTGCCTTGTATCAATGGTTCAGGTTGTTGTTGGTGTAATGGTGTATCGCTTAAGCACCACAGCCTACCTGAATATGGCTTCTGATCATGTCCAAATCCATGTGACAACACAGCCTGATGGCTTCTTAATGCACCATGTCACAAAGCTCAAATCATTTCAAGTTGGTTTCTTGATGACAAGATCTCAGTTCAGCAGAGCGCCTTTGGGGACTGGTGGAAGATCTGGGGATGTGAAGCCAACAGATCTGCAGCAGATGTGACGCTACCATGTCAATGTGGACCAATATCGCTGAGGAAAGCTTCCAGAAAAATTACGTCAGAGAAACAAAAAGGGAGGTTTGTCTTTACTCTGAGCTTTAAAATAATGCAATTAAACACCAGTTTGCAGTGCTGTGCAGTGTTTGGGCATCACTAAGTGAACACACCCATTGCTCATTATTTAAAATTACTCGCCATGGCATTAAGCATTTTACAGCATGAACCATTAATCCTGAACAAAGTGCTGTAATTTTCTGTCCTGTGTGCCAATTCTGTTCACAAGCTGTGAGTTGGAGCATCTGGATTTATCTACACGACATCAGCTATTCGCACATCCCGTGCTAATAAATTTCTACCAGCATCAACACCGATGCACACCGAGGGAAAAAATAACACAGGAGAGTGGAGGATGAGTCACAAGCTGGAGAGAATGAGAGGAAGGTGAGGAACAGCTTTGGCAGCACCGTGGAAGAGACATCTCAAAAAGGAGTAAAGGCAGGAAATAAAGACTCGGAGTGTGCTTGTATCGATGAGTCAGATTCAATATCTGATGAAAAAAGTGAGGAAGGGAGAAGAAGATGGGTCCAAGAGTAAGGCAGAAGAATTGATGGCAAGCAGTCAATGAATTGAAAAGTAAGTGATGGTGAAAGGAAGGTATGAGAAAAGACCAAGAGTGAAAGTGAAAAAAAGCAAGTAAAGGAGGAGAAGCAGGAAAGGGACATTAAAGATGAGCCTTGGGTTAAAAAAAAGAAAAGATAAATGAGATGAAAGTCAATCATTTGCTAGTCAAAGCACAGAAATCAAGAGAATGAGAAAAGATGGAAAATTAATGAAGGAGAAAATAAAGATCTGGGAAATGAAGAGATCAAGGGTGCCCAATGAAAATAACCTATTAATACACAGGTATTGGCCCACAGTAAATGATGCACAAACATATCACCTTATGTTAGTGCTGTTAATACATCTTCCAACTATGTGAGGTCTTCTCTGAACTTTAAATTGTTTGCTGGGTAATGGAAGCCAACAGACAAAGTTGGGTGTTAAACACCAACAGTAGGGGACAAACTGGTTCTCCACAGGGAGAAGAAGAAATGTCCTTTTGTAGATGTTGTGGTTAACAGCAGAGGACGTTTCTGTGTCTTGATGCTGGAAAGATTTCATTTAAAAATTTCCCAACATACACATTTGATGTAAACTTCTCTATCAGCGTTGGGGGATGTTATTCTTGTGTCTAAATATGAAACTCCACCTCCCTCTACTGGCTGCAAACACACCCACTTCTGCACACATGATGCATGTGGGAGCAGAACTATTCAGTGAGACACACTAAACACATTTCTGGTTTAGTTTAACACTTGCCAGACATGCAAAGATATATTACTGGACAGCAACTTTACATCTTTAAGAAAAACAATGAACCAATAAGTGAATTCAATTTACAAAAGCTTTGATTCTCAGATTAGTTCGATCACAGTGAACGATGAAGATATTTTCTTATTATTTTATTTTTACTTTATTTAGGTGCAAGTAGCTAGCGTTAACCAATGCCACACAGCATACAGCATTTATAGCCTAAACTAATGCAAAGGAACACAAAACTCAGCACTGGGCAAGAAAACACAGCCAGAAGCAGTGGAGCAATGTCCATCAGGAGAACCAAGACATTTCATGTAAGTGTCATTTTGGTCTGCTGTGAATTGGAACAATGATATTAAAAAAGTTTAGCGTTGAAGACAGGCCTTTGGGAAGCTTAATGTTAGCCTTATTCATCCATTCTAAAGCTAGTTCTGATGTGTGTTTAGGATCATTGTTCTGTTGGAACAGCAAGTTGTGTCGAAGTTTTAACTATTTAGCTTTTGATTTAAGGTGAAGTTGAAGGAGGAGGCAGTCCCTCTTTATTATTATTCCATCGATTTTGTCCAATGAATCAGTACCACTGGCAGCAAAACAGCTCCAGAACATAACACTACTACCACCATACTTGACTGGTACAGCGTTCTTAGGTTTTGGAATCTGCCATTTTTTAGAAATGAGACAAGAGTTCTTCCTAACTTGATCTCCACTGAGTTCTTTGGAATTTCTTATCGTTCTTAGTATTGGTCAATGAAAGTACTCCGGCTTCCTCCCACAGTCCATAGACATGCAGATAGTGGGGTTAGGTAACAGGGTAGAATTATCAGTTAACTTATGGGCAACTTAAGTGTGACTGGTTGGCTGTCTCTGTGTGTTAGCTCTGTAACAGACTGGCAACCTGTCCGGGGTGTACCCCACCTCTCGCCCTAAGACAGCTGGGATAGGCGCCCCCGTGACGCTGAATTGGATAAGCAGAATAAGCTCCCAATCGCACCACAGAGATTTGATGGTGAGCATAAAAGCCCAAAACATCTTCTCTTCAAACCTTCTGGTTTAAGGGAGTCGGCCAAAAAGAATAAGGTTGGCTTAAAGGGAGAGGAAGTAAAGTACAGTTAGTGAGCTGAAGGGCTGCACAAGGCCAAAAAAATAGATAAATACAAATTTAGAGCTGAGAATCAAGCAAAGCTACTCTAACAGAGTCTAAAAAATACAAATAATAATACCAGAATGCAAAAATTAAGGTAGCTATAATTCATAATTTTAACTGACAGTTTGCTAACATAAAGCCACAGAATTCAGTGTCGTGTCATGTTGTTACTCATCAGTACAGCAGGCAGATGCTTTTCAGGTATACCTGGCACACACCAAAAGCAGAAGTAAAAAAAGAGTGTGAATGCTACACTTGCGCTATACAACAGATGGGCAAATAAACTGCATACATAAAGGGTATGAATACCATAGTGTTGCTTACACTGTACATTTAAATTGTATTAAAATGGCAAACAAAGAGGGGTAAAGAGCCATTGCAGGTTCAACACCACAGGTTTAGTTCAGCAAATTCAGAGTTTTATGAGTTTATATATAGTCTGCTATATGGTATATGTGGAGTTTCCCGCACATTAGATAAGTGTCAGATTTCTGACTGCTGCTCATCTACAGAGTGAAAATGGCCTCTATGGAGAGGTGGTGCAACATGTTTTTAACTGAACATGTTTTCTGCTACTGTACCACTTTGTTCAGACCTGTTCTTTGGTTTTAAAAGATGAAAACCACTTTTGACCTAATTCAGGACTATGTGTTGTTACTGAAATGTTATATAGCTTCTGTGTGAGACACATGCTTTATATTTAATCATATATACATTCACTCTATGGCACTATCTGGTCTGTTAGTGCTTTCCGGAATATTTTTAAAATATCGTATAGCCTTGATGTTGATATTTAACACTTAAAGTGTAATGCTAATTTTATCCACATGGTGGAGCTGCAAATCTGTGATATCTCCAGTTGGTACTTCTGAAATCAACAAAAGGAGTGGGGATGTTTTTTTAAGAAAAAAGAAAAATTTAAATCCTGTTTTTGTTTGTTGGATTTTTTAAAATGTGGATTTTAAAAAATGGTTACTAAAGGTTTTAAGGACAGTTGCTTTATTTTAATCACTGATTACCGTTTTGAATTCAACAGAAAAGCTCTGTGAAAAACTATTTGCCCTTTTTGAGATTTTTTTCTCCTCTCTCTCTTCTTAAATACATATTTTGCACACGTTTAATATCAAACAAAGTTTCTAATTAGACAGATAACCAGAATAAATACAGGATTCAAATAATTACGGTGGGACGGAGAGATTTCGCAGGTCTTTCCTCCCCACTGCTGTCAGACTCCACAACAAAGACTTTAACTGATCAAGCACACACATCCATACATATGCAATAATACTAAGTGCAATAATCCTTTCTGTCATCGTTGTATTTTTACTCAGTTGTATATAGTATTTGTATTCTATTTTTATCTTATTGTATATTTATTTTATTTTATTCTACTGTATATAGTATTTCATTTTATTCTATTCTGTACAGTTGTGTACTGTATTTATTCTTATTGTATTCTAATTTTTGCCTCATAACTTTTGCACTGTCCACTTCCTGCTGTGACAAAACAAATTTCCCACGTGTGGGACTAATAAAGGTTATCTTATCTTATCTTATTATTTGACTTATTAGGGGCAAAAAGGTATGAAACTTACTTGGTTCTGTCTGAAATTGTAACTGACCCCCGTGTTAAATCATGAATGAACTGACATTAACCTCATTTGTTAGAAAGTTGAGTTCAGTTTCACTTGCGACACCCAGTCCTGAGTACTGCTATACCTAATGAATCATGAAATCACTTGAATAGAAAGTGTTTGACAAAGTGAAAGAGACTAAAAGATTTTAAAAAGCAAAATGTCAAGGCATGATCTAAAGAAACAGCTGAGAAATTATGTCACTGACGTCTATTAGTCTGAAAAGTCCTCTTGTAAGGCATTGAGACTCCAGTGAACCTCAGTGAGAGACATTACGAACAAATGGAGAAAACTTGGAAGCGTGGTGAACCTTCCCAGGAGTGAGTGGCCTACCAAAATGACCCCAAGACCACATCATCAAGGAGGTCACAAAAGAACCCAGAACAACATCTCCAGATCTGCAGGCCTCACTTTCCTCATTTAAGGTCAGTGTTCACAGTTCAACAGTAAAAAAAGTAAAATAAAAAGAGAGAGAGACTGGACAAAAATTGGATGGATGGGAGAGTACAAGGGCAAGAACCGTTGCCGACCAAAAAGAACACAATAGTTCGTCTCACATTTGGCAAAAATTGATACCCAAGATTGTGTGGACTGATGAGGCAAAAGTGATTTTGGGAGGTTTGTGTCCTGGTATATCTGTGTAACGCTAACACAGCATTTCATAAAAAGACTGTGATAGCAACAGTCAACCATGGCAGTGGTAGTGTGATGGTCTAAGGCTGCTTTGCTGCTTCAGGACCTGGACGAATTGTCATAAGTGACTGAACCATGAATGAATTCTGCAGAAAATCTTGAAGGAGAATGTCCGGTCATTAGTTCATACTCGGCAGGAGTGATCCAACAATGATTCGAAACACTCCAACGTAAGAGTACAGGACGTAAGAGTAAAATGCTTTGGCACAATCTTAAACAGGCCGCTCATGCTCAAAACCATCCAATTTGGCTGAATTTAAATATTTCTCAAGAGAAGAATGGGCCAAAATTCTTCCTCAGTGATTGAAAAGATTCTTGCCAGTTGCAGTTCTTGCTGACAAGATCATACAACCAATTGTTAGTTTAGCGGGCAATTCTTTTTTTTTTTTTTTTTTTTTTTTTTTTTAAAAACACAGGATAAAAAGTTTACCCTTAACTGAAATCATCATTTAAAAGCTACAATAATCAATCCGGTTATCTCTGTCTAGTGTTAACATTTGCTTGAAGATTTAAAACAAGTAAGTGTGAAAAATGTACAAAAATAAATAAATAGGCAAACACTTTTTTTCACAGCACTGTAGCTCTCAAAGGACATCCACACTGGATTTGTTTAAGCAACAGCTAATGAAAATGTGAATGAGGTTTATTAGTGCTTTGTGTTTCCCTGTGTGTCTGTCTTTAAGTCTGGGCCTCTAATCACACCTATTAAGGCATTTATTGGGTGACCTGGTGTGATAATATGAGGTCACCAGAGTTCATTCTCAGTTTCTGTGCAGCCCTGCTATTGGTCAGTACCCCCAACAGTGTGCACCAGCACACGATTAGCCTCCAGGCCGAGACTGTCTCAGAGCACATACGGTGGCCTAAGATTAGTGTTAAGTAGTTTGTGAAGACAGCGCTTAGATTGGAAGCGGCAACATTTTAAGCGGCAGAGCTGCTGCCTTTGCTAAAATTACTCTTTTTGTTTATGTTGAACAACAGAAGTTTAAGTTATGTATGATATCATTATTTTTGTTTTTGTGCAGCACAACACTGTGTGTATGCTTATGCCCTGTATACACTTCTTATAGCCGCTGTTAAAAAGACTATTTATAGCATACTGTCCTTTATTAACTTGTGATTTCCACCTTCACTGACACTGTTGGCACCAAAAATCTCTTTAAATCCTCTGTAAATAAAGTATTTAAATAAAAGTTACTTGTGAAAACAACCTCCCACAAAAATCACATCTTTTTTTTTTTTAAAATCACTTCATTAGCTTTACATTTCTTGGATTCCTAAAACACACAAACAAACACATCAAATGCTCAGTAGTAAACATGAGACAGTTTATCAAAATAAATAGTGAAACTATTTTTAGAAAACAATCTCTTTGAAGCTCAACATCCGATTAGATGACTCAGCCTGCCATTTTTATTTATTTTTTATTTTTTCCAGTGCAGGGAATGTGTTCAGCTTCTCGGTATATCACACTGGCTGCGAGGCTCAAACTATTGAGACGTAGAACAAAGATGAGAGGCTGATGGAGACACTCCGCTGTAGTGGCTCTACAGCAGTGAATAGGAAGTTGGATGAATAGGATTTGGAGGGGTGACAAATCGAACGGGGGATTAGGTGTCTGTGTTTGTGTGTGTGGTGTGAGTGTGGGCTCCACCAGCTGGCTGAGTCCTCCTTCCCATTAACTGAGGTGTGTGTGTGTGTGTGTGTGTGTGTGTGTGTGTGTGTGTGTGTGTGTGTGTGTGTGTTCGTGAGACATGAATCTCATGTGTTTGCACTAAGCCCACTCTGGAAGAGCCCCTGTAGGTTTCAGAAGTTATTATATACTTACAAATATGCAAGCTGTTAAAACCATGTGGAGTTAACATGCATATTAAAAAGGAGCTCTGTGTGACCTCAGGAAACCATTAATGATGCGTGTGGCCCTCGAGTGAACTCTAGTCTTACATTTGTAGTATGCTAGCTTGCATTAACCAGACAATGATGAGATGTAAATAGCAAATATAGCACCTTTCTACTTAGGTGAGCACTCAAAGTGCTTTCGCTCAGTCACACACTCATTCATACAGCACTTTTATCTTTCATCTAACATTCACACATGCATGCACACACAAACACACACTTATACATATTTTAGCATGCAGACTGGAAGAGTTGAGGACTGATCCACCAATCTTTGGGCTGGAAGACCCATCACTCGGTTTAAAGCTGCCACACGATGTATGTCATGTGTAAAATGATAGTAACTTATTTATCAAACGAATAAGTTAGCATCATGGATCATGTTAGTAAAATTAAATGGCAAGCTAGCAATCTAGCTATATCTACTCAGGTAGGATTTAGGTATTGATAACGTTAGAAATGCATGGAACCCAAATCTGAGACCCAGCAACCCCTTAGAAAAAAAAAAAAAAAAAAGTTCATCCCAAAGACAAAACACCCAGAGCCAAGTTAAAGAATGTTGCATGGTGAAACGCAGTGAGGAATGTTTTAAGAGAGAACAAGCAAAGGAGAGCTACCTCATGACTTTAATATTAATTTTTACCAACAAAGGTTTACTTTCCTGTTTCCATTAAAAAAGTGCTCATGAAACCTGGGGACTGGGACCTGAGACAGTAGTTTTTAAACTGAAAGAACAGGTGGTGAAATGCTGGCCAATCATAAGCCTGCAATAATAACAGAATGCACTGATAACAAGCAAGTCTCCAAAAGGGGAGAATATCTGCTTTTAGCACATCAAGAAGACGATGGTGGAAAAACATGCTAGTTTTAGCTAACATTAGCTTCTCTGCAGACATGGTATATCTTATCTAAATGTAGAAGTAAACTTTCTGACCTTAGCTTGCTGGCTTTTGTGTCCTTATGTATAGTTTGTGCTGGAGTTCTTGTGCTGGGAGCTGTTGTTTGTTGACTTTTATGACTCAATTTCCAAGCTACTGTTGGACACAACAAACAGAAGCATCACATCCTTTGGTCTTTAGCAGAAAATCTCACCTGAATCTTTAGAAATATTCTTTTATGACAATCTAGTAAAAAAAAAAAGGTATTGAATACTTTACTATAGGAATAAAACTAAAGTCAGTATGATGGTATTTTTACCTATTCATCCATTTCTCTTGCTTCAGTAATAACCCATAGCTAAATTTAGCTTGTTCTGTTTTACATTAATTGAGAAATCTGAGTTTCGCTGCTTAATTAAAAGACTAAACTAAATAGGTTAACATTCGTGTATGTTCACTTTTCTGTCTATACATATTGCTATTTCCAGCAGGCACCAAAAGAAAAGAAATCCAAGTGGGCGCTGTCATGATTGCAGGCTATGGTACACACATGATGTTGAGGCTCTGCTGCCAAATGATGTGGGCGAGAGTGAGTAAAGCAAACTTTCTGTCTCCACAAATAGATTTACACCCTTTAAAACCACGAGGCTTTATTTTAGAATTTGGCTTGTAAAACGTGTGTTAAGGCCGTCATGCATCCAGGCTCTTGCTGTCAGTCGCAATCTAAGAAGACACTTTATCACAACATTTCACAGCAGACATTCTGAAATGTTAGAGCAGAAAATTGATAACATTCGTGAAGGCTGCTACCAAATTAGTTTTGTCTTGCATGGCTCATTGCAGCGGCTTAGTCGGACACTTAAATGGAACAGAGCTGTCGTTAAAGTTATTAGTTCCACCTGTCCCACTCCTCCAAGTCAAGATTTCATTTTCTATTTCTGTTTTGTGCCTTTATTTGACAGTCGTAGCCCGAGAGGATGTGCAGAGACAGACACACACATACCAGATATACATACCATACATTCCAGACATGTAGAAATGCGTATAGGAACAATGTGTACTGGATGCTTGCAGAGAGATTAAAATATTTGGGGGATTATGTGTGAAAAAAGAAGGAAATTAGTCTGTATCCAGAAGAACAATAAAAAAACAAAAAAAATAAAATAAAATAAAATAAAAAAACATCACTGAACCATTATCCGGTTGTTAAGTGATGACGTGACAAATCCTCCTTCCGGGCCTAAAGTAGTCGGCTTTTAATATGGCTTTTGTGTTGTTAACATGTTTAATGTTTTGTATTTTCTTCTATTTAATCTCAAAAAGCTCCTAAAACAGTCAGTGATCACTGTTGACCTCCCTCGGCTTTTATTACCACTAATCATTTATTTAAGCTCAGTTTTTAAAACCTTAGGATGTAACTACAGCCCAGCCCATGCAGCAGTATATGAATGACTAACCTCGTATTATGGATGGATTATCTCAGTTGTTCTCCTGGCTGAAGTTTGGTCCTTTCACAGCATCCTGCCATGCGATTACATTTGTTCCTGACCACCGAGAACACTCACGTTAACTTTTATCGAGTGGAAAAAAAAGTTAGCTTGTTTATATTATGCTAACATAGCTGTGTCGCTAGCGGTCACGCAGCACATCATTATATACCAGCTAGCCAAACTTCAGTAACCCTACAAACGTCACTGCTGTTTAATTTTCTGTCTTCATTTATGTTGGAAGTGATAACAGAGCTGTACGTTTTAATTTGTTTCCAAAACCCCGCAGTCAGGACATGCTATATTGTATTTAGATAGAAGCTAGCGAGCTAACTCCCTGCTAACTTCTAACTTCGTTAAATGTCATAAATTCCATTTTCATGGATGCCTGGATGTTAAACTCAATCGTTACACCTGGTAGAGCAGAACGCTGATCATTTTATTATAGATGAAAGACTTGAGACAGTTTTTCAACTCTCAGTAATGCCATAGTGATCGTTTGATATATGGACCTGCAGCAGAGTTTAGGCCCAGACACGGCTAGTGACGTCAGACTTAACGACCGGATTGAACATTATTAAATGCCAAAATCATAGATAATAGGTCTCGTGCTACATGTTACACACTGAATAAGACAAATGATTCATATTCTTCCCCTACAGAAAGATATATACACAAAGACAAAAGTACAAATAAATGAATATCTGAAAAGGTTGAGCTGAGTATATTAGCTATTGTAAACCATGCAGTATTTGTTTTGTTATATTCTCTCAACTTTACAGATTGTCATTTACATGTTGTTGTTACTGTTTACTATCATCAGAGAGCAGCGTCACAAACAACCAACCCCATGGGCTACTCTTGCTTGTGTTGCTGTTGCATGGTACAGAGAGAAATTAAAGTTATAACATAAAAAGAAAGTGAAAGCGACAGTTAAAAGCAATTAAAAGATACTTTTATGAACTTCTCCATTTTATAGTTAACTCCTTTTTCACTCCCTTCCCGTTTTGGTCAACTGTCAAACCATTCAGCATTCGACCCATGTACCGTGCCATCCATGTTGACCTATGTGCAGTTGGTTTTTGTTTTTGGAGGCCTGCACAGATGCAAGCTTGTATGTGTTGCATACCTGTCTTTTTGGTATTTTTTTGAATAGCTGCATTTGTCAGTAAGTGTTGAGCATAATCTTAACGAGACATCTATTAATGGTATGACTTTCTGAAGATGCTAATTGCAAGGTGCTGTTTTTCAAACCTGCTACTCTTTGACTAAATTAAGTGATCCTTCAGCAGCCGCAGGTGTGATGTGACTCCACATGGAGCTACATTAATCCTGGAATTGGGCGGTGCAGGAGTCGGATTGGAATTGAGCCCAAGTGTAATGGCAACTTCCGACAGTGAAAGACAGGCTTTAAAATAAAATGTGCTTACTGGAGAAATGACACAAAGACACTTAAGGGACATCGAAACAGGAAGCAATAACCACAGATTGTCACTGACACATAACAACAAGCATAAGACACATTAGCGTACCAGTGTCTCTTTTCTCATGCTTGACATAAGTGATCGTGATTTTTTTAAGTATTTTTATTCATGTTTTCAGGCCTAAAGATGAATAAAAATACTTGAGAAAAAATCCTGATTGAGGTTGTCATAATTCATGCATGACAGGATTAAATAACAATAATTACAATGAAACACGTCATACATCTATAGTAGCATTAAACGAGGTGGGTGGCAGGGTATGAAGTGACACATCAGTGTCCAATGTAGTGGTTTATGTACAAGTATACCATCAACACTGACACCAATACAAGAAAACAGCCTTTGAATAGCTGCTCACTGTAGTGACCACTATGCGTGAAAGGGTTAAAGCGCCAAGCGATGACAGCGAAGAATATCATACCAACCATGGACGCTGCATTTTTGTGGAGTACATCTGTAACAGGAGCCTACCATGTCAGCCCTGTCTCTTGGGGAAAAACAAGGATTGTAAGCCTTTAAGAGGTTATTGATTAATTAATTAGAAGTTTTTAAAAAAATGGATATTTGATAGCAGATCATTCATAATTTCCAATCAGCTGGTTATCTGTCTAAGATGATCAATGCAACTGAAAATGCTGACTTCAGCCAACCTTAATGCTGTCATCTGACTTCTTTTAGAATAGCAAGGTTATGGCTGTCTACATTTAAAATTGTGCTACAAGTTTGAAGCTAAATCTAGCAAAAGCAGGAAGTAAACATCAACTTGAAACACTGGAAATGCTCCTTTTTTCCCCAGAATCCAGCAACAGCCCTCAAAAAGCTTTTTTTTTTTTTCAAATCTGCAGCAAGAATGAAAATAAAGGGAACAGTCATGCATTCTTGGAAAGCAGTAGGCTTCCCTAATGGATCCAAATCAACAAGCCAATTATCTGTGGTGTAATTATCTCCGACAGGCAACACGCAAAGACTTGGCCTGTCATTGACTGGCTGCTGGATTCGCCCTTGTAAGAAATTGCTTTTCAAAAATTCCTCTTTTGTTCGCCTGCATTGGTTTTCAAGGAAGATAGGGGAAGTCAATAAGTTTATACCACTGCTAATTTAAACTGAGGTCCAAGGCTTGAGGATGTTGTCATTCTAACCTTGCCATTTTTGTTACAGATTAGTAAGTAGCGCATTCAACTAAGGCTGGCAGCTAAAAAGCGAAATAACCAGCATATTACACTGGTTTATGTCAACCTCTGCTTCAAGGTTTGATGGCTGTGTGTTCAGAGAGACTCTTCTGCATTGGTTGCAATAAGTGATGTAAAGATGTCATTCAGATATGCTCAGTTTGAACTTTAAGCAGGGCATTTTGAGTATTTTTTTTTTTTTTTTTTTTTTGAGGTAGCAGCCAAAAAGGGTGTAGTTTGTGTGTGTGAGCACCTGTGTGTACACCTGTGAGCATGGACGAGCTTGTATTTAAAAGGTTCCTTCATGTAACCATCTGCTAGAGGGTGTGGGGAGCCATAGGCATGAAGTACGTATGGAGGAGATCCAGGCTCCAGACATCCAGAGACCCTCAGAGTGCCTGTGAGCTCCGCCTGCAGCCAGAGTCAGCATTTTCAGTGCCAGAGTGACCAAGCCCAGGCCGAGAGGCCGAGGGCACCTCACCCCCGAAGGGGCCCAAGCGAGCCCCAGGCTCCAGACCCCGACAAGCAGCCACCAGGAGGGAGCCGGTGCAGACACCAAGAACCACCAATGCACCGATGTCTGAGGGCGTCTGCCACTGGCAGGGGGAGTGGTGGTGGGGAGATACCTTGTATTTCACTGCTATAGCACAACAGCTCATATGTTCAGCTTACATGTGTTAAAATATTTTCACACTCTCCGCATCTATTCGCATGAATTTGCAGCATTAATTTTTATGATCAAGTTAGATTTTTCCAGTTTTTCTCATGTGAATAATAATATCCGACTAATCAGACCACTGCATTTGGCAACAAGAGTGCTTGTAGCTTAAAACACGCACCGGTACTGAATAGGCAATGATATGGAAATAGTAAAATAATACTGTTTTACATCAACACATGGCTAAATGCTGTTCCAGGTCAGTCAGCTCTCTGAAATTATTTCTCCGCTGCCAACTTTGCCAAAGAGCTCAGTCTGCTCCCCTGACATCCTGAAATATGTACCAAAGCTGTCGTGATAAAACTTCAACTCCTGGATCAAACCTGCTGCTGTTCCCCCCCACCCAAACACACTTTGTGAAAAAGACGAAATAGCCTAACATGATTAGCTCTAACAGCTGGCTAAAGAATTCAAAAGTTAGAGCTCAATAAAAATCAATATTTGTGCTTATTACCTTATTACTTTCGACATTAGAACCATCTTGTGAACGATGCCGTATCTTGTAGATGGGCTCATCAATCAAAAAAGACATTTCATCAACTCATAGAGGTGATGTTAGGTTTATTAGCTGCCAACAATATTATAGCTGGCAGTATGTGCAGTTACTCCTATTTAGACAATAACCTTGTTATTAGTCTCCTATATGTTATCTGGTACTACCTAAAGGACTAAATTGACAACCTAAACCTATGAGTGAAATTCAGTTAGTTGTTTTTTTGTTGTTTTTCCACCATGAATTACCTGGCAGAACCTACCCATGTGAACAGTGAAAGGCCGTCTTTGTGAGCTCATAAACACACATGCGCCCTGTTGCAAATCCGCACACAAACACACACACTTAATAACCATCCCCCGCCTCCCTTTGACTGGCCTTAAGAAGTGTTCTGTTGCTGGTTAATGAAGAGGAGGGAGGTGGCGAGGCAGGTGCTGCTGCAGGGGAACAGTGGGCCACTTGTGGTTCCTTTGAGGGACTCTCCACACTCGTCCATCTCTCTCTGCCCCCCTCCTGCACGTTCACTTTGTCTCATGCTGTTTCAGCCCTACCACCATCACAGACAAGTGTGATTCCTTGCCTCCTTGCCTGTCATTTCTCCCACTCTTAATCATTTCTTTTCTCTTATCCTTCTCCTTTCCTTACACTGGATGAAGATAAAAATAAATAAAAATAAATAAAAATTCTAAATCCAACAAGAGTGTATTTCCTGGACAAATAGATATGTCACATCCTAAGATGTGGAACCCAACATCAACTCAACTCCTGTTTAAATTACATCGTTTATCTAACCAGCCAAATTTTTGTACCTACTGAAGCTTGGCTGGTTGCTGGGATTAGTCACAGAAAGAAATCAGCTTTTAACATGTTTGCGAGTCATTGTTTTTGTCCTTGAAATACACAAAGATTCAGTACAGAACAAGTATTCAACAAAGCACATTGTCAAACAGGATTCTTTTAGTAAAAGAATTCTTTTAGGATTCTTTTTTCCTCTTTGAATTGAATTTTGCACCATCAATATGAACAACACCTGCACTGCAGATGAGTCTCCCACCACAATGACAATTCTCTCAAGGGTAATGGGCTCTGAAAGAGGCAATGAACTATTAAGAAGTGATCAAACTCCCATTTAGGACATCAGTACAACTCATTTTTCTGTGCTTCGTCTCACCACAGACGGCTAGCTCTGCAAAAACAAAACCTATAGAAACCTCAGATTCCAACTCAGTTTGAAGTCTTCTTCTCTACTCTGATAGACACATTAAAATCAATACTGCACTGATTTAGACTGCTTTCCAGATTTTAATGAACGCTAAACGCTGTGTGCCATTTATTTGGGAATCATCTTTTATTTAACTTACATCCATCAATGAAAGGTGCAGAAGCATGACAGTAACTTTTCACCCACTGTTATCGCCACCTGGTGGCCGTAAAAAATACAAAATAAAAAAATTTAAATGCTGGTTTTAAGCACCTCCATGTTGACTTAGACCATAAGCAGCATCCAGTTTTTTGCAGATTCTGTGAAATCTTGATTAGTCGGTACTAACACACTCAAAGTGTGCCTGTAAAATATCTCCCACATCATTACTTCAACAGAATCAGCCTGAATCTGCAGACCTTAGTTGCAATTATATGCTGGTTGAGTTCCTGTCTTATTCCAGTAATTAAATTCAACTTTCTGACTCAGTTAAGGTCAGTGTTCATGACGCCACCATAATTATGAGACTGGGCGAAAAAAGGCATGTTTGGCACAGTTCCAAGACAAAATCCACTGCTGAACAAAAGGGTTATATAAAGTTTCCCAGTTTTGCCAGAAAACATTGGGAAAACACTCTGTGGACTGCTAAGACAAAAGTTGAACTTTTTGGAAGGTGTGTGTCCGATTACATGTGGTGTAAAAGTAACGCAGCGTTTCACACCAACCATAAAATATGGTGATTGTATTGTGTTGACCTGGGGCTGTTTTGCTGCCTCAGGAGCTGGAAGGCTTGCTGTGTTAAGAACCATAAATTCTGCTGCCTACCAAAACATCCTGAAGGAGAATGTCCCAGCCATCTATTCATGACCTCAAGCTGAAGCACACTTGGGTTCGGAGTGGAAATCAAGAAAATCAAAAGAAAGACTTCGGAGTGGCCTAGTTAAAGTCCTGACCTGAATCTGATTGAGATGCTGTGGCATGACCGAAAACCCTCCAGGGTGGCTGAATTACAACAACTCTGCAAAGATGAGTGGGCCAAAATTCCTCCACAGTGATGTAAAAAATTCATTCAAACCTATCACAAAGGCTTGATTGCAGTTATTGCTTTTAAGGCTGGATGCTAGAAACTTGATGACAAGAAGATATAGAAAAAAAAAAGATGAATTTGAAGAAAAAACCCGGGGGGCAAAGACAACCACAGAGAAAAGACAAGGGAACTGAGAAAGAAAGAAAAACCAACTAAAACTAAACCCTCAAACACCAATGTGTCCATTAGTAAATAGATGTCATAACAGATCTTTTTTTTCCACTCACTCTGTGGCTGGCCAAGAGAAGAGCTCTGAGAAAAACATGAAATAAACATAAGATGTGAAATGCCCCCCCCACAAAAAAAGCCTTGTAACCTTAATGATCATCCAAATTGTTAAGTAAGAAATGTAATGGGTTTTTAGAACCTTTTTAGGAGTACATTTCTACCTAATTTTAAAAAAAAAAAACTACATCAGTATAATGTTGTTAGATACTGCTAAAAAGCTCAAGATTAAAGAATACATTAATACATTATAAACCATCAGCCATTTGTGATGTACAGTTTAGATCCTTCAAAGCACCATTAACCAACGCAAAACCTGCCTCTGTTGCGTCTTCACAAGGTGAGGTGAGGTTCATCTCAATGTGAGTTTGACATAAAGGAAAAATAAGTGTTTCAACACTGCCCAGAACAACGGTAGGAGCTCACACACACACAGCAGCCATGAATCAAATGCCCTCTCATCTCAAGCGACCAGGCACAATCTATTTCTCATTCTCTTCTTATTGTTGACACACTGTCATTGCTGGGTCTCGCTGCCTAGCAACAAAATCTGGGCAGGCATTTTTCCAATCTTCTGTCAGGGAGAAGCTCCGCCCCTCACCGTCCCCGGAGGAATGATTGAAAGGTCACTTCACTCCTCGCCTCGTCTCAGAGCAAAGATTGTCTTTTCTGAAAACTATCAAGAGGGTGTGTGTGTGTGTGTGTGTGTGTGTGTGTGTGTGTGTGTGTGTGTGTGTGTGTGTGTGCGCATTTGTGAGAGAGAGTCCGGGGGAGGACACTTGAGTGTTGGTGCAAAACATTCGGTGATGAGTGGGCAGAGCAGCAGCTCCACAGACCTAGTGATCGAAGTTGTAAAGGGGGAGGTTACGTTGCAAGATCAATAAGCCGACACTTACCTCATCGCACGCTGAATGTTACCCTATCGGATTGCTCCATTGTTATTCTTCAATAGGTCAAAGGCCCTGTGGAGCGCTATCAAAGGAAAAGTGTTTCATTTTATTTATTTATTTTTTTACAAACTGGGTCATTGTATTGTATTTTTGGTCATCTTTTGTATTCATTAGGGCACATTTTACGCACCCTATCCATGCTGAAATGCTGGAACAAGCTACTGAAGAACATCATAGAAAAGTATTGTGGGCAAATATAGGTTAGCTTTTGCTTTATGTTCAAATAACTTAGACTTGTGGATTTTCATTAGCCCAGAAATTGCATTTTATTAAACAGACATGGATAGCCAAAGCCAGCAAAGCCTTGTGTTGTGAGCATTTGTAGAACTGCTTTGTAAAATTATAATTTTTCATTTCAGGGTCTCAAATACTGGACTTCTGACAGATCCTGATGGCATAGTTGAATGTTACTTGCATCTAAATGGACCAGCACATTTAAAGTGTCTGTTTTTTAAATCAGCTACCAAAGTGTCTAGTGCTCTTCACAGACCACTAGACATTAACCATAGACCGTCAAAGGTCAGTGATAGTCTGCCAAATCAAGTGACAATGGAGAAAACAAAACATCCAATGGTGAAATGAAATGGGCAAGCTCCAGGTTGATGTGACTACTAATGTGAATAAGGGATATTGCAGGGAGACGTAAGACAAGATGGCAATTACATTAGAGGGTTACCTATGCAGCCGGAGCCTGGAATGTTTGCTAGGAACCAAAGCGATGTGGGTTGAGCTAATTGCTTCCTGTGTTTATGCTGCTTTAGTGCTGATTAGCTGTGGCGGCTCGCCCATCTGCATAAGAAGCCAGAGGAAGTGTAGCAGTTGAGGGGCAGCATTGGCCTTTTGTTTTACAAAAAACTCTTTTTCAAGATTTGTTTATTCATTTTTAATTGAGATGAGAGTCACCAGCAGTCTTGATTTCATAATCTGATGGTGCTCTACATAGCTGGCTTAAAGCCTTCTCCCCCTCTTCGTTTGTTTTTGCCCGGGCATGGTTCTCTGTGATTTTTTTTTTTTTACCCCCATCTATTTAAGTCAGCATTTTTGCACGATTAAAAACAACAACAACAACAACAACAACAACAACAACAATCTTTTAACATTGTGGACTATTAAATATTGTCTTTCTTTAAGCCATGGACTTGATCTCTCACTTAGGGCGGAAGCAGTTCCATGTCCAAATCGTAGACAAGCCCATAATGTGTTTTGTTCTGCAAATCCATAGCTCAATGCAACCCACGCCCATCAGATTCAGACCCGTCTCACCTCCTCCCCACCTCAACCTGGCCATATAGAGAAAGGGTTTAAGTCTCCCCCTGATGGTCTTTATCAGTGTCTACACTCTTGGGGGTCCTGTCCTACTTCCTATCATTGTTGGACTCTGCTTTTCTATGTAAGAGAGTCTAAATGCCAGATATTGTGTCTCATGTCACTAGCCAGGGCAGTACTGGACAATGAGAGGGAAGTCCCTCTTAAAGAATTTTGCAGTAGAAGGTTGGAGGGGTGTTAGTACTGTAGATTATAATGTTGACAGCCTGGAGATGGGGGGGTTGTGTTTTGTGAATCATTTTTACTGGCTTTTTGGGTCCTAAAAACTACTTAGATTTAGGAAAATATAGAAATTTGGGTTAAAATATGACACAACACTGACAGTGCATGCTGAAAAACTGTGCATTGAGAGTGTGTTTCAATATGATCCGAAGTATCCATGTGAGACAATTTGGGAGTGACAGACCATAGCAAAGCCTGGTGCTTCATGGCACAAACGTCAAAGGACACCTTGTACATGTCTTTGAAACGGAGTTTGACACCCTGAGAAATGAACAGGCTGGCACAGAAAGCAAAGGCAAATTGATCCCTGCACAGATTATCAGTGCGCTCAAAGGAAAATGAGTTTATCCTCGTTTTGCGACATTTCAAGCACATGCTTGATGATTCCTATAAGTTACAAATAATGGACAAATTGTTAATTATGTTAGTTTTCAGATGTGCACGACTTGAAAATTATATTTCTGTCATTTATTTGCAGCTACCCGCTTTGTGGTACTCAGGCATCAGGCACCCAAGTGTGTGTGGATTTCTGTTGTGTTGTGTGTAAGTATTCATTGATTCTCAATTTAAAGCAATGGCTGAACAATTTGAAACAATGACTGTCAGTTGCTTTCAGTCAAGCGATTAGTGAGTAGTATAGAATTTGATCAACACATCATCAACAAACTGCAGTGTGAAGACAAACCCTTTCCAGCCCGACAAATGTCAGCGTACAAAACACCCCCCACAACAACACATTCTTCAAGACTGGATAAATGTGTTACTTAAGAATTGTTAAAGAAGACAAAATATTTGTCATATTCTACCCACATCAGCTGGACCATTAAAACCACTGACAGGTGAAATGGATACCACACTGATGGAAAACCTTGGGTTTTGGCAATTATCCTGCATGACAAGCCCCATAATTGCCAGACAATGCACCCTGCCACACTACAAAAACTGCTCAGGAACGACAAAGAGCCCAAAGGCTTGAACCAGCTCCTAAACTCCCCAGCAACAACAACTGGAACAAACCAGATCCACAGACACTCCACGCTGAAACTCACAAGGCCGAGTGGATACATGTTCCTAATGCCAGAGGACACTCCAAGAGGTTCTGGTGGCAGAAGTAATAACTGCATAAGTTATAACAAGAAATATCATTGCAATTGTTGTGAAAGGAACAGAAAAATACATTTCAATTAAAAGTGTTCAACAGGAAGTTGTACCAAGACCCCAATTACATGTTCTCAGAAGAAGAGTGAAATTACATTTTTATTACAAAAAGGAGGAGGGGAAAAAAAAAAAGTGTGAAAGCTATGAGGTGGAAATTAAAACAAATTGACATACATATTTCATTCTGATGAATTTGACAGAGCCCATTAACTGCACTGCAGTGGTGTTTTTTTTTTTGTTTTTTTTTTACTGAGGTGAATGTAGCTGAGGGTTGTGATGAAAAGAGAATGAAAATGGGAGCATGAAGGGGGAGGCGGAGAGCTACATTTATGGAGTTGAATGAATTTAGTCCCATCTCTATGTGAGGAGACGTGACTACATTGCGAAATAAATGGTCTCTTGTTCACAGCAGATTGATAATCTATGGGTCTCTCCTTGAACTGTAAGCATGGACTGTAACTTCAAGAAGCTTCGATCCAGATGTTTTCGAGCAAGACCATTACATCAGACCAATCAATGCTGACCAAAATCTTTTGAACTGTGTGTTTGCACAGTTGCCCGATACAAATCACTAAAAATCAAATGCGAAAGTAGAGAGTTTAGTTCAGTTTAAACTCTAAAAAAAAAAAAAAAAAAAAAAAGTGGTTTTGAGACTTGTTCATACTCTTCTATCTCAACCCTCTGAGGTCTACGTCACAGATGACAACCCTAACCCTAGTAAGGAATGTGAATAGTTTTCGATATGCATCAGTTAGACTGATTATTTTTTTCCTTGTTCCCTGATTGCCAAGACTTGAGAAAACTATTTTAAAAATATAAAAAATAAAATAAAATAAAAAAAAAAATCACACACTGGGATTGCCTAGGATTAGAGTTGGGGTTATGCTGGAGCTGAGGTTGTCATCAATGTTAACTTAGACCTCTGAAAGATTTTATAAAGACTTAACAACAATGAGAAACCTTAAGAATTTCAATCAACAGTGCAGTGATTAATTCAGTATGGAATATTCAAGGCTATGCAACACTATTAAATGGTAGTTAAAGGGAAACCGTTTGCATCCTCAAATTACTTCAGATTTCTGTACTCAGTACTTGTCTAACACTAAGACCTGTCTCTGTCAGGCAGACGTGAAATGAGGGTCAGCAACAATGTGGCAACCAGAAACTGTACAATTCAAATAAAATTTAATGGTTATAATGGGAGAAGTAACCATGGCAAAGACCATTTTCAGAGGAATATTTTTGTTCGTTTGTTAAGCAACTTAACAATGACCTTTGACTCAATTGAGAAATTAAGAAAAGGATCTCAAGGAATGAACCGGTGTTGTATCCACACAAAACCGTTTAGCAAAGATTTAGTCTTTAGGCACTTTGTTACTAGCAGTCCGAGAGAGGAACACACAATTTGTTCCAGTTTCTTTATTTGAATCCATGAAAAATGCCAAAGATAACACAGTTTGACAGGCATAAAATAGCATTTTTGCACCAACAAGGTCATTCCCAACAAATTATTGGCTGAAAACTCTCAGCATGGTGAGCAGTGTGTTCTGAAATGATTTGACAAAACTGAACAAGTAGAGAACAAAAGAAGTGACATGCCTTAAAAAAAAAAAACTAAAAAAAAAACCTTGATAAACTAGATAAATGATATCTGAAAGTCATATCTTTAAGAAACAGGATCAAAATCCAACAAAGACCTGGTACAGATGCACGGAACATTCAGGTGATCCATGTAGTTTTTGTTGAAGCCTCATCACATCCAGTCTCAGTGGAAGGCTGGATTTCAAAAAGCTTTTCTTAAGGAGGAGAAACAGGGAGAAAAGCCTGATGTATGCCAAACTACACAAGAGCTCAACTGAACTGGCAACGGGTCTTATGAAGTGATGAATCCAAATGTGAAAGTTTTGGTGCAAGTTGTCTTCCAAATGTATAGAGATCAGGAAACAGGTACAACAGCGAGTTTCTACAGCCATCTGTAAAACAAGGTAGAGGCTCTGTCATTGTTTGGGGCTCCACTTCAGCCAGTGGTGTTGGGGATCTTGTCAAAAGAAGAAGTGTACCATCAGAATATGATCTACCATGCAATACATGTCATCTGTAAAGCATCTGATTGGGAAAGCTTCATTTTTCCACATGAAATAACTCTCCCAGTGCAGTAAAAGCATATCAGTCATGGGCTTGAGACTGGTTACGGTAGCAAAATTACAAGAAAACTCACCTAAGAGAGTTCAAGCTGAAAAACTTGTCTGAAATTATTTTAACTTTGTTAATTTAGACTTAAAACTTGACTTGGACTTAATATTTTGAAACACACAGCTATTAGAAACATTAACAACTTGCATTTCTTCCTGCATTTTACTTCAGACGTGGTTCGGACTTGAGTTTAACACTTAAAGCAACGCTAAAGATTACTTGAATTTGTCTTCAGTTGTTCAAGATTAACTCAGACTTGTGCTTTAAAGCTGTAAAACTGCTTTTTCTCAGTTATCACTATTTATTTTCTCTAGGAAAATATAATTAAAAGCCCATGCCCCTGGTTTAATACTCATACGCCACACAACAAGGTTGAATTTCAAAGACTGAACATGCAATTGTAGATGAACTTCAAACATGATATAAAGCCAGCATCCATAGTGTTAAAAACTTCCATTCGAGCCACTTTCATCTGGTTTTTCCTTCCATCTAAAAAGCCACTCCTGTGGTCTGATCAATACCGTTTCAAATTTTTATCAGACAGAGAACAAAACAGACACAGCTATACGCAACCTTCAAAGCTAAGTCCCCTGGATGCATAATGAAAAAAACAAACAAAAACCTAACAAGCCCATCTCTCATTAACATTCCCCCACAGTCACCTTCAACAATGCATCTGCCTTTCTGCGAGTGGCAGCACTCAGTGGGGAGATGGATTTCTCTGTTCTCGTGTTGGAATATTTTAATGTGTCATCAAAGTGGCAGCTCATTCCTGGCACAGCGAAACACTAAGCCAGAGCCAAACACTGGAACAAGAAGTCTGTCTGAGGGATAATATTAGCATACAGCCTCTGTGGTTTGATACGAGAACGAATTCAGACAAGACTTTATTGACTCTGAGGCAGCCTGAATGGCGCAGTGATTGTAGACCTTTGTGCCACTGGCATGAAACAAGAGATTGCAGTATAGGCTGTGGAGGCATGTAGCGTCTGCATGAGTGTGTGTGTTTGAGGGTAGCTTCTTTTCTCCGACTCAAGCAAAGCACCGTGAAAGGTCTTTTACAATTTTCTTTAAATCTTCCTTGGCTTTTCAGGCCTGAAGAGCAACCAAATACAACAACCTCTCTCTCACATTTCAACCTGTTCATGGAAACTGGAAATCAGGTGCAGTCAAAGGTTGACAGTTTGACAGGAGCAAAAGCAAAAGCAGCAGTGTGAAGCGCTTCTTTAATGTAAAGTTAGCTGTTGGAACAGTATCATTTACACTGTACCAAAATTCTCAAAACAGACAGCCACAATATTCTGCCATGGTCTTGCTGCAGCATGACACCACAGACAGTAAACAGATGGACCTAGGCCTCGCAATGCTGGCTTTATTAAAAAACAATCTTTGAACTTTTGGGTGGAGAATTTCACTCACCAAAATCGAAGCATAAAGGTTTTAGATGGCTTGTTCACCAGCTCATATTATTTCTCAGCTCGTTCCATTAAAATACTTCAAAGTTAGCAAGGGCACAAACGCTCACTGGTTAGCAGTCAGGTGAGGCCTGATGGACACTGATCAGTTACAGCTGCATCTGCTATTAATGCCTAGTTGAAGCATGCTAATCCGGTGAAAGCTGTAATGTTCTAGGAGGAAATGGAGCTGATAATGTTAAGATTTTCTTTGGGAGTGACCAGGATGAACAAGATTAGAAATGAGAACATCAGAGGTCCAGCTCAAATTGAAAAAGAATGAGTGGCCTGGTTGAGATGGTTGGGACATGTGCAGAGGAAGACCTCAGAGAAGATTCGTGGTTGTAGTGAAGGAGGACATGCAGACAGTTGGTCTGACAGAAAAAGACAGGATGAGATGGAGGCAGATGATCCACTGTTCTGACCCCTAAAGGAGGCAAATGATTGAAGACATGTTGAATCAACTTGAGAGAAAATGGAATAAAAGGCAGCCAACATCTAAAGAAGAGCTTTGAATGTCTTTCAAAACGTATGGAGAACTATTCCTTAAGACTACTTAAGAAAATCACAAGAAAACATGTCAAAGACAGTTCAGGCTGTGTTGAATAATAAAGGTGGTCACACCAGATACTGAGTTTCAAGTTTTTTTTTAATTGTGCAAACTCTGTTTAAGTATTATATTCTGTCTCTCTACATATGCTTGCACATTTTAATAAATCACAGCAGCTATTCCCCATCTTCCTACCAAAATACAAAGCAACGATGTGTAGTTTGTAAATACAGAAAACAATTAATAGATGGATGCAGAAAGATGGAAGTAGCCTAAAGATGTTGTTTTAGAAATGTAGAAATAAATTCAGTATCTGATTCAGTGCATTAACTAGGAGAGCCAACATGTAGATTGTAGATATCTAAAGATTTATGTGCCATAGCGTGTTCATATAAGAGCTGTCTGTAACCATATAACCACCATCAAACTGTAAAATAAATAAAATAAGATTTATATATGGAAAAGACTCTGACCGCCTTTTCTAGCACGGGGAATAATGATGAAGTCAGTGAAGCGGTTTCTTTAGTGCTGCGGTGGTACTCAGTCTAAGGTCCACAGCATTCAGAATGAAACCATCTCTTGTGTGGTTAAGAGCGTCCACACGCAGCTCTTCACACTCTAGTTCCTCTGAACCACTGTTAGAAAGACAGCTCTTGTACTTTGCTGCACTTTGCTGCACTTTGCCGTCCACAGCCTGTGTGAGTCATTTCCTCTTCAGAGGGTCTGAGCACTTCAGCCGCGGTTCAAAAAACTGCAGCGAGAAGAGAGGCTCCGGCTAAAGCCACAGCACTGGGATCAGTATTTTTAACCACCACAGAGCGGGGAAAACAAACTCCCCACATTAACGCCGCTTGGCTGTTAAACTGAGGATTCAAATCCTGACATCCTCGTTCCTGCTAGTAATTAGGCGTGCGTGTCATTTTATGCTCTCGGTTACTTGGAAAGTGGGGTCACTTTTCACAGAGCCAGACCGTCAGTCACCACCACATGAACTCCTGCCTCCGGCTTTACACCTGTTGTCTGCTGGGAGACAGAAAAAGTGTGAGCAGTGTTAGCAGGCCCGGCCCTGCACCCTGATGGGGATATCTGATCCAGGGGTGGCCAACAGCTGAAAAGTGCTGTCAGCACTGTGACGCCAATCACCCCTTTAGATCTCGCTTGCCCATGATGTGCTATGACTGTAGAGGAATTTGGCAGAAAACAAAATGTGTGAGGAAACTGTAAATTTGAAACTTCTGAGAATGCAACGTGAGAAGATGAATTACTCAACCCTCTGTAAAAAACAAAACAAACATGGTCACCTTGCACATGGTTTACTCCCTTAAATACTAAATTACTCCTGAAAAAGCAGCTGCAGACTCATGCACATAAGTCACCATGGGGCGGTGGTTGTGGTGGGTGGGGGGTGTGCAGTGAATTTAATGGAGGAAAAAAATCAAGATATGAGCTACAGTTGCAGCTATTCACCCCCTGATGACACTGGTGATATATTTCAGAGCTGATGAGAAAAGCAACTTTATTTCAAGTCTCACCACAAAAAGGCAAGAAGAAAAAAAATGCTTGCTGTAGTAATGAGGAGAAATGTTGCAGGGTTAACGCCCACCTTGCAGATTGTGCACTGGGCCAGTTGTCTCACTGTTGAATGATTTCAATTCTGCAACTGAGTAATCTGTGACTGAATAATGCTGGCAGCGCTCCAGCGCAGCTAAATTGAAAAACTTGGGAGTAATTTGGCCCGTGATGAGAAAGAGATATCTACACTGCTGAGTTTCTACGCTGGATTTGTGTTGTTTTATTCATGCTCGAACGCTGATAAAGAGCCAACTGTAAATAAAGGAAGGGGCGCTGAGTCGACTGAAGCTGTCGCAGACAGTTTTCGTTTCTGCACCAGCGAGATGTATTCTTATTTGTTTGGTGAGATTTGAAGGTGATATTTCCCCTTCTTTGCCTTCTTGCTAAAGGTTAGATGAGAAGATTAAATATGTAGCTGAGGTATCAGCTTAGCATGAAAACAGGAAACAGCTAGATATGCTCTGCGCAAAGGTAACTAGAGACCATGCTGCAGAGTGATCCCACCATAGACGATATAAAACAACGACATAGCCACTGTGTTATCACCAGTGTTGGTCAAGTCACTTGAAAAAAGTAATCAGTAACTAATTACTGATTACTTCCCCCAAAAAGTTTAAAAACATGATTTACAACCTTAATAGCAATAGATCTTTCAGCCCAATTCTACTTTTTCTGCATAATCCATCATATAAAATGTAATCAAATGGAAAAAGGTTTTTTCGCTGTAAAAAGAAGTTTTCTTCCCACGCAGTGAACAGCGAACGCTAATGTTTTTGTCACTTTTTACGGAATCAACCTCAAAGTAAGGTCAGTACTTCCACGCTTTAAACGCTGCACGCTCATACTCTCTCCCGCACTTGATATATGATCCATTGATCTGCACACAGCTGTTGTCATGAACGTCGCACTCGCTCACGTCACTGTCATGAGACACTCTCGCAAAAAATCACGGTTTTAGTAACGCAGTAACGCAGTGTGCTTACGGGAAAGTAACAGTAATCTAATTACCTTTTTTGCAATAGTAATCCCTTGCTTTACTTGTTACTTGAAAAAAGTAATCGGATTACAGTAACACATTACTTGTAACTTGTAACGTGTTACTGCCCATCTCTGGTTTTCACCCACTGGTTTGTGAACTACTATTTTGAAGCTTTTCAATTCAGTTTTATTTATATCCTGCCAGTTCACAGCAAGCCATTTAAGTGGTCTTTATAGAGTCTATGATATTAGAGAGAGAACCCCAACAGAAGCACTTGGTGACAGTGGGGAAGAAGAACTCCTCTTTAACAGGAAGAAACCTGCAGTTAACTGCCAGGATATAAGCTTTATTAAAAAGGAACATCTGAAACCAAATCTTAAAAACAGAGATGGTGTCTCCCAAATGTCTCAGGTTTAGCATTTTGAACCCTGTTTTCAGTTAGAAGGGACCATATTTGGAAAAGATGGTGGGCCACTATCAGTTAGTGATATACAGCTGTGTTAGGATGTCCTTGTTTCATATAATTTACCAAACAAAGCTGGAGCTCAGCTTGGACAATTACCACTCAGCAGGCCAGATAATCTATCCATCCATCTCTTTTCTACCATTAATCCGAGTTTGGGTAGAGGAGGCAGCAGTCTAGGCACCTCTTTCAACGCATCGGGGGGGGGGGGGGGCGGATCTATGGATCTCTCTAGTGATTCCTTAGTCTGCCCCAGGACCTCCTCCTCGAAGGACATGCATGAATAACATCACCTTGGAGGAGTCAATGCCATGTACCTCAAGCTAGTTTTGGAAGCTGAAGAGTCTGCAAGGATCTTTGCCCCTTGACTGCCACCCAACCACAAGGCACCAAACTCTCAGAGCCCCTGGTGTGGTTGGTGGGCCTATTAGAAGGCAGATCAGTTTAGCTTCTTTAACCAAGGCCTGGCCCTGCCCTGGTGCTGCTGTCCTGGGCAGGCTAAACTAGATCTTTGATTTAAGGTTGCAATCCACCAAGGGGAGATATCCACTTCATTAGATAATAAATTAAGTTAGATCATCCTGGTCTTTTATCAATTTTTAGAATTATTTCTAACATATATTTATTTCATTTTTTCATTGATCTGGATGCAACATTTTCAGTCTGATAAATACTCATCAAATTGACTTCTTAAACTTGGGTGACTGGAGGGTTCCCCAACCTTATAAACAAGATAGATGCATAACAGTGAGCCACAAGATTGCACATCAACTATTGTGAAACCAACTTATTAATCCCAAGGGCTGTTCACAAAGAACTGGAGAAATGACTGCAATCACAGCACTAAAAGATGGCAAATATTGTACTCTTAGGCCCCTTCTTTGGTTCAGAGGTGGCTGTCTGCCTTTTACAAACCAGTGCTCCTTTCCGTCCAGGATGTGCATATCCTCATCATTGAAAGAGTGGCCACACTTGCTTTAAAGCTTATGGCACACAGTTTTTGTGCTGATGTTAATGCCAGAGGACGTTTAGAACAATCACCTATTCACCAAGACCATTTCTGCTGAGGCTTCAGTGAACAATAGATACATCAACTGAAGGGCCTCATGCATCTGTCAGATCTGTGTCAGGTCTTTGCTGCCCTGCCCCGCCACCCGCTTCTTAAGGAGTTTTAGATATTGTTCATCTGCTGAGCTTATTTTTTAACCCCTGACACATCTTTTGTCCTCCAACTGTCTATTTTCCTCCAATCTTTTAAGGTCACACTGGACTGCTAAGTTATAATCAGTGTTGGGGAGTAACGGAATACATGTACCGCCGTTATGTATTTAAAATACAAAATATGAGTAACTGTATTCCGTTACAGTTACCATTTTAAAAGGTGGTATTCAGAATACAGTTACTTTGTTGAAATGAATGGATTACACAGCTGTATTTTCCTGTTTCATAAGGCTATGAACTCTGTTTTTGGTGTCCATGCTGGTGGAAAACAAACCAAAACGCGCATTAAGAGGCTCTCATGTCACCCCTACTTGCGGCCCACATAATGATGTGAAGAAATATTTTATAAAATGATTCACAAAAATGATTTAATATGAAGACAATAGGCAGAGTGTTACAGGTATAGCCCTAAAGAATGTAGCCTCATGGGCAGTGTAGTCCGTGCTGCAGGGAGAATGGACTGTCATATCATTTATGTGTCTGTGAGCGCAAAGGAGGGAGAAAAGGAGTCGAAAAGTACGAGATGTCACCGACCAGAAACGGGAGATGGAAGCATGTAAATGTATATATACATATATATACATATACAAAGTTGACCCCGACAACAAAGTAAAGCTAGTTTTCGGCTACGAGCCCGACACGGAGCCCGACGTATTAGCCGGAGGTCTCTTTACGGTTTTATGCCTTTACGGTTCGGAGCTGCGGAGCTGTTTTATATCATATAGAATCTCATATAGAATAGTTTTCTATGAGACTGCTGCAAAAAGTGCTTCCCTAATGTCCACCCTACTGTTACTCATTTTATATTAAGATTTAAAAATCTAGTTGCTATTGGTATGGCGAATAACCTTCAGTAAAAAGTAATAAATCACACAGCAATAGTGCATTCATGTAGTTGTAAACAGCATGATAATATATTAAGTAATCCAAAGTATTCCGAATACGTTACTCTCATTGAGTAACGTAATGGAATACGTTACAAAATACATTTTGGGGCATGTATTCTGTAATCTGTAGTGGAATACATTTTAAAAGTAACCTTCCCAACACTGGTTATAATGGATTTTGGCTAATAGTTCTTCAGGAATGGCCTTGTTGGTGCAGAAATGCTATTTTGTGCCTGTGTTGGCCTTTACACTGAAATGGGAACAAATCATGTGTTTTGTGACAGGCACTTTGTTACTGGCAGGCTAAGGATTACAATCTAAAACTGGTTCTTTTATGGAGACACTGGTTCATCCTTTTACGGTCATGATTCATAGGTTTGCATTAAGTTGCTTAGCAAAACAAAAAACAAAAAAGTACAAAAACTGAAATGAGTGAAAAAGTAGCCAATGTCCACAGAAAAACTTTGAAAGACCTTCAGAATTAGTTTAAGCTAACTAATAACCCCAAACAAAAATAAAGTAAGGGCACTGCTTTTTTGGGGGAGGGGGCACAGTACTCCCATCTCACAACTAAAGTGTAAAGAATCACACTTGTGAGAGCTATCAATCTTTCCTTACATGCAACAGAATAAAGTAATGAGTATTTTTGAAAGATCCAAGTCAGTTTTAGTAATTTGACTTAAATTTTAACCCAAAGACTTTATTTAAAACATGGGTAAAACATTGGCGTGGCTGACTTGTATAGCCAGAGCTTAAATATCAAACTACTAATATCCTACATTATTTATGACATTCATATATGTGTAATTTGAACATACTGTTCAGTAAGACTTCCAATGTAAATACCAGTGAAACTGCTTGAGGAATTCAGTGTCACAATTGTTTTAGACCTGATAGTGGGTGCCTAAGTATACCCTTTACATTTCTGACCATGTACAAGTAAACTCGCAGATAAACCAAAGTTAACCTCACTTGTATTATCTGTACAGTTTGGCAACCTTGAAAACACCCACACAGACACACACATATAAAAGAAGGGTCTGAACAAATCACATTTAATGCCCTGGGCTTTATTGTCTTATTTTAGTGAGAGTTTTGTCACATTTTTTTTAGTCTTTTCAGCCTCCAGGTGGGACAAGTAAACCTCAAGGATATATCCTGCCATTGGACTGGGCATTCAGATTCTGACAAAGACGAGAAGCACTACTAAGTAATGCTGCCTTTGTGCCTAACTCTTCATAGAAGAGAGAACATAAAATTCCCCAAAGGAAGGCACCCAATACTTGTGGTTTTTGGCCTTGCAGCCGTCTGGAGATTCTTTTTTCAAAGAAAAAAAAGAAAAGAAAAAAGAAATAAACAAAAAAAAGAACTTGAAGAAAAGGGAAGAGAGGAGAGAACAGATGCTTTCTCACAACTCTCTGCCCCTTCATTAGCATTTTTTGTTATTAAAAACTGGAATGACGAAACACGTACAGCGATTACTGTCCATTCACCTCCCTTATCACCTATGCATGAACAAGTAACAAACAAACAAAAGAATGAAGTCTTTCAATGAACGAAGGCTTACAATCAAGTTTACCACAAGAGAGAGAAAAAAAATACAAAAATAACTGATTTTCTTTTACATAAAAATGTTTGTGGGATAAAACAAATACAAAAACGGGGGACTCCGCTTGCATGAAAATGAAGGACAACCCCATAAAGAACAAATAAAATATAAAAGCAGCATTGATATTCATCAAAACCATCAAAAAAAGAAAAAATACAATAGTGCTTAAATCAGAAGCGGCAGAAGCTTCTGGGAAGAGACTTCATCCCTGTTTTGTTACTTGTAATTGGGATAATGTTAATGGAAGCCCCCTGAAGAGAGGAGTGCCTCTCCATGAGGGAACCACACCACCTCCTCTTCAACCACCTCCTCCACCCACTTCTCCTGGCCTCCAGGTCTGTCTGTATGTATGTCACCACTGATTTTAACACGATCCACAGAGAGAAGCACGGGGAGCCAAAATAAATCTGTGTGTGTGTTTGTAGGGGGGGGTGAGACCTGCTTTGTGTTCACAATATACAAAAATACCCAGGAGTCCGTAGCTACCTAACATTTACTACAGCACAGGAACCAACAAAAGGTACAGTGTACAAATAAAAATCAAAACAAAACAAAAATTAAAAAAACAAAACAAAGAAACTGTAAACACAGCACAATAAATAGATAAAAACAGCAGGCTCCGCACCATGCACATGATGTAATAAAACTCTTCTCTATACAACTCGCACGTCTCTCACACTCGCCACAAGTTACTTGGCTCACTTTTTTTTTTTCCTTTGACTCCCAAGTGCAAAACATCAAAAATGGACAGTTCTGTATTCAAGTAGTATATATACACTGGGTGGTGGGGAGGATATTACAAATATGAAGTTACTGTACAGATACTAACTTTGCCATATTCATAATTTACAGGTGTCAATATTTTACTTTTAACAGTAACAAAAAAAAACCAAAAGGGAAGAAAGAAAAGGTTTAAAAAGTATGAGAGAGATGAGAATTGCGAGCGGCCGCGGCCACACGTCCCGTCTGCGAGTCCGAGTCCTGCCGTCCCTTTTGCATTCCCGATGCTACGATGCACAGCACCTAAAGAGCGGACTCTTTGCTGCACCGCTACTACGTCACCTCCATGGCCACTGTGTTGTCTGCTATATTGTTCAGTGCTGGCTTTTCTTCATCGTGATTTTCCCTGTGGAGACAAAGAAAAACATTAATCCCTGCTGTTCTTCAAACTTTTCTCCCACACACTTTATGTGCCACTTGTGGCTTGCTGGCAGTTATTTTGGTCATATCTGCCAGGTCCAGCTGACTACTTAAACCAGGGATTGTGTCTCGTAATGCAAAAGCTTTAGCGCTTATCTCGAAACAAACATGATATAAAAGTGAATCTGAGACTTCTGCAACACTGACAATCTTACAATAAAGTCTCTTGTGAGCTGTTTTGTACAGTCTGTGTAATATGTGATGACTGAATGAATACATATCAAAATATCTCTTCCTCTATGCATGTTTATGTTTCTTCAATTCAGGTAGGTTTATGTTGTGTCTGGGCAGCTTTGGTTCTGCTGTAAATTAATTAAAGATTGTGACAGTGTGAAGTCAGTCAAAACAACAACAACAAAATGAACAGAACGCAATGCCACAAAGTGTAATGATGCTGAAATCCTTTAACTCTGAAAGGGTGTGTACAGGCAGGATGGAAGGAAGTGATGTGGCAACTACGCCAATAAAACAACAGGGGGAACAAAATATTTTAAAAAAACTTGTAACTCCGACTCGAGTTTTGAACTGAAGCAACGAATAGTGCTGACTGATATTACAAATGTGACCAACTGTCATCTATGTAGTTATCAGCAGCGAGTTTTACTCAGATTGATCCAATATGCAACCTCTGAGTGCCAAATCTGCCTAATATTTCAAGAAGTCTGTCCAGCTGCCTATCTGATGATATTTAGATCAGCAATTGTCATATTTTGGCTAAAGATTCTCTGGGCTCTGTTACCAGTGTTTCCCCAGTCAGTGCTGGGGAAACGCTGGTATTTTCTTGTGTATTGGAGATGACTGGACACGTGTAAGCCTCATTAGTCAATATGCAGTTAAGGCAAGGGGCCTGTTAATGTCACTTCATGTCCTGAACAAAATTAAATTCCCCTGAATGGAAAGTCAAAACCTCTTTCATGGGGGCTAAAAAGAACTGAGCATGAGCATGTAGGGATAAACCCTTACCCTAACCCAGGAGTTCTCAAGCTTTGAGGCACCAACAGATGGGGGATGACAAAAAAAATTGAATGGAGAAAAATTTCTTGGGGAATTAAACATGACATACTACTGCACTGAGGTCTTTTTTTCTTCTTCTTTAAAAAAATAAAAATAAAACTCAGCTTGAGTGAGGAAATAATTTGTTGGGGTGGGGCGTAAAAATGTTTTGCTTCTGAAGCAGAGCATGGCAAAAAAGCTTGAGTTACTGCCCTGACCTAAACCTTCCTTTTCTTCAAGTGTTAGCACTTAATCAGGCTTTTGAAATTGTGTGAAAAAAGACGTTGAACTAAATGTAATCACAAAACTAAAAATGGTTCTCATAAAGATAGCTGGACGTGGTAGTATTTTAATTGATTTTTTTTGGCTTCAACCCAAACCCATACATGACTGCCACAATCTCACACAGTGATCATATTCAACAAGTGTATCTTTCTTTATGGAGGCATGTGGGACATTTGTCCAATGGTTCTTATAGGACACAGCGTAAGTACAGTACATATAACAGAACTTAGCAATTTCATGCTTACTCAGCATTATCCCAGTTCCCTTAAGCTTAACAATAAAGATTAGTAAAAAACAAACTTATATTTACCTGCCACATATTAGAAATGCTGAGCAAAGCCTCACCTGGAGCTCATGTCCATGGATGTTGCTCCAGATACTTTGGGGATCTGCAAGTTGGTGGTGGTGGACAGCTTTAAGGCAGAGGATGGCACATTGCCAAGGGTCCGGGGGATGTGGCGTGCAGCCAGGCTGGCGGCCGACGACACGCCCAGACAGATGTTGTTCCCGAGGAGGACCTGAGTGGTGGCAGGGGTGGCACTGGCAGCGCTGCACCCCAGGAGCCCCAGTGCCGCTGCTGCATGAGCGCCGGGGTTGGAGTTGAGGGAGGTGGGGACGGCATTTGCGGGCGAAGGGGTGGCCGAGTTGGAGGAAGGTTGGAGGAAAGTGGGGGCTGCGGTGGTGGTAGTGTGCGTCATCTGGTTGGTCTGGTGATGGGCTGCTGTTGTGCTGGATAGGTGCAAACCTTTGAAAACACCTGGTGGATGAAGAAAAGGTCTCATGAATGCAAATGATAACAGCTAATGTAGTCAGGCAGCCACACAAACCTGGAGCTATAAAGTTCCCTGTGCAATGACAAAATACCATTTTGGATCAGAGGTGCACCTGCACAATCTAATGCAACCCTAACCAACAGTGCTGCAATAACTTCCATCTCTCTGAAGCTTATGTTAAGTTTGTTGACACTGTCAGAGGTGCTGATGCAACACTATGGTAATTGTGAGGCTGTTGGCAGCGTTATTTTTTGTTGTTGTCGTTTGCTTTTTTTTGGGCTTGTTTTTTCTCCCCAGCCTCTGAGGTGACATGAATGCACAATCTAAACCAAGTATTTCCAAAAATTGAGCCCTAAAGACATTGCTTTAAATTGGTCTCTCCAACTATTATGTATCCTGGAAATTGTCCCTAAGATCTTTGGCTCATGCTCCTTTTAACATAAAGATATATGCACATAGCGACTACATATTTGCGTCACTCACCTGCACCTGGGAGGATCCCATTGACTCCACTCGTGACTACCGGTACTGGGTCCTCTTTGGACTTACAAGCCAGCAGCTGATCCGTGGTGACGAGGGCTGAAGCAGCAAACTGGGCGCTGGCCTGGTCTAATGTCTTGGATATGAGCGCCTGGAAACCAGAGGCATGTAGAAAAAAGAAAATGTGGGTCTGTGCCAAATGCTTGACTCCTGTGTTAAAATGTATGAAACTGCTGAAACAACTGAGCTCAGCACTTTTGCGGCCAAATCAGCTAAGGGCATTAACGCTGCTCGTGGGAATGAGGATGTGTCCCACTTCCTAAGGATGAGGGAAGTGACCTTCAGCTGTAAATCAGTGGGAGAAGTCTGGCTCATTTAGTTTGACTACTTGGCCAGAAAAGCACATTTTAAATGTGCCACTTGGTTGCAGAGAATGACACAAGTGTTGAGAATCATCCCAGCAATTCTGGACAGAATATTACACTTCTGTGGTAATACCACCTCCTCCTAATCCCGTTGCCTTCTTAATACTGGACAGCTACCCGAGTCTACTACAATAAAAAGGTACAGAAAGGGTACACACTGACCTGTGTGTTGGTAGTTGTAGGAACAATGTTGGCTTGTTGCTGCTGCTGTTCGCTCTGCTCCAGCTGCTGTTTCTGCATGAGGGCCAGCTGCTCCTGGTGCTGCTGGTACTGCTCAGCCGTGAACACTGTGTGAGAGAAAAGGCAAGGGTGAAAAACAGGATGGGGGAAATGCGCTTTTTCGCTTCAACATTCCTTGGATTGGCTTCTACACAGCAGTAAAGACTGCAGGACTGTTAAGGGTGTGTGTTTATGCTCCAGCTGTCAGCAAGCAGATTATGGTTGTTAAATCAATTCCCAGATAAAAATTGATCCTGAAAATGCTTACTATTGGATTATTTACTCATTTGTGACAGTATTGATACCAACAGTGCTGTCTTTGCCTCCTCCAGCTTACACACAACTTCAGCTAACACTGCTGCCGACAGGCAGGCACACAGTCCCCCTTCACTAGCAACTGCAGTAGTTCACCTTTACAATGCTAAACAACACAAGAGGTCACTACTCCTGTTTCAACTCCTTTTAATGAACACTTATCCATAATATTAACCCTGGCTGGTGCATACATACAAGGTAGCCACTTTTAGCAGCTACCCAACAGTAACACACCCAGCTTCTGGGAGTCACAAGCTAGTGTACTCCTGGTGCCTGTTAAAGGCTCAGATAATTAGCAGAGCTGCGACAGGAAGCTCATCTGGCATAAAAATCAGTGACAAATTAAACATGTGGATTAATGTGCTCTGTCAGCCTTTGTGGAAATAATTTGTTATGATAGCAGCAAGCAGATAAAGCAAATTTAAAACAGCTAACTATAGGTGCTATGCAGCAAGAGCCATCAGTTTGTCCATTTGTAAAGTTAATAGATGGTTAATTTAGCAGCATACCATAGTTTTATTTAAAGACTGTGGTTTCTCTTAAAGTCCCAGATTAAAGCTGTGAAATTTCTAGCATCAGTCAGAAAAAGGGGCTACCAATAACGGTCCTTTACCAAGCCACTTCATCAACATGCTTAAAGATGAAGAAAGCTAATCTTTTCAGCTGCTTCCAACGACCAACACGTTGTTTTACATAGAAATGAAGGTGCTGAAGTAAGAACAAGCTGAAACAACACATTTCTAAGCAGATGTTGGGTTTAGCGTAAATTTTTAATCTGGCTGATTTCTTTGGCTGCTGATAGCCTGCAGGCATGTCAAAAGAGGGAAATAGTGTTTGGTTTACTACATTAAAAAAAAAAAAATCTTTAGATACTTCATATAACATTATTAATAAAGTAACTAAAACATGATTCCATATTGTTACAATTCAAGCTACTCCCGCCTTTTACATATACATGCAGCATTTATTTATTTCAAAATCATTCAAGAATGATTGTTAATACAAGCAGTTACAGACAACTTGGCTTTCTGCAGATGTATATAAAATGTAGTTCCTTTGGGGGGCTTTTAGAGAGAACAATCCAAAGGTTTGGTTGGTGTAGGCGTCTTGCCACAGGGTACAGAAAAATGTATAATAAGCTAGAAAGACCAGTTTGAAGGCCTCTCAAACACAGTCACACAGTGGTTTATGCTCAGGGGGCATGACTGTACATTTCAAACCTGTATATGCACAGTGATATAAGGTTCATGCTAGCAGGGCTTGTGGCCACTTCGTGAGCTTGCACATGTTGGAGAGCTCAACAGTGTACGACACTGCACTGTGACCAAGAAGGTGTCAAGCTAGGACAAGAATAACAATAGCAAACAGGGACATATTTCATGTTTTCATACATAGTTTGTTTTACACTGTATTGTAAACAGTAGAGCAGGGCGATATGGCCAAAAATATTTATCACGATATATATTTGAAAATTTGCGATAACGATATAACTGACGATATAATTGATGCGAGACAAAATGCAACTCCACAACATTACTAGCGCAAAAAGACAAACTTCCATTTATTTTCACTTAAACAAGAAGCTGGTTTTTATGTACATTAAAGCTTTATAAAAATGTAACAGTGCAAATGCAAATTCCTTGCTGAAAGTTTAACCAAAAGGCATTTCCAGTAGAAATGGGCTGACATATACTGAGCATAACCATGTATAATATCCACTGAAATTAAAAAGGTGCTTTGCAACATTAAACTGTAGTGTGCAGTACGTATTTTTCGGACCATAAGGTGCACGGGATTATAAGGCACATTAAGCGAAACAAAGCAGTCAGATAAATCAAACTTTATTAAACTCATTCTTCTTGCTTCCTCCACTTCTGTACCATTGATTCATTAATGTTGAATTCTCTGGCAGCTGATCTATTCCCATGTTGTTGCAGTATATTAATGACTAACCTTGTATTGTGGATGGATTATCTCAGTTGTTCTCCTGACTGAAGTTTGGTCCGTTTACAGCATCCTGCCATGCGATTGCATTTGTCTCTAACTATCAGGAACCTTAACGTTAACTTTTATAAGTGGAAAAGTGTTAGTGTTCGTCCTCCAGCTTCACTGTTTATGTTATGCTAACATAGCTGTGTCGCTAGTGATCACGTAGCACATCATTATATATCAGCTAGCCCAACTTCAGTAACCCCACAAACGTCACTGCTTTTTAGTTTTCTGTCTTCATTTATGTTGGAAGTGATAGCAGAGCTGTACGTTTTAATTTTTTCAGATATCTCTCAGTCAGAACGTGCTATATCATGCTTAGGTAACTAGCGAAACTAGCGAGCTAACTTCCGCTAGCTTCCTGCTAACTTCTAACTCCGTTAAATGTAATAAATTTTGTTTTCATGGATGCCTGGAAGTTAAACTTCATAGTTACACCTGGTAAAGCAGCAATGCTGATCGTTTTATTAAAGATGAAAGAATTTAGACAGTTTTTAACTCTCAGTGATGCTGCAGTGTTCGTTTGACCTGAAAAAGACGGAGTTTAGGACCCAGATTACTCCCAGATTTAAGAGCATCTTAGTCCGACAAACACGGCAATAACGACGGCCGCTTGCATGTTCTGCAAAAAAAATGTGCTTTGTCGTGTATCTGACGGACAAACACCAAACCAGTTCCACATCACTGAAGTTGCACCATTTTTACAAACCAATTCTGGTTCATCTGTTTCACTCAACAATCGGCCATGTGCGTATGAAAACAAAGGCACTGCGCATGCGCGTTTTACTCATATTCTATCGCGATATTTCATTTTCCTATCGTTGCCTAACATTATACTGGTATTACCGTGAACGGTATAATATGGCCCAGCCCTAGTAAACAGCAAAATCTCTATTCATGTTTAAACTATGGCTCAATGATTTGAAAGAATGAGCTCAAATGCTTAATAAGAGAAGACAACCCCCCCCCCCCAAAAAAAATGTAGTTTACAGTTATTATCTGAAGCTAAATAGCTTCTCAGATATCCACCAATTACAGGCTATCCAATTACATGACTGCCACCTCATGACTCCATGCTGTGGACATGCACACAATCAACATCATTTCATTTCAAGTTTTTCAAAGGTGGCAGCAAAGGCTGGGCAAAAAATACATTTTAATTAAAAATAAGATTTTGTTTTTGAATAATTGAAAAAAAAAAAAAAAAAAAAAAAAAAAAAAAAAAAAAAAAGCTGAATTTTTGGTATAAATGTTCACTACTTGCTTTTAGGAAGTTTGTCCTATAAAATAGTGTGTCTTTGCCCCTCTCTGAAAACCCTAACTCAACTATTTAGTTAATTTTGGGTCAATAAAATGATTCATAGATCAGCTAGACCATAGGTGTCAAACTCTGGCCAAATTTGGCCCGCAGCCTAATTACATTTGGCCCGCAAAGCCATACCAAATTACTATTAGAGCTGGCCTACTGGTATTATACAGCTAATATATATATTGTTTAGTATTAAGCTTTGCTTGTTCCATATTCAGTTTTTCAGCAAAATGTGTTTGAGTCCATAAGAAAAGATTCATTCTTATATCTGGAGGAATAAATATATTTCAATAAATATTAACATTAGCCCGTGACTTTGTTCCAGTTTTGAATTTTGGCCCACTGTGTATTTGAGTTTGACACCCCTGAGCTAGACTAACAGGTGCCCTCATGCCCTTGCTTGGTCAGGAACCAGCTCCTTACCAGATAACCTTGTGCGCCCCACCTCCCCAACGTCTGTATTTTATCCATTTATTTCACTCTCCCTTAACCACTCATCCTACTCAGGGTCACAAAGAAGCTGGAGCCTATCCCAGTCACAGGGTGAGGGAGGCTACACCCTGCAGGGGATACCAGACTTATTTTAAATTAAAATTATATTTAAAATATAAAGAAATTTGGTTCTTTCTTTATTTACTAAAGGGACAGCCACAGTAGATGGATCCACATGTTTAGTTTGGCACAGATTTTACACTGGATGACCTTTCTGACGCAACACTCCCATTTATCCGGGCTTTTGACCGACAATATGAGCACACAAGCCCCATGAATTTGTGTCTCCTCTTAAACTGAGGATTTTTTGCAATGTATGATGCTTAATGTCTGAACAAATCTGCTTGGGCCAAATTCTTACATGTCAGCTCATTCTGACACAGCTGCCAGACAACCACTTATTTCCTACACCAAAGTATTGCAGGACTGCACTGCTCCTCACAGCTTTCAGCTGACTAAACTTTACATGTTGCTTATCTAAAATGTCCCATCACAGAGAGAGGTGGAGTATCTGTCTGAGTTGACCGTACTTGTTTACAGCATCCTTTACAGATATAAGCACTGTCAGGAGCTGTGAGGGCTGAACAGCAAAACAGTGAACTGGTGATAGTGAGTAAGTAACCTGGCAGTCTCATTGCTTTCCTTTTTTGTAAAGGCAGACGAAATGTTGAGAAGACATGGAGGAAAAATTGGTTTCATCTGTGCTTAATTTTTGTCGTTACACAATAAAATCAATAAGAGTTTCCTCTTTAACTTGCCAGTACTGTCAAACAAATAAGTGTAAACTAAGTCAAGCCAGGCTTCTGGTAAATTCATATCCTCTTTAACCCTTTAAGACCTACCATAGAACCAAGTCCGCCAGAGCTTATATTATATTTTTACATGCTGTGTAGCCATTTTTGGGAGCATTTCAAGTTGCTATACATCAATACAACCATTATAGCCCAAACTTTAATAATATGTATGTATTAGGTGCATAGTAATTACATAAATTGCAAAAAAGTGCAATAAACTACAAAAAAAATTGAAAATCGTTTTTGTTTTTTTAACATATATTTCTAGTTAGAGAAATTTAAGAGGCTCATCCCTCAAAACTGTAAATACAAAAAAGTTGCACAAACTAGTTTCCCACCACAGGAAATTTATTTTGAGTGTCTTCATAGTTTTATTTTTGAAATACACCAATTTTTATATACTGCAGGAAAAACGAAAATAAATATTATAGTGCAAATTTGCAAAATAACAGCATATGCATCAAAATAAACTATTTCCAGCAGTGCAATATGAGTCCTAAGCATCCCAGAAACGACACAGAAAGTCATAAACTCAAACATAACTTTTTAAAACACAAGTATAGGCTCATAAGGCCCCGATCGTAAAAAAACTACATTTCCGCAAAATGACGTCACTTCCGGTTTCGGGCAGGTCATGCGGTCATGTGATAGTTAGTGCTGATGGACGTAGGAAGTGTTACAAACAGCTGATCGGATCGGCGAAGCGTGTTTCTGGAATATCATGTTTTTGTTGCTGCAAGTGATTTTTATGCAGTTTTTGCAAAGCTATATGTGGAAGGAAACTGTGACCTAGGACAAGCTGATAGCATAAGATGTAAGTACAACTCCTCCGGTTTCATATGCAAAAAAAATTATTGCACTAGCTTACGTGGTTGCAGTGCTACCGGGATTTAAAAATAGTTACGCAAAATGGAGCGTGCCCGCTCCGATCGCCTGTAAAGGGTTAAATTGTTACCCAGTCTCTGAAATCACCACCCTGTTTTCCTATCTCCAGCATTGATTCACTTCACAGGATATTCCAAATCTGTTTAGAAAAAGCCATGTTCTAAGTGAATCCCCCAAGCTAGGGGAACATATCATTTTATGTATGAAAAGGAAAGGGGGAACGAAAGTACAAAGTTTGTGATTTTACTAGGCATGAGCAGCGCAATCTACCTTTAAGGTGCCTCATCAAAAAATGTTACACAGGTCACATCCCAAAATAAATGCCAACTAACACCATTATTGTTGCATTATGCGTGGATAAACCTAACTGCACTGCTCCATGTGCAACCCAGAAAAACAATTCTGCAGGATGTGTTTTTGTAAACACAAGATGAGCTGAAAACTGACAAAATCAAGAAGCAATAAGAAAACAATCATAAAGTACAGCACGGTGCTCTACAAACCCCACTCCAAACAAGTCTCCAGATTCTTAGAAGATGACTGAACACCCATAATTAAAGCAGCTGTAAAATTAACTGAAAACAAAACTGTATTTCTTCATGTGTGTGTGTGTGTGTGTGTGTGTGTAAGTAAAATACAAAATGATGTGTTTATAGTTGTGACATGGAGCTAGCAGTGGCTGCACACTCCTGATGCCATAATAAACTTCGTTTGAGCACAGAATGCGTTTATAGAACTGTTGGGACATAGCGTAAAACTTCAAAACACTTAAAAAAGAAAAAAAAAAAAAAGTTTGATCATTGGCAAAAAAAACCAACCAAACAAAAAAATCAATAGCAACATTGTGTAATGCACACCAAAAGACAAAAAATTAATAAATCTCTGGATGCAGCAGCCAAAGCTGGAAACTAACGCAGGTTTTGTAGTGAAAAATCTATTCCTGGACCTCTCTGAAAACCACTGTCAGTGAACACAGTGGATCACTGAACGCAACTGAAATGTTTACCATGCAAAGAAAAACAAAGCATAGATGTACAACAGTCTCCAATAGGCCCTAGTTCATTTTAAGTAAGACTAAGGTTTAAAAAGGAAAACTGTCTGCATAAAAACTGGACACTGAATGGCCCACGAGATCTGTTATTATTCCACAGTCCAAAATTTCAGTAATGAAGTTACATGACAGCATAGCACTGTATCTACACCAGCATTTGATAACACTCTGCTTTCAAAACTAGAAGAATTGGTTTTCTCATTTCAGCGCCCTCCAAGCAAGCACTGTTTAAAGATGAGGTGATCCTCAGTGGTACCAAGGCTCCAAAACCAACATTTTACTGTTTTTTAAAAAATTTGATGCCAGCAACACATTTCCGAAAACAAAATTTGCCTGTACATTTTATGTGCTGGCCTATTTCCAATTAAAGATTGTCTTACAAATGTATATTTTACTCAGATGAACCAATTTCTTCGAACACACAATTCAGTGTTTTACCATCTTCCACTCAGAGCTATGACAATAAACACAAAGTGAAAACAGCCTTCCCAGAGAGTCCCACATTTGGGATTTAAACCTTTCAGTATACTTTTTTTATAGCCATGTAGACAACTAATGTTATTTAACTGGATGCGTAGGGACACTTGTGACTGAGTAATGTAAACCTATCCCTAAAAAATAATAACCAGCATGGTAGAATAAACAAGTGACTTACCATTTACAGGAGTGGTGGCTGGCCCAATGCGATTCTGGGCGCTGGCTCCTCCAGACAGGGTTCGGTTTAGTCCCGACACAGTCCAGCTAAAATCCCTAAATCCTCTGCGTGACAAATCTCCACCCAAAGGGTGATGAGATAGCGTCCGTGGTCTGAAGTGCCTCCAGCGGCAAGATTTAATGTTCAAAAGAATCTGGCTGAGGTCCTTCGGTTTTAATGACGACAGGGGTGATGAAGATGGGGGAAGGTGGAAGGAGCTGGCTGGGTCCGAGGTATTGGTTTCTGAGGTACTGGCGTTGGAGATGTGGAGCGGAGAGCTTGGAAGTGGTGAGGCGAGTGGTTCGGGCTCTGGGTCAGAGTCCAGGCTCTGGCAGATGTTGTCTACATCTGTGTGCGCTCTGTCCAACAAGATCCTAAAACATCAACATGTTACGTGAGCTTTTTACTACCAGTCATTAAAGGTCTGTTTACATGAAAAACATGCTTTAGTCATTAACAGCACAACATCAAGGTCCTACGATAATGACTGCACTGAGTGAAGCATTTCCCTGTGAAACAATAAAAATGTTCACTGGAGAGGACCTCATATAGTGGGCTATTTCATGAGAAAAACAGAATACTTTTGTAATGACATAAGTCTAGCTTATTACTTCATAGGTTCAGCTGGGTAATATTTAGCAAAAAATGAGACAACTGCTGTTAGAAGTACAGCCTTATCACTCAAACTGCAAGGCCATGTTCTAGCCCTAGTAAAAAACATACAGAGACATTTTAAGATGTTATAATATTTAAAATTGTGCTTGAAATGTCAGAAAACAACCCAAAACATAATGCACTGAAGCACAGTACTACAATTTATACGTATGTCTTACAGGTTTTAGTTAAGAGTTTATTTTTTTAAATAACACTTTATTTGAAGTTTAAGACCAACTTGCAGTTAAAATACACATTAAAACTGAACATAATCAAATCAGTTCTTTGTGTTTTTAATGTATAGTTAAAAAGTGAATGAAAACATTTGAGACCATTCCAACTTTAAAACAATTTAACACCTTTAAAGAGTGTTTGTTACAAAATATCTTCTTAAAAAAAACAAAACTTTATCAACCTACACACATCCTCTTAAACAAAACAAGGCAAACAACTGAACCGTCACTGACATTACAAACCCCACAGCCACACTATTGTTAACCCACTTTCCATGCTTCCTAACACGATCAAGCATTACCATAGTACATTATACTGAAAAGATGTTTCAATTCAGAGCTAGAGGAATCCTTCAATCTCCCTTGGGGAAGTTGATAAGGTCACTGCAGACACAAACAGAACATTGCTTATCTCATGTGTGCCCGGGGAGCAGATACTGTGTGACCCTCGTTTGGTCTCTTTCACACCTGGCACTGAGGAAGCTGCTACCCAGCTCGGTGTATTTAACTGTCTGTGTAAATACTGAGGAGATATCAGAAAAGGCTGCAGGGCACATTTAAGTTTTGTTTTTTAAACTAAACACATGCTACAGTGACAGGTAAATCCTAAAATGGGACTGTCATGTTCATTTCACCTGCCAGCTTGATATTTATAATAAAATGTGCCTGCCAAACGGTCGCTGGTAACCTGCCAAAGAGTTGGAATGGTAAACAACCTTGGCAGTGACAGCTAACACTTGGCTCAATTTCCTCTGCTCCATTTGATACTGGCAACATTCCTAAACACATTTCATATTTAATTTCTCCAGAATTTGGAGAAGTTGGTACATCATGAAAACCATGAATAGTAATACCTTCGTGTCACCCTTATTGTTCTTCATGTCAGCAACAAGGGATGAAGTGCTTCGCAAAAAAAATTAAAGAAATAACACTGTTTTTTCTTTTTTGTTAGAGTGGGGTGGGGCGGGTTGATTTACCCAAATGATCAACACATGCATGACCCTCAAAGGCTCTGTAACAAACAGCCAGACTGAACTCACCTGCCGCCTCTGGCCACACGGCGCCTTGACAAACCTATGCAGCGCCTTGGGATGTTCAGCGAGGTCAGACAGTAGCGGAAGCGTGGATCGCCGAGCCCACCATCTGACGGGCTTACCCAGGGCCAGCTGCCACTCTCGTCTGGACGATACTGAGGGAAGATAAAGGGGGAAAAAAACAAAAAACGATTAGATCTGAGAACAAACAGAAGTTGAAAATAAAACAGGTGATTTCATTATTGCATTGTTCTGTCCAGTAGAGTGTGGAAGAAAGAGCAGCCAGACTGGCCAGCCTGCTGTTGGCACTATAAATAGAAGCACGGGAGTCACAGGAGGGCACTCACAGCGTAGTACTGACAGCCGGCCTTCCTCCTGAACGCATAGCAGCCATCTGGGTCATTCTCTTCTTCTGCCTCTGAGGAACCTGAATGAATCTACACGACACAAAAAATGTAAGTAAAGGAAAAGCTAGGAACTTCAATTCATGCCCTCCTAAAGGGAAAATAAGAAATGTATTACTAGCCAAACATGGTTTTTACAGATTGAGCACACAATATCACTGCTTTCAACTTCTGTTCCATGTTTGTTCATGTATAATATTAGTCTCTGTAAAAATCCCACTGAAATTGCATCACAACCGAAGGGCTGGAACCAAATGTTACCTGTGAGAATGGTTCTTCATCTGAGCTGGGGAAATCATACTGGTTAAGGTCCTTGGGATTGAACACAGGGGGCCCTGAATGTTGAGGCGCTGACATAGGCAGGATTTTGGGTTTCTTTTCATATTTCCTTTTGGTTCGAACTGCCTCCGTCTTCTCAGGCTGTGAAGAAGGAAAGGAAATGAAAACATGTTTATACTGCAGTCTGTGTAATCAAGAACACTTTTTCATACGCGACACAATACTGCTGGCGGCAATTGAGTGTTGGTGGTCTATGCACAGGCACCTAGAGTGTGTGCAGAAACAACAGCAAGTAAAGAGAGGCATTGATATGCAGATGGTGGCACGTGCCAGATGCCGCTGCCTAGCCAGATGGCTGTCCTCCCCCTCCCTCCCAAATCTACCCCGTGCCACCTTTCACCCCCAAACTTCCCCAGTGGGACAACCCCTCCCTGTCTGAACACGATCCAACTTCTGCTAGGATTAGTAGGATTTCATTCAGTCCTTACACTCTGGGGACAAAGCAAACAGAGAGGCAGGGAGGCTACAGTGAAGAACGGCTGTGCCTAATCACTGTAAAAAATAAGGGTTGGAGTGACGAGGGAGGAGGGGTAGAGTTAAACTGAAAATGAACGTGTGTAAATAAAAGCAAAAGGTCAGCCAGCTGGTAAAGGGGAAGAGGAGGAGGCAGAAGATAAAAGAAGGGGAAATGGGTGTCTCATTGCAGGGCAAGGGGAGAGCTGGTGGACACTGGAGCTAATGAAGTTCCGATGACACCGAGGTCACAACTGTGCAAAGTAATTAAGTGCTATAATATGTAAACAAAGGGACGTTTAGCTTTATATCATTACATTTAACGGATAAAACACTGTCCAACATTTGCTCCTGTGTGTTGTTAAGAACTGTTATACTATAATAAACTTAAGTACAAATTTGCAGTTTCTTATCCATAAGGGAAATTATTTTTAATAATTTAGACCTAGTTGTCATTTCAAACCATGCACCCTTTCAGAATGAAAATGCCAAGGTCTGATATGACTCAGTGTGCCAATACAGAGTACAGCATTAAGCAGCTTGAGTGAATTGACTCAACTAAAGGACGAATTCAAAGTCAATACAATTTCCCGTAGTTTGCTCCTCATTCTGTATACACACACACACACACACACACACACACACACACACACACACACGATGAACATGTCCTTACTTTCTTGTAGTCCTTCATGTCCAAGTGGTCCTGATGTCTGTACTGGTTACTGCTGGACAGGGGAATGATGGGGATGGTGTAAACAGGCTTCACCAGAGCCCGCTGTGCCAGTGCTTCTGCCATCACCTCACTACCAAAGTCTGGCAACACATTCCTGGTGGACACAGAGAGAAAGGCAAAATATGAGGAAAATCAAAGCAAAGAAGTTAACATTTTTAGTAGGGGTGCAACGATACACTAAATTCACGGTTCGGTTCGATACTTTGGTGTCACGGTTCGATATTTTTTCGATACAAAAAATGTTGATGCCTTTTTAATTTGTAATTTATTAAAATTATAAATATATATTTTAACTCAAAAGTACAGTTTTTTAATTTAATGTTACTGAAACAACAATAATAAAAAAATTTATCTGATCGAGAAAAAAATCGCTAGCTCCGGGACGTCGGGCTAGCGATATTGCAAGCCCTGTATCTGATTGAGGAATCACTCATCTTTGGAAAAGAGAGTTTATTACAGAGAAATGTCTCTTTCCAAAATAAAAACTATACTATACGCTTCTTCTGGGCTATATTCTCAGCAGCATATTAAACATATCAGGTCCCCATAAGGAGAATCAGCCTAGGCAGAGTAGTCGAACGCAGATCCACTGAGCTCTCAACACAGACAGCATCGTCAGAAGAAAAGTTGATAAAATAAATAAAAACAATTTGTATTGTTCGATACATATGCATACCGAACCAAAAGCACTGTATCAAACGGTTCAATATCGATACGAGTATTGTTGCACCCCTAATTTTTAGTATTACAACTGCACTCCTGCCAACTTCAGCTTTATCAGCTCACACAGTAAGTATGAACAATTATTGGTAAAACAAAGCTCAATCGGATATTTGACAAAAGCCCATCTATAGCTGATCCAGTTTACTACACAATAAATCAGCAGCAGTGTATGAGTTGCCAGAAGGAGATAATGCATCAATAAAAAAAGCTGGAAGTGTACAGGATACAAAGTAATAGTGCACTCAACTCCAGATCTGTGAAGATGGACAGAGTGCCCGGTTTTTACTGGCGATGACTTCTCTTTTTTTGCTGCATATTTGTTATAGAGGACGTTAACAGAAAAGTAATGGAGGGTTGGCTGCCTTAGAAATATAGAATGCTTCCGAGTTTCACAGTGAGGAGCAGAGTTTGTTTACTTAAGACTGGTATCGGATCAGAAATGAATAGTTGAATCAGTGCATCCCAACATGTCAGTTCAACAATAACATTAGACATAATAATACGAAATATTACACACTTAGGTTCAAGTTGTTTTTATTCGCTTCAGTTTTAAATATTGTAGATGACATACTGTCATGAAAACCGCTCGGGCTCTAACAGATGCATCTCCCACATAGTTTTAGTTGACTATATTAAGCTTGGAAATTTGTGTAAACTACTTCAATTTATCACTAACATTACCATGAATAATGTATAACTGCTAACATCATGCAACCACAGTTGAAACACAAAAGAACCTAAACTTCAATGCACAGTAAGGGCTTGAGACACACAAATGACAGACTGCACCCACCAGACATTACACCTGAGCCCCTCTACAGCAGCATAGCATCATAAAGTGACCGGGAAAAACTACCTACTGGGAACAGAGTGGTCCAGTCTGAGAGTGAGCACTAGCTGTGATGCGCAGGCAGAAACCAGGCTGGGATAACAAGAGGAAATTGAAATGTCACTACAAATCAAAAGCACTTCAAGGAGAAGGGTCCAATTTAAGCTCACGCTGACAGCTACTTTCAGAGTAAATTCATTCCATTCGGATGTCATGTTTAGATGGATTGCAAAGGCTCCACTGGGGGGTGGAGGGAGGACAATCCAAAATGGAGTTTGGAAAACACAAAGTTTATATTTTATAATACAGAGATACCCTGCCTCTCGCCCTATGACAGCTGGGATAGGCTCCAGCGCCCCCCGCGACCCTGAAAAGGATAAGCGGAAGCGAATGGATGGATGGAATACAGAGATAGAGTCCACTATACTGCTTAAAAGACTGGGGAAAGCAAAGCCTTGACCAGGACCCAGACATCACTGAGCTAATGTGGTCCAAACACTACTGAATAAACAAGGTGAACTTTGCATGGAAAAGTGCATTTAACTGTGACCCCAATTAACAGGAGCAGTGAAGCCTGGCCTTACAGAAAATATGTGGTTGACTTTTGTATGATCAGTCATGCAGACAAGCATTGTGCTGAATTTCAGACTTGGCAAGTAAACAACAGGCTAATCAAATATGAAGGTTCACCACATACACTGTCCAAAACACCACGCTGTTATCATCTCAGCTTCTTAAGATGTTATCAGAAAGCATTCCCAAAACAGGACAAGGGCACAGCCGTTAGCTATTACCCTGAATGACCCGCTTTTGAAAATGTCATCCAATCAGATAAGTGGGGCATGTGGTTTGAGAGTACAAGTGAAAAGGTCTCCTTTATAGCAACTACTTGTCTGACAAGGTGCAGTTTAGTCAACTTTCTTACCTCTTTTCCACAATTTCCAGTGTGAGGTGCAACAGTTCCCTCTTGCTCTTCTCTCTTCTTTTGATCATCTCTAAGATGGTGACAGCTCGACTCAAGTCCCTGCGCAGCTTCAGCATCTTCTCATATGAGGCCTCATCATTCTTTCGATTCTGAAAACAGAGCAGTGATGATTCAGTGTCAGAAATCTCAATTCCAATATTTTGCTTGTGAATACTGTATCAATACAGAAGCGTAGCTGCAATAGACAAAAGGTGATTAATCACAATGTTACTGCAATAGTCAGCAAATCACACAATCTAAAAAAAATCTTTTTTAAACAGCAAAATAATGTCATATTGTGAGTTAAATATTGTGATAATCTCATTCCGTGAGGTGTCTGGTGGATGTCACCTTAAATTAGTTTCCATTTTAACTGAAAATCTTTAAAAAGGTTAAGGTATGGAAATATTCAACTGCTCATCTTTCATCTTAGGGGAACACTACTGTAGGGACAAAATATTTATCTGCCTCATCTGAACCACTTTAAAGCCAATATGTTTGGACTAGGGGTGCAACGATATTCGTATCGATATTGAACCGTTCGATACAGTGCTTTCGGTTCGGTACGCATATGTATCGAACAATACAACATTTGTAATTTATTTTATCAATTTTCCTTCTGACGATGCTGTCTGTGTTGAGCGCTCAGTGAATCTGTGTTCGACTACTCCGCCTAGGCTGCACTGTCGAGCGCAGATCCACTGAGCGCTCAACACAGACAGCATAGTCAGAAGGAAGAGTGCAGGGCAAGCTAGCGAGACAGAAGTTAAGCTCTCCTTGCAACAGGCAAATTGAACCTCATTCAGATCTGGCGTTTGGAATTATTTTGATTTTCATGTGACGTATGACCCTAAAGGTAAGCGAGTCATGGACTAAAGTAAAACAGTATGTTGAATGTGCCATGCAATGCTCAATTACATTGGTGTGAACTAGTGTGTTAGCGCAGTTAGCTCGTTAACGTGTTGGCCGTCTAGCCCCACGCACGGAGCGATCGGCGGTAGCTCGTTAACGGAGATTTGCCGTGTTGTGGCGTTAAGGTCATTTCAACGAGATTAACCTGAAAGCACTAGTGGGAACACAACGAATATGACTGCACATTTACGCCGACATCATCCTAGTGCAAAGACAAGTGGAAGCAGACAAAAAAAAGCAAGCATGCTACTAACTTTAGCCGAGTCATTTAGACAGCTGTTAGCACATGATTCTCCTTATGCTGCTGAGAATATAGCCCAGAAGAAGCGGATAGTATAGCTTTTATTTTGGAAAGAGACATTTCTCTGTAATAAACTCTCTTTTCCAAAGATGAGTGATTCCTCAATCAGATACAGGGCTTGCAATATCGCTAGCCCGACGTCCTGGAGCTAGCGATTTTTTCAGTCGGGCTACCAAAATCTATCTCTTCCCTGCCCGTCGGGCTATTGTAGGAAAAATATATGTCAATGCTTTTGCATTCTTTCGGAAATGTAGCTGGGTAATTATGTCATTGGCATCGGTGAGCCACTGTCAATATGTGACATATTGAAGTCGCGTTTGAATTTGCGCTTGTTTTTTTGCTTTCACTTTGCAATCACGTGAACTGTGTATAGAGAGCGACAGCACTGATCTGTGAGTGATGATAATTTGTGCACCAATTCCTCTGACATCGTCTTATTAATCGTTAGCTTACTATGCAAACATGACAAGTGAAATCTCCCGCAGCAAGCTTAAACATGTGAGAGGTTGATCGTGCAGAGAATCGCTGAGCTTATGTGAGTGCGTGTGTAAAAGCAGCAGTATATATATTTTAGTTCTGCTGAGCCAAATAAGACAGGTCAGGGTGAAGAAGTGACAGCCAAAGAAAAGCTTACCACAAAACGGAGAAGTTATGACAAATCAGACTATAAGGCAAAAAGAAAGTGCAGCTTTATGGTTTCATGGACAAAATAATTTCTGTGGCTGCGATATGACGAGCTATATAACCAGGGCTGCACATAAGTGGTCCGCAGGTGCGCATTCGCTGTCAAAATAAAAAACACGCACAAGGGTTAGGGTTAAATTTAAAAACTGTACTTTTGAGTTAAAATATATATTTATAATTTTAATAAATGACAAATTAAAAAGGCATGAACATTTTTTTTGTATCGAAAAAATATCGAACCGTGACACCAAAGTATCGAACCGAACCGTGAATTTTGTGTATCGTTGCACCCCTAGTTTGGACCATACCAAAACCCATGGAAACTGCTTATATAATTACGTTGGTAAAAAGATAATACAAGGGTTCTAGGTTTTTATCTTCAAAAGTTGGATTGGTGAAGCCCCAGTAGAAATGTAGGTCAGCATAATTTATGTCCTTTAATTTGCCTTTATCTTACTCATTTTTGGCTAGAAAGTCCTACCTTCCTAGTTTGCATCTTCTCTGTCCGTCGGCGAAAGGCCACATAAGGGTCGCAGGTGCTAGAGCCATCCCTCTTCTCCTGCTTGACGCTGGGGATGAGGCAGCCACCCTTGCTGGTTTTCCTCTTCCGGCTCCAGTAGTCAAAGACCTCCTTGATCAGTTCATCGTCCTCCTTCAGCAGCAGTTTGGCTTCCTGTAGACTGACAAGCTACAGAGCAACACAGGCCAGACCAAGTTAGTGTAATGGCCTGAGCCACATCATTCTGGAAATAATTATTACACATAGTTGAGCACTTAAGTCCAGCTGGTTTAAACAAGCAGTCACTATGAACACACCAAGACACAACAAAACAAAGGCTTTAGATTTTAAGCAGTCACGCTGCCTTCAGGCACATCACATAAACTCATATTTTGTCTTTTTCAATGTCATGTGAAGTGCTTATTCGTCAATAAATAGTAACTTTTAAAGAAACCACTGACAAAGAGAATAACAGGCCTCTCAAATGACTAAAATACAAGTTAAACATAATGGAGTAATGCAAAAAGTGACTCAGAGTGTACATTTTATTCAGTGTAAAGTGAATAAAAAGACTGTGTGCATGCAAAGCAATACTTTCCCCACACAGGGTTACATATACCTGCTGTCCACTGCCTTTTTCCAGCCGGTCTATCATTTCTTCAAACTGCAGAGCAGTGATTTCCATTTTCTTCTTCAGCTTATTCACAAACGTCTCATCCTCTGAATCTAGGTCATAGTCTGGCTGCTCTGTATCCAAACTAAAAGCTGTGGGAAAAAAAGAAAAAGAAAAAAAAGAGCTGGTTACTGGAGAGACAGATGCAGCCAAGAAAATATTTCAAAGACATTGCAGGAATGAGGCTGCTGAACTAAACAAAACATCACTTTTCTGAACAATACCAGCAGAGGCTGCAGTGTGTATCAAATTGATGAATCAATATTAGATAACTATGACACATTTCAGTCAGCAAAGCCTGGGCTTACAATACAGAGACTTTATAATTCACCATCATTTTGTATTTAGCAACAGTGCCTTTCAAGCAATGTCAATAACACAACCCATAGGATATGAACTGCTGAAGCCTTTATCTTCAGCCAACTGCAGCCGAACTATGCTCAAAACATAAACAGCATTTTATCATAACAAAGCGCTGTGCTTCAGTTTAGTTGTGTGCTTTCACCCATTCAATAAGGCAACACTTTAGGACAAATATGAGATGTGAATGTAATCTACCATTTGAACATAAATATTGCCCCTGGCTTTGTATTTTTTTGGCCCTGCCAATCTGACATTGAGATTCTGCAGAAAATAAATTCAAAGTGGCTGTCACTACTGTGGCCCTCGGGTGAAAAAATAAGATGTTTACTGAACAGCCACTATCAGAGCCACTGTAATCAACACATTAACCTGTCAAAGCCAGTGGCATTTGGAAAAGCTTGCAGTGTTACCCTCACCGCCCCTACATTTAAAATGTTAAGATGACTGCCAAATTATGGTGAAAGTATCTGCAACAGCAGTCTCAAAGTTTGACATTTCACTAATGCGAACACAGGACATTTCATGGCTACAGTAAATGCCAAACAACAAGACTTAATCTTAAAGTTTTCTTAAGAAAAAAAAGCAACAACTATGTGTGTCAATATTATGTCCACATGAAAAAGCACTAACTTTCAGAAAACCGTCCAGAAAACAAAACATACAATATAAATACACATCTCTTAGAAAAGCGCTTCTAATTACTCACAGGTTTCTCATCAAAACCACAAACACTAAAATCTCTCAATCAGCAGGACAAACACCCTGAAGCCATCCGGTGCAGCCAAACGGCAACATCACCACATGCTCACAGACCACTAACACAGCTAAGAAGATAATCCACTTGCACGCAGCCTGCTACTCACGCTGTATGTGAATAAGCTGCTTTGGCATTTTGAACTCCCCGGGGTAGAGGGACTCGTAGTGCGTGATGTTGCACTCCGCCTCGGGGACGGGGATAACCATGTTGTCCCGCTTCTCGCCATATACCTGCTGCGCTGAGATGGCCCGCTGGAGATGGTGCTCCTGAAAGAGAGAAAGAAGCTGCTGTTTAGAAAAAAATGTAAAGACTTCTGCAGTGATCAGTATCTTGATTTGTCAAGAGACATTTGTACACAAAGAATTATTTAAAAAAAAGGAAAAAAAAGACTCCGGATTGTTTCTTAAACCATCTTGTTTACAAGTTGACAAACTAAAAAAAATCTTTTAATTACTTCAATACTCATTTTACACATCACCCCCCCCATTTCATTCTGTTGTGCATCTGCATGTACGTACAACAGTGTGTAATGGAAACAATGACAATGAGTGATTTAGTTAAGACCAAAAGTTGTTTCATTATGAGGTGCATGATATCGTTTCGCTGTGCTTGCACAGGACTAATAACCATAAGCAGTCCAGATGTTAAAGAACGCCAAGTGCTTAAAGTATTGTACTTAACAGGATAATAAATGTGATCTGTGGCGTCAGACCTCTCACATTAAAGAGATTACAGCCTAAACCTCTCACTGGACGAGCTCCAGAGGAAGGTCTGCGAGGACAGAGCTGTGAAATGTTTCATGTACATAACATCGAGAATCCGTATGTAAAACCAAAGGATGCACGTCAGGAGTGGCTGATATTAGCCTTTTTCTGCAAATGTCTTAGGCTGGCCAATGTTTATGGTCTGGCTGGCTTTCATCAGTATATTGGCAAATAAGATGGCAGCGGCTGATGTTTATCTATTGTGTTGGCTCAATTTTGCGCTGCCTAAATGTTGTTTTCATTCTGGAGATTTCTTTAGTTCCCTGGCACAGAAGAAATAATACAAAAAACACTGGCATTGCTTATTGCTCTGACTGATTGGTTTAAAACATCTGTCACACTGTGAAATACAGAATTATGAAATTCTGAGCCAATGCAGATGTTTGAAATATTTTGACTGATAGTAGACTGAGGTACTGTTTACATCTTGTGCCAGAAAAAAAAAATCTATACTCAAATTTACACCCAAAATTAACCAGGATTTAGTTTAGTTTTTGTCTTCCTTGAAATCAACACCAGGATAGTAATGTTTTCTTAGTTGGGCTTCATTTAGTGAAGCATAAACGCCATTGTTGGTTATCAAACAGCAATAGATACCACAAGAACAATCACAGACTTCTGTTAAATAAGGAACCCCAGACTCAGCTTTGTAAATCCAGCCTTTCGTATACCTGTTTAAGAGGCAGGAAACCCCCTGCAAACCAGTTTAAAGTCTACAATCCTTTTATCACACTAACCTTTGAATGAAATAAACACAGAAACAAAACAGAAATTTACACTTAACATATAAACATCAGCTACTGCAATCTTATTTGTCAGTGCAAAGCATGATGGCAGTTGTTCAAATACAAAATGTTCCAAAACAGGAAAGGCCTGCTACATGAATGGTCATCTCTCCATCCCTTGTGAAACCCTCACTGGCTTCATATGGTGCTGCCAACATTTCCTCTTCCTCTAGGGTGTATTCATCATCAAAAGTCAGGGACAAACATGTCAGCCGCTGGGTCAAAATAAAAATCGCACTCGTTTGAACATCCTGCACCTCCTGGGTGTGAATCCTCTCCAGTTCCCTTCGCTCATTATCTTTCAGTGTTTGTGTGGCATTTCTTAGCTGTCATTTTAAACCTAATCTCAATTCATTTGTCTAGGCTTGTCTGACAGGCAAAGCATAATATTTATCATAGTTTGTTATGTCTATATAATGTATGCCAACACAGTAATGATGTCTCAGAGAAATGAGTCATCAGCAGGAGAACAGTGTAGGAGTATCAGCAAGTGCACTGCCATGTCAATGAGTTTGGAAAGGTGAGCTTCACAGTCAGCCGAGTTGGACTTTGTAGCATGTGCTTTGTGGCAAACACCTCTTTTTGAGGACCCCTCAGGTAACCCCACTATCACTCACAACAATGACTCATTATTATTTACTGCATCTCTCAGGTGGAACAAATGGAGAGAGAAGAAAAAAGTTTACAGATATTCTGTTGCCTATGTTGAGCCAGTGGATCATATTAAAATACCTGCAAAGTTTCTTCAGCAGCAAATCTGGTACTCCAACTTGGCAGCAGAAGCATAAACGTGGGCAAATGACTCAGACTGTTTGACTCTTGAACTCAGCAAGTACAAAATGTTTTCATATTACACAACTGATAGTTACCTGAAATATATGTTGTTTGGAAGAATCCCACAAAAACATGAATCTTTTTCCCCCTGTATAAAACAGTGTCTTAATTTTCCAAACAGCATACTGCTCCTCGTAGGGCTGTGCGATATGACCAAAATCTCATATCCCGATATAAGAATTCTATCATCCCGATAACGATATAAATCACAAAAATGTAACATTTTCTGTAAATTCTGTGAATCTCGGGCAGCTCGACTTGCAGGAAGTGTTTCCAGCTGCGCGTCATGTAGCTGGAGTCGAGTGTTTTAACCGATGCATGAAACGATACATTTTTAGACATAAGTTGTAACGGCTGCCGTTTTCTTTGTGAGTATTTATTACACGGCGTGCTGCGGGGAAAAGCCTGTTCTAACGTTTGAGTCTAAGGTTTATTTTTTAGCACCTGACGGCTCTTTTTTAATTCTCATCTGTAAATAATCTTCAAAATAAACTGAATCACATGAAAGAGCAAAGTCTCAACAGGATCTTGAGCTTTATTGTGAAAGGTTTATGTGGAAAATAAACAAGCAGACACACGGTGGTTTTACCGTTGTTGTTGCTAACCACAACGCATAAAAACAGGCGCTTGTCCGTCCGTAGTGTGGTTATTAAAATATAAGAGAAAGAAAGAACTGTAATAAATTAATATAGCCACTACAGTGACCATTAAAACGATGAAAAAAATATTGCCGTAAAGAGTTTATTTTGCGACACCCCGAAACAAACGATAGCGTAAAATGAAACGATAGACGTTTTTATATCGTCATCCGATATATATCGTTGTATCGAACGGCCCTAGCTCCTCGGAGTTCAGAATCAGTGTTATTACTAAATGACAGGAGTTTAAGCAAAGCTCTCGCTTATGCACTGGCATTAAGATCTGCATGAAAGACACTGCAACTTACTAGCACTGCACGCTCACTCTGTAGCACACAATATCTGTAGGCCTTTTATTTGTGGTTGATGCAACAGACGGCCAATCAAGTCAAACCAACTCAAGATCCGTCTTGCTCTAACAAGTATTTTAACAGAGCTCCTACTCATTTTACACTTCACACACGTTTTCTCAACTACAGTTTATTGGCTAGAATCTGAAATGTGGGTCAATGTTAAGAGATACCAACTGCGCCTGGCAAATATGACCACAAACAAGCATTCCCTGACAACGACTCAGTTTTATACACTTCCACACTTGCATGGGTGTCTGAACTGCCTTAAATAAAAATTCAAAGCCACGAGGAGCTCTGCATGGACTAACAGGGGAACCATATCAGAGCTGTGAACTGGCATCAAAGGACACAGCATGTGCCCAGAGCTGAACCATCTGCCCCTTGTAAACCCATCAAGCACAGTCTACGCCAAGAAAAACATCTTATTGTGTCAACTGCGAAAGTGTTCACCACTGAGGATTTTAGACATCATCCACAACATCCTAAATCCCAGCATTTCCTGCTTGCCGCAGGCTCTAAAAGAGCACAAGAGAGAAATACACAACTTTTTACCAAGCACTAACTTAACCACAATCTAAAGCTTGAATAGCACTCTCAACCAAGACTCAATTTGGCACGGTTACACAAATTGAAGGGTCAGGACAAAAACAAAGAACCAGATTTGGCTGCGACTGCGAGCGTGAGCAGGCTGGGCAGGCACACTTATTAAAAATTTCACACAGCCATGTTCACTGCCCACAAACACAACTTCCTGCATATTAGCCAACAGCTCTGTGTCATTGTACATTTAAAAAGTCCTTCCTGGGTTAAACCCAAACTGCAGAAGCTGTGGTTCTCTGAGCTCAGAGACTTAAAACGTTAAAAGTTACGCTTTGCACGCACATTTACATGAGACTTCTCATATCTAAATTAAAAGCATAGTTTAAGTCTTTGAAACACCAGCCTGTATTGATAATTACAAGCAAAAATTGAAGCACAATGATGCAAGAAATCAAACCACTCCAAACTAGTATTCAACTGAAATACATTTCTTACAAAATGTACTTAACTGTTGTCTGCACTGTTACTCAGCAACTGTTACAGCTCAGAGAGTACTGCTTATCAAAGCGTTGTCTACTGACATGGCATGAGCTTATGTAAACTACATGTTTGACTGGCACAGTGAAGGATGCGTTTGCTCATAAAACCGCCACAAAGACACTGCCCTCTCTGAACCCTACCGTCTGACATGCTGATGAACCCAGGAGCTTTGTGAGATAAGGAACCTGCATAAAGCGTGCACGTAAGGTGCCAATTAAACCTGAGCCTGGCCCAGACCTGCCTTTGCGAGCTTCTATAAAGGATATTGGTTCGGCAGGTTGCAGCAGGCAGCCCTGAGCCTTCTCTGACCTAAAGATATCCTGATCTTTCACAGCTGTGATCCTCACAAGCATGGTTCACAGCCTGGGATTTCCTCTGCAGAGGAGTTGAGAGTGTCGGATAAAAGGATTTTGTGAATGGCACATGAGAACAAGTGAACCAGGTTATTACGGGACCCACAGCAAAAGCCTGTGTTAGCCAAACTTTCAAGTTGATGTGCCATTATGCTGTTTGAACTTTCAACAGTTTTTGGATGCTGAAAATTACTTGTCCCTATGGTCTTGCTTCCAAAAAAGTAAAAATAAGAAACTGGGACTTTAAGTAAATTAAATTTTATGCTTTTTCTTATATCCTGCTTTGTACAATCAAGTTACAATGATGAAATGAGCATATTACAAAAAGCTAAAGGTTCAAATGATGAGTTTAGCATATTTACCAGTATCATACAAGGCCTGAAGCTCAGCCTTCACACTTATCTGAACACAATTTCTTTTCTGGCTCTGCATGATGTCAGTGAAAGCAGATCTCTCTCATATGGTCAAATCAGGGAACCAGCTTAGGGTGAGCACAGCGGCCACTCCCAACTTCAGGTCAATCCTTTTGTTTGTAAGATGCAGCCAATAAGAAGAAAGCTGGCTTAAATTTAGAGGAGCTTGCACAGTTTGCAGGCTGCAAAGAATTAGTTTGAGCAGTGGATCATGCAAAGCTACTCTAATAGCTAATTAGTAGGCTTACTGTTCATTTTATAAGAATATGATGATTCATGATCATGTATTAGCACACTATGCTTTGTAATGTATGCATTTGACTTATTTTGGTACAGACAACGTTTTTGGTCTTGTGACACATCTAGTGCAAAGTGGGCACAAATAGTGAAAACAACTGGATACAAAGTAGCTTCTAACGGCTTTCCACCCGAGAAAACACAATCTAATATTGAACCTAGAGCTGGGCGATAGAACGATAACGATATGTATCGCGATATAACTTTTACTCGATAGAGAAATTAAGCTATCGCGATAGACCTCGCCGCTCTTGTCCTCAAAAAAAAAAAAAAAAAAAAAAAAAAGGTCAGCCAATCCAAATTAAGTAGCGCAGAGCCGAACCAATCACAGCCGCAGCGTCACGTCGCGTGACTTGTTACGTACAGCACAAGTGCCAAGCCGCACGTGTGTTTGTTTGGGAAGCAGCCAGCGGGTAATGGAGCCAGCGCATAATGGAGGACATGAGTGTGCCGACTAGAAAAGTCAACCGAGCGTGACCGAAGAGTAAACAGATGATGGTTCCAATGCCGGAGAGATTGTCGAACGGAAGAGCCATAGAAGTTCCGTAGTGGGAAGGTATTTCGGCTATTTCAAGTCTGACAAAAAACAGAGTAGCGTGCACTGTAAATGTGCCGAAAGCAAGTCTGGAAATACAATAAACTGGTGCATGCGTCACACTGTGCGCCACGTTATTGTTTCGGTGAAATGAATTTCTACAATACTGTTACTGTTAATTCTACTCTCTGCAGTGTTTAAATGCTTACAAATACACACAGTTACTGTCCCTCCACACATACGACTCGGTTCTGCTTCTATGCCCCAGCTTTGTTTACTTTTTCCCCACCGAGGCTTCTAGACTTCTGATTGGCCAACATTTCTGCACGGTTAGGAATCTAGCGCCACCTGCTGCTTTGGCATGTTCATAGCAGCGTTTTCCTTCATTTCTGCCTTTATGTGTGGACGGGATTATTTTTTAAAACGAAAAATCTCAGTTTTCAAAAATACCCGTGTACATGTGGACGTAGCCTCAGTCTCTGACTGGAAGCGCTAATTCGTCATTCGGCTTTTGTCAGACTAAAGTAACTGTTAAAACTGTTTGAAAAGCTAAGCTATACAACAAGGAGAGATTGAGAATTTCCTTTTAGTTCTCAGTTTATTTGATATTGACAAAAGTTAGTCAGTTTTGTCTGTTCTTCTGTAAAACAAACTAAGATTTATTTTTAGAATTAATACTTTGTTTCTAAGTGGAATTGACAATTTAGTCTGTTTTGTTTGTTCTATTTTGAAACTTAAACGCTTTAGCGGCTGCCTTGTGCGTAGTTTGCAATATTTGCCTTTATTTATCTGAAAAAGTCTCATGTTCCTTAAGTACATCTACCCTGTTGAACTTATTATGGGAAATAAATATTTAAAAACAAGCTGCTGATTATTTCACATTTTACTTATGAGCAACGGCACATTTAAATCTTACAAATATAGTTATTTGGCTTATATCGTGATAGATATCGTTATCGCCTGAAATGAAAAAAACATATCATGATATGAAAAAATCTCATATCGCCCAGCTCTAATTGAACCTCAGATTCTCTTGTTCTTCCCACACAAAATGTTCTGGGACTCAGTGGCAGTTATGCTTTCTGTCACGGTCACAGATGCAGATCGAGGAGAGACAAATGAAAATCTATTTTTCACAGCACCACGCGTTCCCTCCATTAAATGTTCCCAAGAAAAAATAGATGACTCCAATAAAAGTTGCCATGGCAACAAAAGTGTGGCCTCCAGCAGGTGTTTTCAGCTCAACATGCCCAGAGGAAGGCGAGGAAGTGAGGGTGGTGCATTTCAGCAAATCCAAGAACACATATTGTGTAAAATCCACAAGTACTGCTAGTTTTCCACAGATGAGAAAAAGTGATTTATGTTGAACAACACTCAAAATTCAGTGGAGAAACAATGTCGCTCAATATCAACCCTCACAAAACATCACGCAGGTGCATAAGTACTATATGATTAGTATGGGAGAGGGGGACGTCCTTTCAATTTAAAGCTAAAGTGGTCACGAATGCAAGCCCCCTCTAAAGTATTAACATTTTAAATTTAATAAAGGTTAACTTGACACATGCCCATACCTAATACTTGTTAAATGACCCTGTAGTCGAGCTGTAATATGGTAGCTTTATGGACGTAGTGTGCACCAGACATCATTTTTGTCCATTTGGTTTTTTTGAAGGAGATCCACACGGAGCATTTTGGTGGCTGTGTTTTGTTTGGCTTTACATGTTTCTCCTGTTTGCACAGAAGCATCCAATTTCACTGTGCCACACATTTTAGTAACACTACCAGAAATCAGTGATAATTCTAGAAATCACTCAATTTAAGACCGTTAGTCGATTAAACAAACTGTTCAATACTTTGTGTGTTAATAAATACACACAAAGAGAAATCATGACTGCAAACAGTGTGAAGGATAGATGTAGCTTCCAGGACTGAAAAGCGTATACCTGACAGCCAGCAGGGGGCGACTTCTCTAGGTGAATAAGGACATTACTGTTACAGATGGGAAAACTAGCCTCAACTCCCTTCCCCTCCATCAGTAAACCATTTCCTGCTGACTTAGCATCATACTAAATAAAACATTGAGACAATTCTGTAAATTATAATTAAAGACAGGAGGATTTACTGGCTGACGTATTGTGAATCATAAATTGTGGCGTCGCAGGGACAAAGTCCACCTCTAAAGCATTTTAATTTTGTAGTCAAAAACGTGGTTTACAGATTTACCTTTTAACTTCCCCAGACGTTATGGAACAATTCAATGTGAGTGTAAAGGTAACAGCCACTGGAACACACAAACTATTTACACTATGCAGGACATGGTGCAAGCAAAGATGTCCTGTTGCATTGCAAAAATAGATTGTGTCAGAAGTTAATTGTTTGCCAGAGGTTTGAAGGTTTAAATGCTGATGAAATTAGTCCCTTGATTATATTATAACAACAACAACAAAAACTTCCACCTGATTTAGATTCTGGTTACACTTGCAAGCTAAAATTATGAATTAAAGAGACAAAGTGATGCACATGCATTGTGACGCAACAAACACTCACAAACTGTGCCTGCTGGTAAGTTAGAACAACATAACTCTCAGCCAACATTTGGGTATTTAGTCAATGCAACAACACCCCACTGTTCCTGGACAGGATGTGGGTCAGGGAGCTAAGCCACGCACAGGCTTGGAGTAAAACTGTCCTCTTTATCTCTTCTGTCACACTGTTATGCAATTTCTGCTGTGTATGTGCACAGCAGGTTGAGGAGGGTATGAAAGCAGGATTTCAACTTGCTTTACATCCCATCTGTGGATCATGTTTGTGTCTGCTGAGGCATCTCAGGTGGTGTATAAAAGTGAATTAGAAAAAGTCAGTGGGGCCGACCAGATGAGCAGGTAATGCATGAGCAACTTAAACTTTGTGTACTATCAGAAAAACAGCTTTCATTTCAGGTATAAACTCTAAATGAAAGGCTTTGTGGTCAAAACATATAGACCAATCTGTCTACAGGCAAATGCAAATTTGTGTATTTGGATATAATTTGAATATGTGTAATCTCAAAACACGTGAGTAAAAGCAGAACAATATACTATAGTGTTAAAAAACAAAAATCCGACTAATACCACAGTACAGACATCTCAGTGGGCCAAACTCATGCAATTATGAAGGATTCAAGTAATAAATTAGTTGCAATAAGACACTTTCATAAGAGTAATTTAAGCCCAATTTTCAGAAACATAACTGAAATTCTCTATCGTCACCGTTTTCTTGCCATCGACGCTTCTAACCAATAAGATACTTGGAATATGGCTCCAGAAAAGAAGACTACATCCACGTGCTGCACTACACGAATGAAACTTCCCCATGAATGGCACCGTCATGGCTACACCATGCATGTCGTAACACAGTTTACAGGAACTGAACCACGTATATGTGAAGAGGAGTGCCGTTATTAATCATAAAGCAGAGCTCTGGGACATATTTTTAAACTCCGCGTTCTCCGCGAAACAGGCAGCACACATGGCAGGGCTGTGGCTGTCAACACGAGGCGCCTAGCTGTCAACCGGGGCTGAAGGCTCAGTGTCTCCCCCTGGCATTCGCTAACGAAAAGTACACCACGTCCAAGGCCTATCCCGCTCGCCTTTACCAACGAGAAAGTCAACAAAATGGTGGAACAGATAGAGGTCACGTGACTTCTTTGTGCATTCAGGTACTGCTTAAAAGGAAATAAACGGACACAACACGGCTTACCAATAAAATATCACAATATTGCAACCTTACACAGCCACTCGTGGTGAAACGGGTTAGTAGAATTCAGTTTTCATCGAGCTCTATCGTGCGCACGAAAGAGAAAATATGGCGGCCATTTTGCACAAGCTTGCGCAGGCAACATAGCGGCGCCTCGCGCTATGAAAATGCCGCCAAAGATCCACCGCCAGTCGGGCAGCAATAAAATAACATACCGATTCCTCCTCTTTTTCCATCCCCGTTGGCATCTGCGGTACTGCCCGGTTGATTGAGGCATATTCGTGCAGGTCCGGCAAATCCTCGCAGCGGAAGACGGGCAGGGGCTTACTAGCATCCAGTGCCCGTGCCCGAAACGACAATTTACTCATTTTTATAATAAAAGATGCAGCATAAATCTATTCGATCTGCTAGGAATAACAGCAGGTCTGCCTCGAGTTCTCATGGATGAATCTGTGACGGTCTCTGAGAGTCAGCCGGTCGATTGAGGGCGGGCTTGGGTCCGTAGCAGCGCGAACAGAGCCGGGCAGGCCCGGGTCTCGATCGCTCTCTGTCGGTCTCTTTCTCTCGTAGGCACCGCTGTTCCTCCCTGGTTCAATACGCCATTGCCAACATGGCGGACATTACAAACTCATGCAGCTCACCGCTCGCTCCAAGCGGCCCAACCCCCTCGATCATACAAACAGCCATTCCCACGCAGTTTCGCACGCGTGCGCGCTCGCGAGACCCTTGGGGTACGAGAAAAGGGAGGAAGGAGGGGCTGAATCGACAGCGGGGAAAAAAAAAAAAAACAACAACGCTGGATGCTGATGATGGGATGTGAACTTCCTAGGCTCGGGGTGTTCTCATGCTGTTATACGACAGGCTGATGCTGACGTAAGAAAATACATATATTTTACATCTTCAAAAAAAAAAAGTATATATAGATATTGTTTTTAAAAAATGTAAAAAGGACGTAACTCATTCATTATGCCGCCACATATAGACAGATCGTATTAAGGACTGACACACCACCCTAACTCAGAGGTTTCACGGGTGTTTTCTAACACAGCAAGGACGCAATTCTTCAAACTTGTATCGTGTGTTAAAAATATTATGAACAACCAGAACATGCTGTATCAATTAGTGAATTGTTTTGCAAATATCGCCACCCTGTGGTGCAAACACTACACTTTTAATTATAATTGGACTGACTTGTGTTCATGCGAATGCACAAAACGTATTAACGTGGTCAGAGCCAGGAAGTAGTCCGATGTGTCGTCATCACAGCCGCAACGTTACGCCCAAATACTACAGAAAATGCTCTAGAAGGTGAAAGAAACAGGAACAAAACTGGTTTAGGTTGAGCAATAAACAAATATGTATTCTGGCCTTATTTGTGTTGTTGTATGTGAAGAGCAGTTCACCCTGGAAACTGAATATAAAATACACTTACTGTAAAGAAGTTAATGTCCATATATATAAAAATGACAGTATCTTTTATATATTATATTATTATACACTATTGATCTATTGACTGTAGTGGCCATTGAAATACGGTGAACTCACTATCATGTTCATGAAAAGTATGATTTAGATGATTTCAGTTTCATGACATTATGTGTGCCACCAGAAGATGGGCACACTGGTCATTATGGGATAAATGTGGTCAGTACCAGCTTAGTTCAGTTACTACTAAGGGCCCCAAAGTAAATATCCCACAGAACATCATCCTGATCCATTAATAAAAAGCAGTATGGATCCACACTTTCATGTAGTTTACAACAACTTGTGACCCTTCCAAATGTCACAACAGAAAATGAAGACTCAAGCCTGGCAACATTTTTCCAAACTTCTACTGTCCAATTATGGTGAGTACTTGCAAACTGCGGGCTCAGTTTTTTGTTCTTAGCTGACAAGAGTTACACTCAGTGTAGTCTTCTGAGCTGTGGATCATCTGCTTTAAGGTTCACTGTGTTGTTCATTCACAGATGCTCTGTGTAACCACTGAGTATTTGACTTACTTTTACCTTGCCCATTAGCTTAAAGCTGTGTGGCCATTCTCCTCAGACCTCTAGCATCAACAAGGTACTTTCTCTTTTGTGAACATTTTCTGAAACCCTAGAGACGGTTGTGTGTGGAAAAATCCCAGTACATCAGCAGTTTCTGAACTACTCAGACCAGTCCATCTGGCACCAACATCCCAGGTTCAAAGCTACATAAACCATCTTTCTTTCCCCTTTCTGATGCTCAGTTTGAACTTCAGTAGGTTGCGTTGGCCATGTTTACATGCCTAAATGCATTGAGTTAGCACTAATGAAAAGGTATATCTAACAAAGTGATTACATCCCAATGTAAAAAAAACAACATCTGAATCCAGGAAGCACCCTTATTTATATCATTTTTCAAGTGCATCACTTTACTAAGTGACCTTTACTGTGTATTTCATATTTGACAATGTGCATCTTTTTGGTGCCTGGCCAGTAAGAATAAGAAGTACCCCAGAGCAATAACTCTTTCTAATCGGTACATACATGCCGTTTTAACCACAACAATGTTACATGCCTTTTTTGGCAACAGAAACAAAAATACACTGGTGCATATAATGCTTTAATTTTTTAAGTGTCAATTTGCTGTGATTAACTGTAGCTTCATCTCGCCGAAGCTTCATCTTCTCATTGGTGGTTGCCAGTACAGGAAATGCTGCAGAAAAGTAAACCTACCACCCTGACTGGTTCTTCTGAGATGTAGTTTACATCTGACCAAATGTTAGATGACACATTTCTCACTTTCATTGGTGCATCATGATCAGCATCACAATTTCTCACTGCAGAGAGCTGAAATAAATCAGGGAAGCCACCAACTTCCAAACTTGTTCATTTCAGCAAATCTTTATCACAGCACATTTGCTGGTCCGTTTCATTTAATGGAACAATAATTAAATGCAATAGCTTCTTCATTCTTGACCATTAAGCCATTAGCTGCATGCATTCTTGTTTTCCATTTTTATAGTTGATCAAGAAAGTAGGCAGCCTGAATAAGGATATTTCTGGCTTTATGAACACAGCACTTTTTACTTTTAATATTACTGCTCCAAGATGATTTCTCGGCATGCAAACATGCACTATTATACACAAAGACTCAATACATTAAAAACTACAGCATTAATACAGATATTAGGAGGAGGCACAATAGATAGGGTTGAACGCACAGACCAGCTAGGGCCTTTTTGTGTTAAGTTTGCATCTTTTCCCTGTACATGCCTGGTCTCTCTCTACAGATACATTGGCTTGTTCCATTTCCTTGATTTCCTTGATCATTCCTGCACTGCAGCCTGTTTGTTCTTATTTTTATGCCTCACCCTCCTCCCCACTTTTCCCAGTTCTCACACCCCTCATTAGTACACAAGGATCTGTCTGACCTGGGGCCACTGCCAGTCCTCACCAAGGCCTTCAAATCCATAAATCTCAGACCTGCTACTAGCGAAATCGATGTTAGATTAAGCGGTGAGTCTAAATTCATCATAAATGTGAATCTATGTCTCTTTGTGTTAGCCCTGTGACAGATTGGCATCCTGTCCAGAGTTGTACCCCACCTCTTGCCCATTGACAACTGGAATAGAGATTGAAAATGTGACGTCATTCAGGGGTAACACCGCAAAGGATTCTGGGAAGTCGTGGCAAGAGGTACTAGCGCACACAGGCTTTCAATTGAAATCTGTTACACAGCGATAAAAGAAGCAAAAAAAAAAAAATGGCAAGAAGCTGTTGTATTATTAACTGCAATAGCCGGTCGCATGTCAGCCACGGGAAGCCGACGGGTAAAGAGATCGGTTGTTATCGGATTACATCGTTGAAGAGAAATTGTTCAAGCCATGTTTCCGAAGTAACAAAGACGCGACGGATGGCCTGGATTGCAGCCATTCAAAGACCAAATATAACGTCCCAGAACACTCCAGCTCACAGGTTAGTCTGCTCCAAGCATTCCCACAAAGGTTAGTGTTTTGTTGTAGTTAATACGTCATTTTTCTTAACATAATTGGTGATATAGTTTACAAGCAAGTCTGGTGCTGAACAGAAATTGTCGCGCTATGCTCCTTTGTTTTTTTGTATCACTAATTGCCCAGTACAATTACAGCATACAATATTATTGTCACTGCTGCATTTCTGTAATGCGTACCAGAAATTATTTCCACTACTAATTAATTACAGTTTAGCTCAAAGTTCCCATTAATAAACTGTTAACGAATGTGTATTTATGAAGACGATTTGTGAGACTGGTAAACTTACATTTGTTCGTACGATGGTCTTTCGTTCTACACGGTGCATTTCAAGTTCCTGTACCCATCCGTCGGTAAACTGTACCTGGGCTTGTTGCAGTGACCTGAAGTTACTAAACTTCATGAGTGTATGCACTCACTCCAAGAACCGTATAATTAGCGTGGTGAAAGTTGGGCAGCACGCGAACGTATTTTGTCCACTCTGTGTGCTCGTACGGGTCTAACCCTTTCACTCCTTTGATTTTTTTTCCTCGTATCTTTCTTTGACTTTTCATCAAGTCTGTCTTTGTACGGACCGGCATTGTTCTCCTTCATTTTGTACATACCTTTTTTGGGGAGCAAAGACAAAGCAAGAAGGTATTGGAACCGGAGAATGAACGTTTTGCGGTGCTGCAAATGCTTGCATTTGACGCGGTACTTGGATTGTTTTGCCACGAGTTCCCAGCATGCAATGCGCAAAAGTCACATGGTCTATCAATCTCTATCCGGTCGTTAAGTCTGACGTCACTAGCCGTGTCTGGGCCTAAACTCCGCTGCAGGTCCATATATCAAACGATCACTATGGCATTACTGAGAGTTGAAAAACTGTCTAAAGTCTTTCATCTTTAATAAAATGATCAGCGTTCTGCTCTACCAGGTGTAACAATTGAGTTTAACATCCAGGCATCCATGAAAACGGAATTTATGACATTTAACGGAGTTAGAAGTTAGCAGGGAGTTAGCTCGCTAGCTTCTATCTAAATACAATATAGCATGTCCTGACTGCGGGGTTTTGGAAACAAATTAAAACGTACAGCTCTGCTATCACTTCCAGCATAAATGAAGACAGAAAATTAAACAGCAGTGACGTTTGTAGGGTTACTGAAGTTTGGCTAGCTGGTATATAATGATGTGCTATGTGACCGCTAGCGACACAGCTATGTTAGCATAATATAAACAAGCTAACTTTTTTCCCACTCGATAAAAGTTAACGTGAGTGTTCTCGGTGGTCAGGAACAAATGTAATCGCATGGCAGGATGGTGTAAAAGGACCAAACTTCAGCCAGGAGAACAACTGAGATAATCCATCCACAATACGAGGTTAGTCATTCATATACTGCTGCATGGGCTGGGCTGTAGTTACCGTAATTGTCGGGCTATAAGCCGCTACTTTTTGCACAAGCTTTGAACCCTGCGGCTTTTAGTCAGGTGCGGCTTTTCTATGGATTTTCCATGATTTTTGTGATATCGTAAGACGATTTGTTTTGTTTGTTCCGCTGTTGTACGGCACTACGTTGCCTGGCGGAAGGATCGAGGTTCAAGAGTGGTATGTTAGTCACATGTCCGTCCGCCAGGCAACGTAGTGCCGTATGAAGTAGCGCGAAAAACAAACTTCAAAGTAGCGCTACGCATTCAGCGGGAGGCGTGGATGACGAGCGGCGATAAACTTGCGAAAAGCAAGTTATGCCCAACTCCACCGGTGGATTCTGACAGCGTGGAAAAGTGCGAAAACATCCACGATCACCAACGGATTTTGAAGGGCTGGACTGCTGCATGATGGAGAGGAGGACACCGCCACGGCCCTTCTGAGGGTGTTCGACTCTGACACTGACAACGAGGATTTCTTTGGTTTTGAAAGTGACAACGAAGGGGAGAAGCGGAGAGTGGATGACGAAGCCATCCTGAGCCTGTTCGTTTCCGACATTGGAGAAGAGGACTTTGGTGGTTTTAGAGCGCAGGAAGAAGAGAAAGATGGTGAATGACTGACTTTTCTTCTCCGTGTCACTTCACCTGAGCCTAAAAGGTAGTCCGAATCTATTTTTCTGGTGTGCTGTAGGTTACTGTTATGTACTACATGTGCAAATATGTACCCATAACTTGTTTTTCAAAATATTAATAAAAGGGGTGTGTCTCCAAACAGCCATCTCTTTCCTGACAATTCCCTTTGTGCATATTCTCTTACATATGATAAGTCAACATTGAAACACCTGCGGCTTTTAGTCAGGTGCGGCTAATGTATGTACAAAACAGGATTTTCCCCTGATTTTAGCTTGTGCGGCTAATATTCAGGTGCGCTTTGTAGTCCGGGAAATACGGTACATTAGGGCTGGGCGATATATCGAGTTTTTAAAAAATATCGATATATTTTCATACGAGATATAAGATGTGACAATATCGTTTATATCGATATAGTCTATGTTACGTTATAATTATACTTGTGGAGCCGCAGGTTTGCCTCTCTTTCGTCCACTTTTGTCTCTACGCAACGTTACTCGGCCTCGCCTCTCCTGCACTGAACACAACTCCCCCATAGCTTCACCTGCAGGCAATGACAAGATGAAAGCGGAAAATCTCCATTAGCGAGTTACCGTGCGTGGGGCTGGATGGCGTCAACGTGTTAGCGAGCTAACCGCGCTAACGACATGCAGCCCAGAGGGGCTGCACGGCCTAAAATCCTTTCCTTTTCTCAAAAATCGACAGTGCGCCTTATGTATGAATTCTGGTTGTGCTTACTGACCGCGAACCGATTTTATGTGGTACACAGCGCTCAGCAATCTGTCAAAAAATGTTTTAATATGACTTTGCTAAGCTACGGAGCTGCACCGCTTGATGGATTGTCGGAGAATTACGGCTACAGAGGAGCCGCCTCGCGGAGTGATACGTACTGTGTGTGTATAAGGATGGCACCTGTTCAGAGACGTGGTGCAGCTGTGAAATCTGTCTCTTTGTTATTATGCTCAGCGTCTATTAGTTTACATTTTGACTGCACAATTGTGAGCTTTTTGTTATGCACAAAAACAACATTGTTTTCTTTTATTTATGGACCATGATTATTTAATATATGCTGATAATTTATTTTTGAGTAATATCTACGCTGTATGTAAATAAAAGTGCCCGTGTGACATCTGGGACACAGTGTGACTAAGAACTCTCTTTTTGTTCTTAACTTATGGCTTAAAAAAAAAAAAAAAATCGAGATATATATCTTATATCGCCATCCAGCTAAAAAATATCGAGATATGAATTTTGGGTCATATCGCCCAGCCCTACGGTACATCCTAAGGTTTTAAAAACTGAGCTTAAATAAATGATTAGCGGTAATAAAAGCGAGGGAGGTCAACAGTGATCACTGACTGTTTTAGGAGCTTTTTGAGATTAAATCGAAGAAAATACATAACATTAAACATGTTAACAACATAAAAGCCATATTAAACGCAGACTACTTTAGGCCCGGAAGTAGGATTCGTCGCGTCATCACTGAACAACCGGATAGGCCCCAGCCCTACTACGATCCTGAATTGGATAAGTGGAAGAAAACCATGGAAACCAGCTACCCTCCCGTTACAGTCTTCATCAAAATCACTGAAAATAAGAAGAAACGCAAATAACCTGAAGAGATGGGTGAAAATTTTTGTGGCGATGAATACAAGATCCAGGCGAAGATTTTGGTCACAATAATCGTCATCCATTTGGGAGACATAGGCTGACATCTGTAGACCATAATGGAGGCCTGTGAAACAAAATGAGTCAAAAAAGAAGAAGTGCTTATAAACATCATTATTACTGGAAGTTATTACTGGAAACAAATATAAATTCTAAGCCCAGAAGACATCTCGGCATCTGCTGTGAGGTTATTTTCTCTATAGGACTCTTTAACTCTGTATGCAGGTTTACAATGGAGAAAACGTCGACAATTTCTACATCTGCTATCTACGTATACACTAACGCTGCCAAGTAAATGTTTGTACGAATGAATTTTCCCATATCCATTGGCTTTGGACTGTTTTGAAGCACACACAGCAAGTTTTGCTCCTGCAATAGAGTACACAGTAGAGTAAGCCATATATGGTGGAACAGATGGGTAAACAGAACAGGACACGACAGCAAAAAAGCTGTAAGGTATCGTTTTAGCAAATGACAAGCAATTGGGCACCGCTTCGACCCCCCCAAAAATGAGTTTTCGAAGGCTTTTTAATTCGTTCAGTTCTCAAGACCAGACACAGCTGCTTGCACAAAGAAGAGCGATAGAGATGCTAGCTTAACGCTAGCTTAGCCCAGTTACCCTGACCCTGCGCCATTTACTAGCCAGCTAACAGTTTGCGGACAGCCACCAACAGTTTCATTTGAGCTCGCAAGTGACTTTAAAGCCACAACTTTCGCTTCCCAAGGATACAACACGGGGAAAACAAGCTTGAGCTTGACTCGCAACTTACCCGGTGCCAGCAAACCCACAGGGGAGGAGGAGGATGGTGATGGTGGCAGTTGTTCTTCTGGCTGTCATGCTAGCCTAATGCTAACGCTTGTTAGCTCCCTTCTAGGACGCCTCAGAGAGAGAAAAAAAAAAGAAGGATATTCAGTTTCTTTTTATGTATATGCAAATGCCGTTGATGCAAAAAGAGAGGTCATTGGAAGCCAAAGCAAGGGTAAAGGAGGAGCTGTCCTGTCGCTGACGAAAAACTTGGTTAGTTAGCTCAGGTTACTTCGATCCAAAAAAAAAAACAACCCAAAAACGATCCAAAGTGACCACCAAACCACTTTACAGGCGGATTGTGATTGGACGGTAAAAGCCACCAATCACCTGTGGAGAACTCGGGGAGGATGAGCTCACTAGTAACCCCGCCCACCCACGAATAACAACAACATAAGTAACAATAATAATAATAATAGGAAAAATGTTGTCATGCATTAATGCGAATTTATTACGGTAGTGTGCAAATAATAGGATTTAAATAGGCTTTTAAACACAGACGGAGTCAAAGGGCAAAACTTATTAGAGCCACTTACTGAACAGCAAATAATCAGATACATTTTTTTTTCATAACATAGCTGCAGTATTTGTTACATAACTGTCTCCTGGGCTGGTCACCTCCCTCCACCGCCCTCTGCCCCTCCACTAGTTTTGTCGCAGGGCAGGGCTGCTCCTGCTTCCTTTTTCCTTCCTTTTCTGATGCTCTGGTATCTGCACTGCACATTTTTCATGATCAGACACCGTCCAAAGAGAATGCTGCATAGTATAGTGGAAGCATATGGAGTCATTTTCTGTGCTGCTTCAACACCACCACCACTGCTGCTGCTGCCGCCGCCGCTTCCCACCTCCCACTACCCCCACTAGCTGTTAAAGCTGCATGCACGCCTGCCCAGTGACTCTGGGAGTGGAGGGGAGGCATCACTTTGATGAATATTGCTTTGCTCAACTCTCCCAGCAAGGTCATCAGCAGCCATCTGTAGGCAGTGGGAAAAAAAACCCTAATATCCATTTAGATCTGAACATCCCATTGTTTCTCTGCGTTTACACGATTCAGCCCAGTGCACCGGTTAAGTGGTTGGCACATACACTAGCTGCACATTTAAAGTTGTGCAGCATATCTGTCTCTATATCTGTTTAACAAATGCACAGGTCTGCTGGAGTACAAAAAAAAATAAAATCCCAAGAGTCAGGATTTTGCACTGGTGTCAAAAATGTCATCTTCTATAGCTACAGTGACTCGAAGCACCTTCCATCTTTTCCTGCGTAGTGACACTTTCTTTTCCTCTCATCTAGAGGGCAGTGGAGACCTGCGCAAAGACCTGTGCTTCTGCTGGAATTGCAACGCAGAATGCAGGATGCTCACCTCACAATCTCTCGCCTCCTGAGCCCCGAGTTACACAGCTGAGCCAGCCATCAGCACAAATGGGAACCCCCCCCCCCCCCCCCCCCCAAACACATATGCATGCCCCAACAAAATATTCAGCTATATGTAATTAGCCTTTGTGGAATTTCAAAATGTGAGGGCATAACTTTGCATATATCCCACGGACAGCAAGCTTGTATATAAGAAGCAGCTTATGATGGAAGGGAGATGCTCTTTGAATATGTGTGCGTGCCGTGCATGCAGTGAAGGATTGAAGACATGCAGTCCAAGGTTGCGTGTTTGAGATCAAAGGCGAGTAAGTTAGACATCAGCGTCAACATCCACCTCACCCTCAGCCCCCCCACCCCAACCCACCAACCCACACAGACAAGTTGGTCCCATCTGTTGACAACAGTTCAGGGGGAAGGATGTTGTTTCATTGTGCTTCACGACGGGGATCCTGATTGAAAAGTTGATCTCCTTCCACGGCTGCTGTCAGTTCTCTTTATATTTCCAGTTGACAACTGTCATGATGGCCCTTTTGTAGATGGTGTTGTCCTTCTGCAACACAACAAAACAAGTGTCACGACATGACTGTTATTCGGTATTTGATTTACTTTCCTATTGATTGACTGGAGGTGTAGGTGAATGAATGTTTTACTTTTAATGTAGTCATACATTTCTGTTTGCTATTGCTGAATTTCCTATTGCCTTGGTATTGAATTTACCCCACTTTATTGTGTTAACTGTTGATAGGTCTCTGTACTGGTGTTCCCTAGACAAACTCCTGCATTTATTGTGCAGTCTGTGACAGACTGAAGGATTTGTTTGGGCAGGGGCTCACCCTGTTCCAGCGTCTCTGCTCCAGCGCTCTCTGAAAGCGGGCAAACTCCCTGTGGTCATGGATGCTGGTGAGTAGTTTCCATAGCAGCAACAAAGCCACACCCAGCACCACAACAGAGCCTGAAAGCACTGTGGTAATCAGGATCACATTCGGCCCCGGTGGGCACTCTTGAAAGACAAGAAGAAGCCACAGCGCTTTAGCAGCCATAGACTGCGTGTTTGTGAATTTCAGATAAAATTAATGTGCTTGTACAATCTCACTGTGGCATCATTAACCAACTTACAAAGGGCAGACTGCAGAATACAAAGTCCTAAAGAATTCTACAGACGTGATTTGCATTTATGCCACCATCAGCCAATAAGGCGCATTAAAGAGGTTTAATCTATATCTCTGTTGGTGCCCTGCCTTTCCCTTATTACTATAATAAAATGTGTTTTTGCATAAAACAATTCCCTGGAGCTGCTACAACTGACAGAATTTCTTCATCTAATGTTGATATACTGGTGTAGTCATAAAAAAATTGAGCATTTGGCTCTGCTTACCTCGTTTGCAAGCTATATAGAAAGACTTTTCTCTTCCTAGGGTCCTCACCCAAAAATGCACTATACAGCCTTCTGAGTCCACTTCCATTCACCTGCAAAGGCCTGGGGAGAAAGCCACTGTTACTAAGACACCAGTCTGACCTACCAAGGCGAGGTTCAGGTGGGCACACTTCATCTTGCACTCATTTGGACTCAAGCCCACTGAGAAGGCCCTGCATGATACACATTCTCTGTGAAAAGAACCATAATCAAAAGTGAAAATGTGTTTAGTTATAAAGGCAATTAAAGCACCCCCAACGTGCTCTCAATGTAGGGGGTAACTCTTCAGAGAACTCTGTTAGTTATGCAGTTCAAGCAATCATTTATTTAGTCACTTTTAATATAAGCAATCCATTACAGTTAAGTTACCGGTAGTGTTACCCATTCCTTTTATTGCCACAGAACCAAGCATAACAGATTAATAATGCATTTCTTTCTGTTTGTCCGCTGCTTTTTTGTATGTAGTTGTTTATTAGTATATTAGTCAGTGTGCATGTGGATCTTAGCCAGTGAGGTGAAGGAGTTTGCAACATTTTACATTTGTGGGTGAAAGGGAAAAGAACAACAAGGGAAAAGGAAACTGTGCCTGGGTGATAATAAGTGTCTGTCAGCTGTGAGGAGCTCTACTTCAAATTTGATTAAGGATGCCTGCAAACGAACTAAGCACAGCAGCTCCACAGCACTGGTGGCACATTGAGGAGGAGAATGATGGCGGTGGTGGAGCTCAGGAACAGAAGAGGTAGCTTTTAGTTTGGCCAGAGCAGTCACTCAGAGGAAAATTAACAAGCTTCTTACTTTTTATGGTGTAGTAGTAGGCTGCATACAAACCGACATGCACTTCATTTCTTGTATTGCAAAGGCAGCAACCTTGGAAAGTAGCAAGTGACTAACGTTACTCGACATATTCATGATTATGAAAATGTCAGCTTTTAAAAAAGAGTGTGGCAGAATCTTTCATTTTCATGTTTTTGTGCCCTGAACTTTAAAGGTCGTAGTAGTGGTGCAAGTTACAGATGCTGGGACAAGAAGGGCAAAGCTCACAGGTCGGGCCCTGGAAGCGCTTGTCATGGCAAATGCAGGTGCCGCAGTGGCTGCCTCCACAAATCTGTCCATCCTGAGACAGACACTCGTAAGCTCGGCCCCTGAATGCTGGGGAACACAAACACTCCCCCCACACACACCTGCCGCGCCCTGGGACAGTAGAACAAACAATTTTAAAAAAGACATACTGGCCTCCTGTTATTTTTTTGTAGATGTGTTCCTGCTACTATACCTCCACATTGTAGTCCTCGGTACTGATCACAGCTGAAATCACTGCACTCACACAGCTCCCCATAGTACACATGGCTGGGCTTTTTGCTGCTCTTTTGACAAACACACCTCCCGCAAATGCGCTTTCTGTGCCCACTGCACACTTCAGATGCATTATCACGGCGACAAAGGTGTGAGTCAACTGCTGTGCCCGACTCCTCTTGCTCACATTCAGAAAATGTCCCGGCTCTCCCTGCTTTACACCTGCAACACAGGAACACACATCAGCCTGTTTCCCCCCTTAATAACCTGGAATTAAACTTGTTAGCCAAATTGATGCCGTCAAGCCGCTTCACCTACCTGCATGCGCCACACTCCAAAGTCCTGTTGCCATGGCTACATGAAAGACTGTGTGGGACCCTGTCCTTTTGACATGAACACTCACATATGGGGCTCAGCAGGACCTCAACCTCTTCACTATAGCCTTGGGGCTTAATAATAAAGCGGCATGGTCTTTGTGAAGCAGCCACACACAGAGGTGCTGTGATTCTTACATTAAAGCTCACCTAGAGGGGGGTGAGAATTCCTTGAGCACCATTATAATCCTCCACTAATGAGGTAATCATAATCAGCATTACCATCTCTTCAACAGAGGATGGCCGCATGCTAACAGAATCACTCACACAATTTACCACACACAGAGCCGCGGCTACATGCAGCTACTCACCTCGTCATCTACAGAGATGTTGGAGCATCTCCTCCCCTGTTCTCCATGCCTCGGCCTGTGGTCATTACAGTGGGAGTATAGGAGATGTGCTAGCCCGGTGGAAACTTGCTGTGCTCCATAACAACCTCAGAGGTCAGTGCCTATAGCCAGTAAAGCAGTTAACCTCTCAAAGATGAGGTGGTGTCAGCAAGCTATACACATGAGGCTAATGACCTCTGTAGGAAGGGAGTTTGTGGTTCACTTACACTATATGCTTCAACAATTATCTGCAGGATGTTGTGGGAGTTGTTGGACAGCATTCTGAGCTCACATTTTGGGAAGATGCTTCTTCCTGAAGAAGTATCTTCTTCCCAACGGCATCTTTAATGTCAAATTAATGCTTATGCATTTATTCAAAGTCTTCCAGCTGGACAAGCAAAAAACGAACCAAATGTTTCAGAGAGATTATAAGAGTTGATAAGTAAAGACGGTGGCGTACAACCTTTGCCCTTCCACGAGCTAAACTAACATATGAGCCTGTCGTGTTGTTGCACTGATGCATGCCAGAGGTTCACGATAGTTATAACAGAGAAGCAGGCAAGTATGCATTTTTCATGACTTACTGTATTCATAATGGGAATGATCATGGCATTTGTTCAAGTGCTCTGACAGATACAAACATGTCAAATCTCTGGACTGAACTACAGCTAATTCAAATGTGTATCACATAAACTGTGTGTGGAAGGATGGCTTTAGTTATTCATTAATTTATAGAAAAAGTCAATTCTTTGACTGGTTTTGAATGAACCAGCTATGCAATTAAATTAAAGATGTGGAACCTTTCATTTAGACAGGAGGCGTGCCTGGAGCTATAACAAGGATGGCTGCCAAGCAGATGACTTACTTAAGGGCTGTGGAACGTAGTGTCAGAGCACAGGGGCTTGCATAGTTATGGTGAAAATAACCCCCTCTGATGGATCAAGGTAAAGATTAACTTTAATTCTGGATTTACCAACATATAGCATAAAGATTCAGAACAACAGTGAACTGGCAATGTAGAACAACTCATTCCTGTGTGTTATAGATGTTGACTGTGTTCTTAAGGTTAGGGTCCATTTGCAGGCAAATCATCAGTAAAGTTTTTCATAGCTTTTTGCTTTTAAGTGGAAATAGGTGGTATTGGTCCTTGATTAGGCACCAGCACTCCATGTGCAGAAAATAGAGAACTGATAGTGAAACCCTTGCAATGAGTCTCATCTATCTTCATTATAATGCACTTGAGTAGTTTGGTTTACTTTAGCAACTGAGAGTTGCAGTTAATATTTACTGGAGCACCAAATGCACAGTGGAAAACAGTTCTACAATAATGCACATTGTTTTTTTGTTGTTGTTTTTTTAGGTCTTTAATATAAAAGGTAACCAGTGAAAATGCAATGTGGTGAAGGTTTTTGGCAAAAGTGCAATGCAAGTGGTTAAAAAATTATAGATTTTCCAGAAACTGCTACATAATTTTACTCAGTTGGCATCGAAGGGAACAGGGAAGCTTAAAACGTAAACATTTTTACAGCAAATAGTAGAAATAAATAGTAAAATAGTACAATAGTTGGTTTTCCCGTTTAATACAGCTATACAAATCAAACTAAACTGAGTAAGATTTAAAGTTATGCATGGTAAAAGAGTATGTTATCTAACGTCAAGGCATTCAAAACATTCAAGACAGTTATCAGTCTTTCCAGGAGTGGGCATCCTAGCAAGTTCACTCCGTGGTCAGACATTTCAATGCTCAGAAAAACCCCTCAAGAGCTACATTTTAGACTCTACAAGCCTCCAAAAATGACTTGTTTGGAGGGGATTTCCTCTTCTCTTTAGAAAACAACATGGCAGCTTGGCTTAAGTTGCCATGTTGCTTCTGAACAAAACACAAAACTTCTGGAAAAATGTCCTTTGGATGGATGAAAAGAAGTGGAAATATTTGGCCATAATGCACACTGTCATGTTTGGAGATAATCAAACATGAAACTTCAGCACAAACACCTCATATCAACTATCAGAAGGGTGGTGGAGGGATGATAATTTGAGCTTGTTTTACAGCCACAGGACCAGGGCACCTGGCAATCATTAAAGCAACCATTAACTCCTTGGTATACCAAAGTATCCTGGAGTCAATTATGAGGCCATCTGTCTGACAGCTAAAGCTGGACTGAAACTGGGATCATGGCAGCAGGTCATGGGTCATTGGAGTCATTGCAGCAGAGCAGCAAATTTACAACAGAATGATTGAAAAAGAAAATAATCAAGGTGTTTTAATGGTCCGGTTAAAGTCCAAACCTCAACCACATTGTTATGCTGAAGTCAGACCTTAAGAGAGCTGTGCATAAAGAAATGCCAACAAACCTCAATGAAAAAGCTATGAAGAACAGTGGGCTAATATTCCTCCAAAACAATGTGAAAGACTGATAAAGTCGTACAGAAAATCATTGCTTCAGGTTATTGTTGCTAAAGGTATTGTTCCTACAAGCTACAAAACCTATTGAGTCATTTAGTTTTTCATGTGACTGCAGAATATCCTTTGAAAACTGTCATGGAGTGTTATCCAAGCTAGCTAGCATTAGCTAATCAATGCAAATATGATAATTTCTGGGTCCAATAAAACAACATGTAGACAGAAGAAATGCCACACTCGAGGCTTCCGAAATGTAGTCCATTAATCATTGGGTGATGTCATGGTGGATACTTCCATCTTTTATATGGGCTACAGTCTACAGTCAGCTTTAGATAAAAACTCAAACGGCAAAGCATCAAAATAAACACAAACAAATAAATGATAAATTATTGCAGATAGGCCCTGCTATACCTTATACAAGGGTGCGACTTTTTCAGTGACAGCAAAGATGATCTGGACGTTCTTCTGTCTCAGTGTTTCAGCAATCTGAGCCACCGAAGGATGGTCCTGTCACAGTGGAATCAGGGCAGATGCAAATTGCAATGCATAACAGTCAGGCCAGAATATATATGTGTAATAAGTAGTTAAGCATGCTCTACCTCTTCCTTCTATTGCTGTCCTCCCTCTTTCCCTCCCATCTAACAACTCTTTCTATTGCTCATTTCATTCACTCACCGTAACAGACTTTCCATTCCCTCCAAATAGATAAATAAGTCCCATTCAAAGAGGAGTGACGCCCGTATCTTGCACATCCATTTTCAGCCTTGGGTGGCCATGCATTGAGACAGAAATAGATTAATAATGCATCCATATTCACTCCACCTGTCAAGTGTCTGGACTGGAATGAGGTCAGGACACTAACAGTCTCATGAACCTAACGAGACACCTATATGGATGTTTAATACACGCGTATAAAGAATTACACTCACAAGCACACATCCAGGCGTGCATGCTCTTTGAGCACCTGCACAGCACACACCCACCCAGCCTTCTATACACAACCCGGGTGAGATTAAGAGATGAAAGCTTTGGTTTGAATTACTCCACAAACACTCCAGCTGTTTCCCATCAGGGTGTGCCTGTCAGCATCTTCTCTACCCAGGGAACTGTGCTGTTGATTCTGACCTTTAAATCACTGTCTTTGACTTTCTCTGCAGCTGCCTGGACCTCTATTTCACTGCAGACGGGAATCAATTTAGCACGCGTTGCAATATCTGGTCCATAGGATAAACACTGTATGCTCCTTGGGACCACAGTCACCCAAGCATGCATGAAAGTAAGTGAAAACACATATACCTCTGTGATGGCTCATTCTGGCAAGGTAAAGCTTCGGTTTTTACCTGTGAGTATAACTGTGGGATTTCACAAGGCAGGATTAATCCGTTTTCTCAACAAGTGAGATGAGTTTGAAAAGAAACTGACAGACAATCCCAGTAGACAACGAGCAGCATTATTACCCTATTAAACTGTGTTGCAGAGCAATAAAAGGATAGAAATCTGATATTTACACTCCTTTTAGTTCTTGCAAGGTCTTTATTAATTCATGAAAAATATTTGTCTTTTGTTGCTGGTGTATATTTTGGGTCTATAAAAGCCTTTTTAGTGAAAATGGATCTAAAAGTAATTTGCATTGCTCTGAAATGCTATGTTTGCTAGAAGTAGCAGAAGTAGCAGAAGTAGCACTATCTATCTATCTATCTATCTATCTATCTATCTATCTATCTATCTATCTATCTATCTATCTATCTATCTATCTATCTATCTATCTATCTATCTATCTATCTATCTATCTATCTATCTATCTATCTATCTATCTATCTATCTATCTATCTATCTATCTATCTATCTATCTATCTATCTATCTATCTATCTATCTATCTATCTGTAATCTCAAAAGTATCTGCTTGTCTGCCTCTGTAACATTCAGTCCAATTCAATTTTATTTATAAAGCGCCAAATCACAACAGCAGTCACCTCGAGGTGCTAAACATCCCATTCTTAATCCACAGGGTTTAATATGGATTACCCATCGGAGATATAACAGCTTCGGCTCTTCTGGTAAGGCTTTCCACAAGGTTTACAAGTGTGTTTATGGGAATGTTTAACCATCTTCCCAGACCTGGTTTGCAGTCTCTGGTCTAATTCATCTAAAAGGTGTTTTATAAGGTTGAGGTCAGGACTCTATGCAGGCCAGTCACGTTCTTTCACACCCGCTCACTTATCTATGTCTTTATGGACCTAGCTTTGTGCACTGGTACGCGATCATGTGGGAGCACGAAGGCGCCCTCACCAAACTGTTCCCAAAAAGTTGGGAGCATGAAACAGTCCTAAATGTCTTGTTATGTTGACACATTAAAAGTTCCTTTATTTAGATCTAAGGGACTGAGCCCAACTCCTGAAATACTACAACATATAATCGCCTTTCCACCAGAGGCCATCGAAGGTATTGGAACACCTGAATTCAGTAATTTGGATTGGTGTACCTGTCTATAGAGTCCAGTGACAGAGGAGAACACACTTTTACTGTAGCACTACACATCTAACAGATCACACCATGAGAGTGCTTGTGTTTTTCATGGGCTAAAAAATATTATCCATGGTCTGCTGTAGCACACTGAAGTAACATAGACATATTGTTGATTTATGCATCCGTGGTTTTTTTTAACAGGGGGCTAGAGCCTATCCCAACTGATAATGGGTGAGTCTGTAACAGGACTAATACAGGGAGACAGACAGTCACTCAGCCCTATGGCCAATTTAGAATCACCAATTAACCTGACATGCATGTCTCTGGACTGTGAGAGGAAGCTGGAATACCTGGAGGGACCCAATGCATGCACAGGGAGAACATGCAAGTCCCATACAGCTGACAGGTTTGAACTAGGAATCCTAAAACCATTAAATAAAACATTAATTCTGCAATGATTTTCAATGTTTGGCCCATTTCAGTGTAAGTCCAACTATAATAGACCTATAATGAAAACACCATTTAAGCTTGAACTTTTTTTCTTTAGTAAAAAAAAAAAATTAAAGTTCTTCTAAAAAATGTATATATTTGTAGCAAGTGACACTTCCCATCATTTGGAAGCACAATGCAGGATAATTTTCCATCTCCAGCAACGTGGAAAACAGCATCCGTGGAGAACACCAGCAGACGGGTCACGTTTCTCCAGCCAATCTGCCGCTGCAAGTGAAGAACATTTAGTCAATAAATTACCGATTGGCAGAAAATTGAACACAGCGACCACGACCTAAGTGTTTCTGACAGACTTCTAGAAAAGAATTACCTTCCTGCTTTTCTATGTAATCAAATAACTGTGAATGAGTAATATTTTGTGCCTTCAAGTTTAGGGCTTAGATCAAAAACCTGTGAAATTCAATTATAGAAATCAAATTTTCATGTTTAAGAGCTTGTGAGTCTAAGATACACCCAAAACTGAGCGATGCAGTTTCCCAAAGGAAGCTTAGTATTCTGTAATAGCCCTTTCATCTATTGTCTGCAGTCTTTCCACTTCCTCCAGATAACGCCCACTCAAACAAAAGCAACAATATCTGTATTGCAGTCGAGCTCCCTGCTGGGCTTTCTCACATTACCTCACACATGGTGGCCTGCATCAGGTCATTCAACCCAACCTCTGGTGAATCCAGGTTACTGGAGATCCGTTGCCCCCCTACCAGCTCTGTGAAGAGGCTTCCGTTGGTGGTGAGGCTTAGGATGTTGTGGTAGGTGAAGGGAGGGGTGCAGGGCCAGGGCTAAGTCCTTTTACAGGGATTTCGGAGCATGTCCTTTGCAGTGTTGATGTATAGAATCACTGTCTTTCCCACAAATGCAACAAAACCTTTTGGAAGTGGAAGTGGAAAGGAACAAAGGAAAATAAGAGTACTGTGTGCTGTGAGAAGTGAATGAAAAAAAAAAAGGTTGGGGTGGGGGTGGGGGGGAAGTAAGATAACTAATGGTTTCCTGTCTCCCAAAAGCTACCAGTTGTCCTTGAGCAAAGCACCTAATTCCCAATCACTCCAGCAGTGCTGCTCAGTGGTCAGTAGTAAGATTATGATTATACTGGGCAGCTCCCAGGTGTATAACTATGTAAATGGGGCACAAGGGTATTCAAAAAAAAAAAAAAAAAGAATATACAGATATAAAAAGTTATAAGAAAATTGCATTGACCTAAATTTCATATGATAAGGAAACTGAGGCAAACAGACCCAATCTGAAGTCACTGGTGATATTCTTCATTTCTTTCATGAGGTCAGCCCCCAACTTTTTAACATTCATCAGGTCATCCTCCATGGAAAAAGACAGATCCATCAGGTAGTACAGGTCTATGAGGTAGTCCTTCACCTGTTTGAACTTCACCTCAAAGCTCTGGGGTTCTCCTATAGATGCGAAATGTGGAAATTCTACTGCAAAACACACCACAGCTATAAAAGTAGCTCGGTACTATTTGGAAGTGTGCACACATCACACACTGTTTCAGGCTGATTCTGATATTTGTGGAAGGTTTCTACTTTTACATTTGATATTTTATGCAGTTGATACAAAAAGATTTTGTGGTTCATGGTTTCTTTTGTGTGTGGGTGTCGCTGGGTGTTTTTGGTCTCCTCATTACTCAGCCAAGGTTGTGCACAAAACCCTGTAAACCTGATTTGGTCATTGCTTCTAAAGGTATTTTTTTTTTATTTTGACTGACTTACGATGGCTTTAGTTTCATAAGATGAACAGGAAAGCTTGAAGGAAAGCTGTCATTAGGTGAAATCAGTCACAAGGAGAGAGCTGCACCAAAAATCTCCAGACTACTTTGGTCACTAGCAGATTGCCACAGTCATCCGTTATGTCTACATGGAACACCTTGACTTGTCTTCAAACACTTGTTAATTGCTAGCTGAGTGATATTAAAAACTTGAGAAGGAGTAACACAGACTAGAAATGGAGAGAGTTCAGTTTCAAAATGCAACTTATGCGTCAGTGCTGAAGCCAACACATTTCACCAGGTGGAACTTTAAAAGCAATGCATTTTATGTCTCACTGTTCAGAGTTTCAGTACTGCTTATAAAAAGTATTTTTAGACAAGTAAGCAAACTAGTAATCTGCTAGTGACTCAAGCAATTGCAATTTTTTGGCCAATACACATTTTTCCCTAGCAAATATCAATCCACTCTGATCCACCATCCATTATTTCCGCTTATCCTCTCTGCTACCAGGCTGGAGCCTAACCCAGCTACCATAGCGCAAGAGGGTGAGAGGCAGGGCTAACACATAAAGACACTCACATTAACACCTATGGGCAATTTAGAATTACTAGTTAATCTAATCAAATGTCTTTGGACTGTGGCAGGAAGCTGGAGTACTCAGAGAGAACAACAGTCCTAATCACCGCACCACCTTGCTGCCACCCCAGCAACCAGTGGTTGCAAATTGGCTGCAGACTGGTCTTTAGGGCTGTGTGGCTCGGGCCTTATTCACTTGACTTTGCATTGTCACCATGATACAATACATGTAGTGTCCTTTCCTTCCCGTGATGTTATCACGATTAAGGCTAAGTGCTTAAAAAATTGCATTACACAAACTAATGACATTGGCTACATCCCTCTTTTATGTGCAGTTTGCTAAAGCTAATAAGTGACATTACTAATGTAATTAAAAATGCATTAATTATACTGGTAATTTATACCCACCTGGTCTGAGGTGCAGCAGGACAGTCTGAGGCTGGAGCTGGGTCACTACTCTGTGCAAGCGTTTATGTCTTTGTTCTTTAGGATGAAAGGTGATCTTCCGGTTTTTCAGAAGGACAGTGGAACCTCTAGGGTCCTCCAGGTGATCAAAAGGACAGCCCCTCTTTAGCAGGGCTCCAGCTGTGTCGCAGCGCTCCCATATGTGCTGACCCACTTCTAGAAAATTCTTTACACAGGTTTAAGTTAAGTTCAACGCCTTACATCAACACTGACTGCAAAAAGGGCAAAGTCAGTGCTGCAGTTAATGGAAGCAGTACAGAAAGGATGTGAATGTGTGTGTGTGTCTCTGTGTGTTTCTTTTAACTCAAAAAACAAAGCCCGTCATCTTTCAACAACATCATTAAAATGGAACACATATGATGTTCCATATTCAAAATTTGCTTACAGGGTTTACTGTTGTTATAAAACACACGCTTACATCACTGTTTGATACAACACAACATGCACACGACAACATATGATGTACTAAATATACAGTACTGTGCAAAAGTTTTGAACCACCCTTGAATAGTTTATATTTTTGCTTCCAAGGAGTCAGACATTCATGCAGTTGTTTTTAAAAGGCGTCTTGAGCTATAATTTTTCAGACTTTCTGAAGGTCTTGCTAAGTTTTCCTTTGGACAGTGGCTCCTTTTTCACTCATTTTCAGTTCAGTCCTTGTATCTGACCATTTTTAGAGGGATCTTTTTTAGTTGTTAAACCATTAAACACTGAGAGAAAGAGAGATAGGAAGAGATAACACAATTTAATAGACATAAAATGGTACTTTTGAACCAACAAGCTGATTCTATGAGCTGAAAAGATGCGATATTTTGGCATCGTGTGCAGTCTGCCCATAAAAAATCAAAGAAACTGGAGAACTGGACAAATAGAGGACAGAAGAAGTGGCAGGCCTAAAAAAGCCATAGCTTCATCAGCTATCGCTATAGCTATAGCAAAATGAAGATTATATGAAAGTTGTGTTCTTCCGAAATAGGAAAAAGTGCAGCAAATACCTGACATAGCACCTGTGAGAGGCGCTTGAGTTTAATCTTGATCAGAAATGTTCTCAGTTGAAGGGTGGCTGTCGTGAAGCCATTTTTAAAAAAAATATTCACCTTCAAGTTCCTTAGATTGCACAGACTCTGTTTTTGCCTTCTATATTTTGCACCTATTTCCCAAGCAGCATATGAAGATATAAGGTGTGGCTTGAGACTTTTACACAGTACTGTAATTTAAGTTATTAAATATGTAATTACTTAATTTTATTAGGATTAATCAGTAATAGCATTCAATCTTAATACAAAATGCAAACTAGGACTTAACCCATCCACTGCTAACTTTTCAAGGTCTCCACTCAAATAAATTGGAGATTTCTATATCCACTAAGCATCTCTCTGTTAAAGGAACAGATCTGGAGTACTGAAAAACTTTTTGTGGACCAAAAATATACTTGGTGTTCAGTTAACAGTGAACCCGCCAAAAAAGAAGTCACAGCGTATTTCCGAGGCCATTCACCTCCTAAGTACACCAGGCACAATGTGGCCCTGCTGCCAGGCACTCTCCACAGCTCCTGACCCCTTGACTTTCACATTTGTGATGTGAATGGTCTGCAAGAGAACAGAAACTAGCAAGAGGCTCCAATATTCCATCATGTGAATGCACCGTACGCAGAAGAAAAGCAAACTTAGATTTTTATGCTCTGTACTGGATACATTTTGGAAGTCAAGGGATTAGCCGATCAGATTTTTCCTCTCTCTGTTTCTCATAGCACAAAATCACAAATTGTCAATGCACATTTTTCCTTGTCAGTCACCTAGCAACGCTTTTCTTACAACTTAAAAAACATTCTATAGTTTGTACTTGACCCATGTTAAAAATGCAGGCTTTGTGAATTACATTTCAAGTCAATATATGATCAGAATCACACTGCTGGCTGTTTGTCATCAGTTTAGTCACACTAAAAATCTGTATGCATCAATACCTCCTAAATTGTAGTCCATAAATAGATTATTTTTTTTAAAACTACAGAGGTATCTTAACTGTTTAAGCTAACTGAATCTCTATAAACTGATATCTGCTTATGAATACGCAGATAACTGTAGTCTAGCAAACAGGTGTTTTGTAGCACTTTCTGTTGATCAGTCACACCTGAGAACATTTTGTTGTGTGGATACAGGATGTCATGCCACTGACATATTCCCACCATGTAATAATAATTCAAAAGTTGAAAAACTAACACCGAAACCAATAAAAACTAAACTAAAACAAGAAAATCCACTCTGGAAACTAACTGAAATGGAACTGAAATAAACCCCCCAAACAAACAAACAAGTCAGAATGCAATTTTAAAAAAAATTCAAACTCCCCTGCAGCCCTGAATTTGATATGCATAAGGAAATGGGTGGATAGATGGAAACAATGGCTGGTGGACAGAACAGGAAGTTTTGAAGCACACATATGTTTTTTTTAACTGGATACCCTGCTTATATGTTCAAGTATAGATGGTAAATAAAAGATGGACGCAAGCTTTAGGGTCAGAAAAGTGCCATAAACCTGGCTCCCGGATATTTGTCTGACCTCTTGCAGACTTATACCCCCCTCAGATCTCTTAGATCAAGTGATCTTTTGCTTTTAGCCGTACCAAGGTCGAGGCTGGTTCATAGAGGCGATCGAGCATTTGCAGTCGTAGCACCTAAGCTGTGGAATAATTTACCCCCATACATCAGACAGGCTCCTACTGTCAATCTTTTTAAATCTTATCTTAAAAAACATTTTTGTTTACTGGCTTTTAATACAGCATGAGAGTTATTTGTTAATTCATATTTGGTGTTTGCTATCAATACTCTAAGTTATTTTATTAGGTATGTTGTATTCTTGTACAGCACTTTGGTCAACGCTCCTGTTGTAATTAAATGTGCTATATAAATAAATAAACTAAAAACTTTAAACTATAACCTGCATTTTTGGCAATGGCCAGCAGGGCAGATACATTTGGTTGCAGAAAGGAAAAGGAAAATGACCTCTGAGTATTTTCCTGTTGAGTGTGTGGTCTTAATTATGAAAGTGAAAAAAAAAAAGAGATAAAGGAAGGTATGCTTTAGGGTTACTTTTTTATTTAGAGCCACAACTATTTGGAAACAGTTGGACTTCACATGGTGGGCATACTGGTGGCTAGTAGAGTTTATGAGCCAAACAAAAAATACTGTTGCCCCCAAAGGATAAATCGGCTAACTAGCCGATTGGTTCCCTCATCCGTAGTGAGCTAATGCAGCGGTCCCCAACCACCGGTCCATGAGTCTTTTGGTACCGGACTGCGAGAGTGGAGGCTCAGGTGTGAAATGTATGTTTTTTATTGGTTTTTATCGTTATTTTGTTATTGTTTTTATCGTTAACTAGGTTTCCCTGGGTCTTTTCCCATGTGTTATGAATAAATCTTCTTTTTTTTGGTAGTGGTACTGGTTTTATTTTGTTGTATTTAGCCGCGACACTTTAAAGGACGACCCCTGAAAATACTGTCGGACATAAACTGGTCCATGGCGCAAAAAAAAAGGTTGGACCGCTGAGCTAATGTACCTGACTGTTTGCTGCAGCTTCATATTTAGCATTCAGACACACTAGAGGGGAGTCCATCCTCTCACAACTGTCTGCGAATGAGTAGTGATTACACAGACGAGAGAAATCCTGGATATCTTTCTGTGAAGGCAACTAACATAAGTGTATTTCCTAAAATTTGATTCAAACCCATTTGCTTTTATCATTGTGACACACTGCAAAAAAAAGGAGAAAAGAATAAAAATTGCCCCGCAGAAGTGAACGCACGTCCACCTGCTGTCCCATCGCGTCTGGAGCTGCGCTGCATATAAAAGAGAGAGCGGCTCAGCCTGCAGCAGATGACAAGAGCAAATTTTGACTGGCAAACAACTGGTGGGATCCGGGCTACAATCTAAATGAGAATTTCTGAGCGGCAAGAATAATGAGACAGTTTACTTTCATTGCATCCTCAATGAGAAAAGTATTGACCCACCTTGTGTTCCTGTGGCTTTGCATCTGCAGTACAATAACAGGACAACAGCAAATAGGATGCTCATCTGGAAGAGAAAAAAAAGTAATTTACTGGCTAAAATGTTGACCATTCTTTCCTCTCAAATCATTAAGGCAGAGTGGAGTTGTAATTGCTGTTTAAGGAAAATAATCTCTGCACTGAGCAGCTTACAAAAGACTATGAATTTGACCTGTGGGTGTTTGGTTTATACAATAGAAATAAAAGGCACTTACCTTGACTGATTCTACTGTGTGTAGACAAACGTGAAGGAGAGTAGGGGTGCCTTCCCTCTGGGGGTGGGACCAGATGGTTTCTTTATACACATCCTGTGCAAAACACGAGCTGTGGGACTTTGCCACCTCTCCCTCCCTCTGTTATCCTCTTTCCTGTAGCAGCCACAAGTGGATCAACTGGCTTATGTTTCAGGGTCGTGAGCAGCAAATGATCTCTTCAAGTAAGGCCAAAGATAAAGAGAATAATTCCCCAGCTTTCTGCTGAGAAAAGCTGAAGAAAAGAAAAAGACACTTACTTGTCATACTTGTCCTCATATAGCACTGGGCCGGTGTTAGAGAGCACACGCTATCTCTTACAATCTTTGCAGAGCTCTGCTTTCTCGATTGTTTGGCCTTGCTGACCACAGCATGCGACTAAAGCCCCAAAAGATATTGACCCAGCAGCACACAAGCTAAATGAGTTTTGAGGACACAGTTCTTGCTCAAAATACAAAGGCTCAGGACTTTCCTCCACTTGCAAGAGGAGATATTTTAAACCTCAAATCCAATATGTTGAATTTGCAAGGTAGAGAAGTCAAAAAATAAGCTATGTGAACGATAACGGTAGCTTTATTTGCATGCAACTGGTGGGAATAATGAATAATAGTATGGTTTTATCTCGCGCAGCAATAGCTGACTGATCACATAGCATCACAAGCTAAAATAATAGGGAGATTTTCTGCAGAGCTCTATTAAAGACAGCAGTAAATATGTATAGAAATTTCCTCGAGATCAAGCGGCTCTCACTGCCCACTCTAAACCTACTATAACAGCAAAAACAATGGAATTAGTCAGTGTGCAAAAATGAGCTGGCCAATACAAAGACGTGACAGTTAGTTTGCTTTCCCGTCTTAAAGATAAAGGATTAAACAAAAAGACCACTTTCCACTATTGCTGACTTCGATTTGGTTTAATTCAATTCAAATTTCTTTATCAGCCCGTGAATGGAATTTTATTTGCAGAGTTTGAAACAGAAATCCATAACAAATCAGCTCATTCTCAAGCGTTCTGTCAAACTTTGCAAACAGTTCAGGGGAAAAAAAGGCAAAGAAAATGAAGTTTTCTCATAATATATGAAGCGATATGGTTCTAAGAGCAAAAAGTTACTGACTCATTTTAAAGCAAAATATAGAAAAGGCATCAAAGGACAGAGAAAGAAGACCACGCAGTGTTGGCTCAGGTCTTTTAAGGAGATTTTCTTTGCCCACCACCATCCTACTTGTATGCTGTTCTCTGTGTTTTTTTCCCTTTTACTTCCAACCGGCAGCTCTTCTGTTCTGCCCAAAGGGACATTGATCTCGGGTCACTGAGTATGGGCAGCCTTTGAGAGGCGAGTGTTAAGTGTCTGTGCTCCCTGCTGAAGAAATAATACACAGACCTCTTCCAAATTACATCATAGTGTACATTTTTACAGCTTGGTAAAGCATCTTCTTTGCTGTATTGGTGAGAATGGAGCTGGGTGGTTTTTCCAAGTTGAACTTGTATTTCAGTGGCAACCTTAAGGTCCATTTATTAGCACTTTCTAAAGATTCCAGCTGCATCCCACGGCCATCTCTAAAGTTTCATTATCAAGAGCAAAAATGATGTGACCTTGAAGTTAATTTTGCCTGACTGGTGTTTGGCCAAGATAGTTCAAGCTGATACTAAACAGCTTGTAGTATTTGTCAGCCAAAGGCCACGAGAAGGGATTGAGAGCATAGCATGGAACATCTTAGCATTTTGTTAAAGATATTTAAAAAAGCTAACAGTGTTATGACATTTTTGACCATGTGAATAATATGAACAAATTGTGTTTTATTCTGTTACAAGAAACCACTGCCATTGGGGTGCGCCAGGGAGCCCACTGGTTGCCATTGTTTTGGCAGGGTGTGCGTGTCAAATCAAAGGATTTCACACTGAAACGATTAATGTGTTTTGCTTCACTAGTTAGTGGTTTGAGTGTTGTGGCTAATGTGTATATGTGCATCAGTGGTTTTGAAAATAATCTAGATTTTTTTTTTTTTTACAACCATGGACTTGAATATTAAACTTTAATATACAAACTGTCTCGTCTCTCTTGTGCTGTCTTTTTATTGCGCTCTCTTACACTTACAACTCTTACAATTGTCAGAAACAGTTTGAATCCATAGACAGTCCAAGCATTAGTTTTAAAAGATTTAACAACAAAAGGAAAATCCACCAATATCTGGTGGATTTTCCTTTTGTTGTTAAATCTTTTAAAACGTAATGTCTGATAAATAACACTGGATTTCACTGGCAATTATATTTGGCATCACGCTTGCATTTTAATCCAGCCTTTCCACGCCTTTCCCCTCCTGTAACATATTTGCATTTCAATTTAAAACTTCTCACTGGAAAATAACACATATTCTTAAGAAGGCTCTTTGCTGTTGTTTACAGCTCACACAAAGTGTGCAGGAGAAGATGCAGCTCTTTATCCCAGAGCTTCGTTTTAACGTGATAGAGGCCTGCCACTGTATATATATGGGTTGTGCTTTCAGTGTTTCCACAGGACTGTGGGTGCTCCTATGTAGGAGGAATGAAAACAAAGGGAAAGACAAGAGCGCTGTCATACTTCCTTCTTTTTCCTCAAAATATGCTGTGTGGTGATGGGGGAGTTTAAATAATAAAAAAAAATAGATCAAAGAGGAAACAGCAATATTTTATCATCCTGGCTATGATTACCTCCCATTGCTCAAATGATAAATTTTTAGGTTTTTAGAATGAACCTCTTCACAGGCAGGTGATGTTGTGACTCATAATGATCTAAATGAGACCTTGAATCCATTAGTCTGAGCAGTGTGAATAACCAGGGGCTGGAGATTTTGTGGAGGTGGACAGCTCTGTCTCTGTATTGGCCAGAACCTCAGAATCAAAGGATATTCACCCACAAGAAACTAATGGAAGATGGAAATGAGCCTTTAGGGGAACCTGGGTTATTACTCTGGTAGAAAAACCTGACTTCAATCCAGAAAACTTTCTTGTCACAACACCTGTCCCAGGCACTTAGGCTCCCTGTGGTTCGTGAGCAGAGCTGGGGCAGCTGGTTCCATCCTTTCATTAGCCTTCTCGTGAATCTAATGCTTTAGTTGGATGATGCTGATGCTCCTTGTGCCCTCTGGCTCGAGGTTGTATGGCTCTCTGAGGCTGAATCAGTCCAGCTGCTCTTCCCTGCTGCTGCTGCTGCTTCGGCTTTGTCTCTGGTGGCATTAGCCTTCCCAGGCTGCTGGCATCAGTGGAGCTTGTGGTGCTGCTGCTGGGGCACCGGGAGGAGCTGCGTGATGCCCGCTGCCTGAGATTCTGCGAAATAGATCTATGGAGGTTCGTCATGGAGGAGTTGGCTGCCGTGGTGACCACCCAGGGGTGGCGGACGGCTTTTTCGGCAGTGAGGCGGGTGGCCGGGTCCAACACTAGCAGGTGCAGAATGAAGTCCTTAGCCAAGTTGGACACTGAAGGCCAAGGCTGTGGATAGAACAAGCAGACTATTAACACTCTCACCCAAGAAGATGACAATTCAGCCTACAAAACCCCTCACACACACACACAGACACCCACAGCGCTCTAATAGCTGGGTATCTAGAAGAGGCGCATGCACAGATTCCGAGCTGCTTCAAAGCGGGATGCAAGATTTCATTCTAACAAAGCAATAAAACTATGATCCCTGAGCTCTGCAGGCCTAACAAGCAGAACTAAACTCAAAAGAAAGCTAAATGTCACTGGGCAAAAGGAAGCAGCAGTCTTGGCTGAATGAATACAAAGACTGGGAGGTAGGACAGCTCTGCTGCATGTGTGGGATTTTTTTGGGTGCACAATAAAGGCAGCAAAGATGAGCTTCAGTGGAATCCATTGCAAATCATCCGCCTTGTCATGACCCAAGCTGACATTAAAGAGTGCTTTGAAATCGGCAAAGCCATCTTTGCAGGGTGAGAGAAGACATCAGAATCCTTATCATAATTCAAATTCATTAAATTATTCATCACAGCCTTGGTTCTTAGTCAGGGAATCAACTTTCTAGAGGCCTGCCTCGGGAAAGTGATGACCTTTGTGCTTCCATCAAATTTTAAATAAAAATATTATTGATACAGATTTTCAACTAGATTGATCTGGAATCAAAGCAAAAAGAAAATCAGGCAACTGGTTAATGTTGAATGGTCATAATCATTATCACAATTTTACAAAAATCCTTGATTACAATTAAACTAAGAAAACATACATATAAATATATTCAAAACAATAAAAACTTGACATAATAAAGCAATACTGTAAGTAAAAATGACAACAAAAGGTCGCTGTGCTTGATGTGACCAAGAAGTTTCACATTTAAAAGAAATTAACTTCTCTAATTGTACAAATTTCAGATGGTTCCACTTGTCTGGCTTTTAGCAAATTAAATCCATTTTTTTTCTAATGTTGGCATTAAGAGACAGTTTTCATCTTAGAACCTGGTCCAGTGCAATACTGATTTATAGTTTCACATATATGTGAAGCCAGAGATTTGCCAAAACTCACTTATATGTTTTATTTAAAGCACAGTTTGTCATCCAGCCAAGCACATTTTTTTTATTTTTTAATGAGAGGATATTTTCAGTATGAGAGTTTTCAGTATGTGATTGAATTGTAGGAGTACAGTACCACTTGGGCCACAAAAGGAACTATCGTCTATGAAAAAGTATTATTTAAAGATAGAGATGAATTGTAGTCCTTCTAAATTTTGACACTTTTAAAAAAATGGCAACTAAAAGAGGTCCTAAAACAGAACCCTGTGGTACACCTTTGTTAACACTTATGTAACTAGAGTAATTAGAAAACAAATTGCATGATTTTTCCATCAAATTTGGTGATTTCAATTATTACTGAGTAGTATTGAACACAATGAAAAGATCCCTTTCTTAATCTCTGTTCTCTATTTCCATATTCAGCACAGTGCGCTCAAATATTTCTGTGGCATGTTTGTCTGAGGACTGAAAAAGCTAAACGCAGTGAAATCAGAGTGTAAAACTCTCTGCTTCTTTGCTCAACCTTGCTCAGACTAAATCTCACTCTTTAGGGAGGTCTAGCTCTCCATTTTAATCCTGAAATACATTTCTCTCTCCTTTTTTTGTCTCTGGCGGAGTAATGACAATTAATCAAGCATGAAATTGACAATCGCGAGACTGTTGCCGGTGAGAGGAATTCAAAGAAGTGGGGGACTTTCTTATTCTCACAGTGTAGTGACTGGGGGTGGGGTGGGGAGTGTGAGTGTATAAGCACAGCACAGGGTGCTGAGCTGCCAGCAGAACGAGTCATAAAAAAAAAGAAAAGATTCTCAGTCAAACTTTCTTCTCACACTGTTGTTATTTCACACCTGAGAGGCAGGCAGAGTGACACCGTTTGATTGAGCTCCCACGACTAACAAGTCTGACTTTCCCCTTTATCTGGCACTGGTGGTGATTTGGCGAGGCCTCTTATTACCTTGCCATGAAATACACACTTGATAGCAGCTGTGGCTAGCAGATGCCTTTTGTCCTTGATCTGAAATAACGGGAATACATACGTTTAGTGCCTGATGGCAATGTATGAGAAAAAAGCTGGAATTATGCAGTAAAAGTCTTTGATGCTGCTGTTGAGAGGTATCAAAAGTTTCCCTTCCTCCTGTACACTTAAAGAAGAAGAGACATAACTGAGTTGCCTCCTTGGAACCGAGCCTCCTTCAGGAAGTTTATCTCTCCCCCTTATTTTGAACATTTTTCACGTCAAAATACACAAAGGCTTTATTGCGTTTAGAGGAAGGGGGCGAGAGCTAGTGTTATACATCACTGCTGAGCTGAGAGCTAGCCAACGAGGGGAGAGAAAGAGAGAGGAGGGAGATGAGTGGAGTGCAGATACGGTATAAGCAGTGGAAAAACCTACAGGGCTTGGCTTATTGAGCAACATCTTGTTAGAGTGAATGAGAAGCTCCAGTGACTGTGTTTGCGCCACGCTACATCTTTACCTGACAAAGCTGTAATTGCAACAAATGAAGAAAACGCTAGAAGCTTGGATTGCGCTAATGTGATCAGGAGGATAACGCACTTTTGAGTAATGAGTGTTACCGGCTCAGCTCAGGCCCGCAACAAACAAAGGACAACCGGGTTCAATTTCCTGATCAGTTTATCTAATTGAACATGTAGTGGGGTGTGGACGTGTCAGGTGTCAGTGGTGCATGGTAAATGTTTGCAGGGTGCTGGACAGGGAGAAGCAGAAGATGCCCAGAGAGTGGACTAAAAGAGCAGGCGTTATACCCTTTGTTACTCTCACCTCTCAGGTGCAACCATCAAGGCTCCTGCTGGGAGTAAAAAGGGAGAAGCAGCAAGAGCAGATCACATGAAGCACTCCACGAGTGTCTGTCTCACAATTTACTGCAATCTGATTCACCTGGCAGCCTTCCCCGAGCAAGAAAGCCAAGGTAAATATGCTTCATCATAATAAGTCCAAATAGAGAAGGTGGCCTGTTGCTAATTCAGGTGAAAGTACCAGCTAACCCACAGTAATCAAAATATCAATACTCGGATGCAGGAGAGAGTGGGCTGTCATGTACAATATACTGTGGCCAAGTGGAGGCTGGGGCTGTTCACATGGTGCTCACTAGGGGGCAGACTGGCCTAACCATTACCCCATTTGGCCTCCTGCTTGGAGATGTAGACATTTGGGCTGGGTCAGGAAAGTGTGGCTTCCATAACACAGCGGCAGAATGCAGAGGAGGTTACCAGGCTACCTGGACAGAACTAATGCGAGGACTGCTGCTTTACATGCAAAAGACTGCCACACATTCACGCTCGCAGGCACACAAACAAAATACAGTCACACAGATGAGATGTCCCCGATTATGTGCAAAGGAAATTATTTGTCTTATACAGAGAGAAGGGACTAAGTGATAAGGCGTTCAAAGCCCTTGAGGCTACATCCGTTCCTTCTTCTGTCCTGCTTGTCCTCTGCCCCCTCCTCTTTTCCTCACTCGCATCCTCCCTCACTCCCGTGCCATCAACACCCGGCTCCCCCTCTTCCTCACGCTCACTACTGAGCAAACACATCAGCGTGAGTTTGCACTACAGGTCCTCAGGCGAGGAGCTGCTGCACCTGTGAGTGGAGCGTGCATGGCACGTATGAATGTACCGTTTGTGTGTCTGCTGCTAGTGCAATAAAAGAAGGGGTGGGAGCTGCCGGTGAGACAAAGGGACTCAATTCGTGGGAAGGTGCCAGCGGCCTTCTGCATTTCCGATTCAGTCTCACCTTCGCCTCTCTCCTCAAACCTCCCCCATCCCACTCACATTTTCACGCAAAATTACACACATGCATGTGCCCAAAGTCCCCGTTCAGCCTGAATAAAAACAAAAGGTTGCTGATACATTTGGAAAAATGTTTGTAATTGCAGCCCCTGTGTATTAATTTACATAGTGAGGAAGAGGAGAAAAAACAGTTATGTCCATCTGTACCTGAAGTTAATCCTTTTTGCTACACTGCATCATTGAATACATATTTATACATGGTCTCCGATGACTGCAGTCTGCTGTAAATGTTTAAAAAAACCCATGTGTTAATGCATGTGGTTATACAGAAATATGCTAACTTACTTAACATGGCTTTGGGCTGGGTAGAGTGAAACTTTTAGGCTTAAAAGTAATAACTCATTCCTGTAACACTGTAAATGCAAACAGTACCCTCACTTATATTGAGTTATCTGCATTGAGTTTTTGCTTTAGAGTACAGCCTTGCATACTTGTTTGATTTAATAATTTGATCTGGTTTCATCGTCTGCACTGTTAATATTTAACTTTAAACCCTTAAGTTAGCAGCGCAGGGATTTTTGTTTCAGTAATTTTGCAGTCTTGTGGTGATTGAGATTCTTGTTTTGATTAGTGCTCCTGGTCAGTGGTGTTGTTAGGGTTTGTGGACCTGTTATTGCGCAGCGCATGGGGAACAGAAATGTAACAAAAGTGGGATTTTTTTAGTTCTCTTTTCTTTTTAAATGATAAAATTTGCTAAACCTAGGTTGTCCAAAGTGCATTTAATTCAAACTGAAATTCTTTTAGTTCATGTGAATTATCCTCATTAGTACTAAACACTCAAAATATTATTATTCACCCTTATTAAGCAGATACGCATATTTTACGAGGCAGCAAGTCTACATAATTTTTATGCATTTATTTATTTATTTTTTGTAAAGCCCATTAAACAAATTTGTGTTGCCGTAACACTTCATAATGCAAAAGGGGCTGATACGCTGGATAGGTAACAAAAATCTAATAAATGTACCGGGCTTGCTCTAATACAGCACTGCAGGTTTTCAATAAATTAATAGCAGCGGGTATTTGGGTTTTAAACCATATCTAGATTTACCAGATGGTTTCCACTGTTTAATATTATCACTTGTTGTGTCAAATTGTACTAATTTACTGCATCTCTGCCATCTTGTTGAAGCAGAATGTGCACTGCCAGCAAATGTCTTCAAAGGCTGTCTTGCCATGCTGACTGCATCTGTGATCATACCAACTTTATTTTTACTCCTTTTTTTCCTATTGACCACAGAAATCGAGTTAATTATGTCTTCATTCCTTTTGACTGCTTTACTTTTCAGTGTCTCGCTATGGCATTTGCTTTGTTTGCACTGTTACGCCATACTGGGACACTTGATTGGAACGAGCCATTGTTCATGTTATTGGCAACACCTGCTCTCCAGTCTCTGTGGAGGTGAAAATGCACAGATTGGATTGACATCCAATCACATTCACTTGTAACATCTCAAGTCAAGAAGATATCACTCCAGGCAAACCACCCCTGTCATTCAGTAGTAGTACGCCGTAAGACACTGAGGATCCAGTCAGTCAGTGTTCCCCTTCTTGCTGCGAAAAGCACATTTTTTGGGAAGGGGGCAAAGTCCAATAGTCACTTTGTTTAATTGGTGGACATGTCATTCCAACTGATGCGCTTCAAGTCAAGTTTAGTATGTGAAAGAAATTCCTGAGGCACCCAAAGAGAGGAACCCTTCTTAATGACATGAGGAGCCCTTGTGATGACAGACGTCCACGTTTTGTGGGTACTTGTCAACCTTCACTACATTATTATCACAGCGTGCGCGCTTAACTGTGTTGTCACTCTGCTGGAGAGGGTGGATACTCGCACATGACAGAGAATAAGTGCCTTGTCAACATGGAAATGTGATTGATGGCTGATCTATCAAGCCCTGGACTGTTACTCAGCCATGTATGATGTCTTTATAATACGACCATATGAATTTACAGATTGATGCCTTGACTGCATCTCACTGAGATGTGAGAGACTGAGCGTACGGTTCTATAAATGTTGCTTTTAGCTTTAATGTCAAGACTTTTTCCTCACTAGCGTGGCCTACATATGTGCTATGTCAAAAACCACCGTGAAAAACATAAAATAAGCTCTTGCATGAAGTTTAGAAGGATTTTGCATTATTGTTCAGCTGGTGGTCAGTGCAGCGGTAAACACAGGGATAATAGTCCAGGGAGCCTCTTGTATGCCAGACTAAAATGTCAGACTGCATCCCTAAGAATCGAGCCAGGCTTAAAGCCCAGTGAATAATCCAGCGTTGTGTGTAATCAGCGTGAAAGAACAAGCCCGAACTCACTACTGAGCTTGACTGAATAGGCTTTTAAAAACACCCACTTCAGTTATATGATATAGGGAAGTGGGGAGAAAATCACGCAAGGCCCCATTTCCCACCATTTCAAAGCATTCTCAAAGAACCAAACCAAGCGAGGAACTCAAAGACATCACAACAAACTTTCACATTTTCTTTCATGTGCTTTGCAATATTGCAGAAGAAGACATGAAAACAAGGAGAGGTTCACCTTGTTACCACACCAGTACTGCAATGTGCTGAGCTGACTTTTTTTTCCTACTTATGTCAGGCAAGGATGGAAGGATGGTACCATTTCTGGTAGTTCTAAAAGCGCAGTGATTAAGGTATGAATTATTATTGTGTGGTGAGTAGATGTAATGACCATATGTGAAGAAATGTTTTGCATAATTTCAGAGCATGCACGTCATAAATAATGCCAGATTATACTATAGGGAGAAGACCAGATGTCAAAATGAAAATCAGGGATTTAGTTAAAACTACATTTTTTTCAATGATTATGCTGGAAGCAGATGCACTTCAGTGGGTGAGGCCACAGCTGGCCAAAAAGTTGAAAATGAACAAAGACGCATTTCTAATAGATGCTCAAGGTTACCTTGACAGTTTTCTTCAGCTTCTTTCTGTTTTCAAGATTAAGATTTAATGCCTTATGCCAAAACAAACTGGGTTTTTCCCTAACAAAAGTAAAGTTGGTATTTAAAAAGAGAGCGCAATGGCAAGATTGCTTGTAAGAGGTGGAAACTTGGAGATTTTTGCAACTGAGCCTCCTGCATATGCATTCCTGGCAGTTTCTTTCTCAAGGCATAAAATATAGAAAGAGGAATATTTAAATCAAGCATGAAAACTCATGCAGGTGCAGGATTATCATAGCCTGCACGATCAGATTTGAAGTGAAATAGCTGAAGAACTGAGAGAACAAAGGGATGACGACATGGACTTTGAACCCTATCTTGAAAACAATCGTGCCTCAGATAGAGATCAAACACAGTTTTCCCTAATAAAGTTTTATTACAGTCAAATTAAACTGTTAAAATTTCAGGACCATGGACAGCGCTCACAGTTTTCACCATAATCTCATGAGTTGTCCTCTAACACGACCTGCACGGATTGTCAGACACACACACACACACACACACACACACACACACACACACACACACACACACACACACACACACACACACACACACACACACACACAAGATTCCCCATGAAATCTGCAAAAAAATGCGTTGCACATGTTGACGGTAAAGAAATAAACTTTTGTTAATCAGGCATTTCCTGAAGTGATCTAAGTTGTTTTAATAGAAGAGCGCAACAGAACCAATGTCAAAAAATATTTGCACGGTTTGCAGTCCCACATTAGAGCCTGTCAGTTACTGAAGAATGTTTTCATTATAATGATTCTCTGCCACATTAGGCCTAGATTTAACATATACATGTATGACCTAAATTTAAATGCTTTTCTGGTTGCAATTAACAAGCTGTGCCTGTCCTGTTAGGAAATTACCTGCAGCTGAATCTCATCACTCAGTTTGCGATCATGGTCCAAACTGAATGGCTCCTGGGAGATTGGGCATGTTATATTGAAATAAACCGACTGTTTAGAAACCAGTGCAACATGTAGATCACAAATAAAAGTTACCACAGCACTATTTGGGAAGTATAAAAGAAGTATAAAACTTGATCATAATTTTGCATTCCATAAACCAAGCAATCACTGTGCTAGCAACAAGCTACAGCACGTTAACAGTTACTTTAAACAGACAGTTTCGCTGAGTGTTGCTAGAGTTCAGCATATGAATACCACTCTCAGTGGGGGAAAAGTCACCTCACAATATAAAATGCAAAGAAAACACATTTAACTGTATAAAAATATGATTTCAGTATGGAATTATTTTAGCACTCTACCTAGTTAGCTGCTAAAAGGCTAATATTAGCTATGTGCTAGCAACCTATACTGGCTTGACCTAAGGCACTTCGAAACATATTGATGTTAATAATACTTTAGCTTTTAAATCATCCACATTCTACACCAACACAAGTGACATGGTTTAGGTTAATTTGGATACTTATCAGTAAGTCGGCCTACAGATTTTCAGGATCCTACTGTGTTAGATTTTGTATTGTTGATTGTCATTTATGCTTAGAAATATTTAACCATATATGCTTAGAGGTGTATAATCATTTGTAGATTGAAAGAATGTCTCATCCTAGGAGGTCTGTAACAACTCTGAGTAGCATGAAGGGGGAGTGCGTTCACTCCTCTACAGAGTGTTCTGGCATAGATCACACACCTCCTAGGAGAGGTCGTATTTTCTCTTTGTTGATATATGTCATAGCAAACATATGTATATCTCTTTAAGTATAAGAGCCTTTTGTTCAGATGGACCCGCTAGACTCCTGGCACCAGCGTTTGGGGAGTCTTCACAGGGTCACATCTTGACCTCACACACACACACACACATACACACACACACACACACATACACACACACACACACACACACATACACAGTATTCTTTGTTCACATGTATACCTATGTAAGATGTTATATGTTAATGACCCTATGCATATTCATGTAACCACAATAAAAGGAGTGCTATGGGGAACCTGGCTGAGAGTCTGACGGAGGTCAAGTGGGGGAACGACGCTTGACCCCAGGCAGGTCTCCCTCATGCATGAGTAACATGAAGAACTTTGCCTACTTCGGGTCTTGCTTGCTGTGTAATTATATTGTCCTCAACGTTCCAGCGAATAGGTTCAAGCTACAAACCTATCATACTGTTTTCCATTTTCACCTGGTCCTTACGGCTGATATCCACTTGTTTGTCATTAAAGGGTATGTTTTTCAGTTCAGCCTGTAAATTACATCTGTGGGCTACTTTTCCTGCTCATAGTGTCTCTAACAACATTTTGTGTATTTTTCATTTCATGATTAGCAGAAAAACATCAACAAACAGGCACATTTACCCACCAAAAAATTAATAAAAAGACAAAAATTCTTCTTGAATCTGCTGTGGGTCGCACTTAAATCCAATCTGTCTTCATATTTCCTTTATTCTGGTCAAAGAGTTTTAGCAGTAGCACAACGTGCTTATGGTGCAAAATTTTCTCATTTAGTTTATTAAATCCTCTAGAACCTCTATTTGCTATCCAAAATTACTTACTAAACATAACTGAACAAAAAGTCCAGTAAACTTACATTTCCACGGAAGCTATATTTTCCTCTCACAATGGATCTGTAGAGCCGTGTGCGGCTGTCATCCTCAAACGGCACAGTTCCACTCAGCAAAATGTAGGCAATTACCCCTAAAGCCCACATGTCCACTGCACAGGAATAGGGTCTCCTCAGCAACATTTCAGGAGCCATGTACTCAGGGGTTCCACAAGTGGTCCTCAAAGACCACGACTCTCCAGTTTCCTCGTTGCCTCGTTCAGAAATCTCACACCTGGTGAGTGTGCTGGCAAAAGCAGACAATCCAAAGTCGGTCACCAACAATCTGGAGTCTGCTCCGGGGTGGTAGTACAGAAGATTCTCAGGCTTCAAGTCTCTGTGGGTGATTCCCAGGCTGTGCAGGTATACCAATGCAGCCAGTATCATCTGGATGGCCTGGGTAGCATCTCGCTCAGTGAAGTGGCCCCTGCTGACAACACGGTCCAAAAGTTCCCCTCCTGTCGCCAGTTCCAGTACCATGTAAACACGCTGTGGAAACTGGAACACCTCAACCAGCTGAATGACATTAGCATGGCTCACCCTCTGCAGCACTGCTAGTTCAGAATCACACACCTCACGACCCTCTGGGGCCTCTACCTCCATCATTTTTATGGCAAAGGGCTGGCGAGTTGCCCTGTGCTCCACACGCACAACACGACTGAAGCTTCCACGACCAATCAGGGCTTTGATGTCATACCTGACAGGGCAGAAGGGGAATGGTGACTCATTACAGCATAACTATCTCATGATACACTGCTGCAAAGCACTAAATGTCTCTCCCTGCAGCTGCAGTCCTGATGTATGGGAATATATGTTTTGCACTATGCTATACAGCATGCAAAGTCGATCAAACCAATATGTATGATCCTGATTTAGATCGCCAATAAACAAGGCAATACTTTATGCAAGCTTTGAATTATGGGATGATGAGCAATACACATGTTTCCCCTTAAAAAGGAATCAGTTTTGTTCCTTTAATTGTTTCTAGGCCTTTATCTGACAAGTACAGGAAGGCGGTGTTTCCGGCATTAAAACCCCCAAGGATCTCAAATGACTGTCTACCATTATTGCAGGATGTTGGGTTGGAAAGAATGAGAAAGACGAATGTTAAAAGGCTCCTATGAGCACTGCAAATGCAGGCTTTTCCACTTATGTTTGGCTGTAAATTGCTATTGCCAAATAATGTACTGGCCTCAAGATTAGTGGATAAAAGCCAATCTATCAGTTGCCACTTTCCTGGATTTTGAGGGGCCTAAATTTCAACCATCCACCATGTTATATTTGATTCTTGATTTTTTTTTTTCCAGTACAAGATTGGCAGATTTAAATATCATGGATGTACAAAATACAATTTCCAGCAAGCATAGCATGAAAAATACTGTCTGCTTTAAAAACTCTGAAGAAATAATTATTCAAACTGTGAACACTTACCGTGCTGTGACGCGTGGCTCAAACTTGTCCTTATACCTGGGAACCTTGTTCCATTCTTGTCTTTGTTTGATTTGCTGTTTGCTGCTTGGTCCTAGGTGAACACTGGCAGAAAACCATGGATTTTTTTGCTTCTTCTTTTGTTTCTTTGGCTCATCATCATCCTCATGTCCTTTACTGAAAGCTACTAGTGACTGCACCACACTTACATAGCTTTTCTTAGATGCCTCAGGCAGCACCTTACTGTTCCCACAACCCATTTCTAAGACCAACATTTACTATGGAGCGAGCCGAGATTCCCCTTCATCTGCTGTGAACTGAAAGTGGCCTGAAAAAAAGAAAAAGAAAACCCAAACAAACCCAACTACCTGCTTGAGGTGTGTACACAGCAACAGTAAAGCTCCACCTTCCCACTAAGTTTGAATTTGTCAGGTGTGTGAAGTGATCCTTTCAGTCACTTGTGGTAAAAATGTCACGTAAACAGCAGTTGTTTTGAAGCTATTGTCACTCCTTGCAGATTGTTGCTATACTGCCACAGTAGCAGGAAAAGGAGTCAGGACTCCTGTCACTAGGCAACATAACACTGTAACCAAGAAAAAACAAAAAAGTGGAAAAAAAGAGAACAAATTCTTCTCCAAATTAAACATATAACTAAATAAATAGTCTTTCTACATGCAGATATGTGAGTGCCGGGAGTCAAATATTGCTGATGAGGCATTTCTTTTGATTTAAAATAAATTTAGCATGGGAGTCTAAGGAGATCCAGCCTCAGGTGGCAGATGTGGCAAGCAGGTTTCTCCTTGCTTGTTGGTCACAATAGTTGTGACTAACAAGTCCTAAATCATGCCTTGATTTGCAACATGTTTTACTCTGTGGGATCATTTAAAAGCTATCTTTTGAACATAGACATCTAAAGAACTGAAAGTCCCTTTAAAGCAAAGGAGTCGCCTCCTGCTGGATTAACTTTGGGGTTATTTCCATTTAAAAGAATATCTTATATGTATGTATATATGTATGTATGTCCAGTCTTTACATTGTAGATGTATGATTCCTGTCTGGATTAAAAACTGGATGGTGAATTTTGCTCTATTTCTATGTGCCCCCACATTTGTATATACATACATTTCAGAGGCCTGCAGTAACTGTGGTTCTCACACAGTGAAAAAAGTGGTGGATTTTAAAGCACCAGAGGCCAGCATATTTGTGAGTACCAGAGTGCCAAAAATACTGGACTCCCAAAATGCAGCTCAATAGCACCCTGATGACATCATCAGGTTTATTCTTTCCAGCTCTGAAAAGCTCACTTCAGAGCTACAGGAAACATTATCCAAAATCCTGGGCCCCATTGAACTTCATGCATAAAAATCAACGGTGGCATGGTGGTGCATTGGTTAGCACAGCAAGAATTTCATGGGCTCAGATCTTCCTGGGGGCTTTCTGTGAGCAGTTGGCATGTTCTTCCTGTTTCTGTATATTTATTTATTTTTTTGTCTCTGGGTGCACTGATTTCCTTTCACAGGCAAAAGATATCTAAGGTTAACCGGTGAGTCTGAAATGTCTATAGGTATAGATTTGAGAAGGTGACGTGTTGTATGAATGTGGTCTGTGGTGTAAAAGCACTGTGAGCGGTCAGTAAACGCTGAAACTGCTACATAAATACCAGTCTATTTTTTTTAAAGGGGGTTTACAATACACAGATGCAATACAGGATTCCAGGATTCCTGCTACATTTCTCTCTCCTACTTTTGTGTCTTTTTGTGTTAGAAACCAATGCAAAATGTATGTTCACTGTATTGTTTGATTGTTAAGCACAGTCTGTCTTTCAGTGTCCCTGTCAAGCCTGTGAGAAGCGCTAAGCTACTTTTTTCTATTTTCTGCATTATGTTGTGCTGCTGTCATCATATGTTCATAATCTTCAGAGAATGGAACGAGGAAGGCGGGGGGAAAACAAAAAGACATACAGCCTCCTCCATGCCCGCCTTTGCCCAGGACATTGTTTCGAGGAGCTAAACCTTGAAGAAACTGAAGACGACAGGAGGACATGCATTTATTTATTTATTCATGCAAGGCTGCTGAGCAGAGCCAAGACATCACAAAGAGGGGGAGAAGCTCCCTTTTACCACAAGCACGCTGTACATCGAGTTTAAATTATTCTTTTTCACTTGAGCAGCACATAAATAATGTGCTTATGAGGCCTGTATAATGAGTTCATGTTTATGAATAAATTGTGCATGAAGTTTGCATGCTCATGAACATTTGGAGCTCACAGAGGAAAGTAAAACATATTTATAGAAAGATATCCATAACTTCTAGACACTTCTTTTATGATACTTGAAAAGGTTATTTTGGGTTTTGTGACATTTCTATGGCAGCATTATTTTAATCAGTTGTTTGTGGTATTGTCAGATATATATTTTTCATAACTTTTCTGTAGGTAGTGCTTTGCAACTCGATTTTTTTTTTTTTTTTTTTTTACAATTGTCTTTTTAAGTCAGTTAAGTGGATCTGTGTTACTCTGGGTAGACGGAGTAAACTTAAACACCATCCTTTTGGTGCATTTTTTCCCCTGGACACTGGATGATGGATGTGGTTGAATAGTCAATTTTGCTCTGAAATTCTCCCAGCTGAGAATATTGAGCAAGAATGATCTGAGTGGCTGTCATAACAACAACTGTCCAAGTTCTCAAAGTCTAAGGAAAGGTGCTTCAGTGCTTCCCTTATTACCTCCTTTAGTAAAAGATTTGCTTGTTCCTCCTTTATGAAAGGAAAGACAATAATTCATCTGTTCTCGGAATCAACTGACACAACCCATACATGGCGCACATCATGTAGATGGTAAGTGGAAGTGCATTTTCCATTTCATATCAGTGATTGCTGATCCAGGTGCTAAAAACACAGCTGAACTGTGAACAATTTGCTGCTGTAATACAATCTTCTTGTCACGGTGTTGCTCCTTTAAATCAAGATTACGAGTTCCATTAACTATATCAAAGTGTGGTTAAGGTTTGCATTAAAAAAAGGTGAAATCAATTTTTACTTTGTCTTAGATTCAGTCTCAGAAACTCTCTCTAGCAGAAAAACCAAAATTTTTTCTCTTCATTTTATAGGTGGTATATTGCCTTTTCTTTAAAAGATGTATTTTTTCTCAGGGCTTCTCATTAATATAACACTTTGAGGGGACGTAAGATGCACAATTTGTAGTTGATTTTTGTTGTCGAAGTTGTTTGAATGATGCACAGTTTGTATGTTTGCCAAGAAAATATCTGCCACATCATTACACCACCAGAAATATCCTGAACAAGTGACACAAGGCAGGATGGATCCATGCGTTCGTGTTGTCGACGTGACGTTATGACCCTGTCATCTGAAATGTTTTCCAATCTCCTACTGTCCAATTTTAATGAGGCTGTATGAATTGTTTCCTGTGTTTCCTGTTCCTGTGTGGTCTTCTGCTGCTGCAGCCCATCGCATGTTGTGCGTTTAGACAATCTTTCCTGCATGCATTGGCTGTAACAAGAGGTGTAATGATACCATTCAGATATTCAGTTGGAGCCAGGTCTACATGCCTAAATGTTAACGGATAAATCAGATATTTTCATCAAGAGGTTTACCTAACAAACTGGCTAATCAGTGTATATAACTGGTTGTTTTAATTTGTTTCCACTCTATAACAATATTAAGACATTCTCTGTATATATTTTACAGTGATGCTGATGAAGACCCTCAAGCTGAAATGTTTTTCTGTAGCCCTCTGTGCTCTCTTTCTACAGCTTTGTAAAGAATTTTACCCTCTTGCCACTTTCTCTGTCTTTCATTTCTTTTATTTTCTTGTATTTATTAAAAATGTGCGTCACTCTTGCTTTGTGAGAAAAAAAATCATTTCCTGTGGGCCACCAAGCTTATTCCCATAAAAAGGTCTACAGCATGGCACGTATGTACATATATATATATTTATAAAATCAAATCAAAGAAAAACAGTAAATGGAAATGCTTTCAGGATATGAGCAGAGGTTTAGCCCCTATTGCGTAATATTTGTTTTGCATTATGAGGGATGGAAATGTTTATTTATATGAAAATGTCAAAGACGCTATTATGCATCGATGTGTCTTTTCAGAGGTGTAAATTGTGTTGTCACTGGACAGAATATAAGGCTGCATCATCAGATGCTTGTCTGCTGCTATTTTTTTTTCCAGAGGAGCCAAAGGGGATTCTGGGCCTATCAGTCTGTTCTTCTGTCACACACTGTCTATCCCTTCTCAAAGGACTGTACACACACATATACCCCACGCCTCCTCCATATACAGACACACAGAGCCAGCAGAGGGTAGACATCACATCAGCACTGAGGTGGTAAATCGCCCTTCAGAAGCCTTCCTCGAGGGAGTCAGCAGTTCAGCGTTTATCGAACCTCTATCTGATTACTAAAAGGCTGTCCTTGGTTATAAATGAACCCGCAACATGTGTGTGGTATTGGTAATACTGGAGCGTTGGGAATAAAAAAACCATTATGGGTTGAAGTGAATCGGTTTAAGTCAGAGGAGCGGTCAGAGCACAGCTGCCACTTGCCAGTCAGTTCATTACTGTTGTTATTGTAGTGGCAGGATGCGATACCTGTGTGTGAGAGGAGTGGACTGATGCTAGAACAAACTAATGGCTGTGGACTGAAGAGCAGGTGTTCCTAGGCTGAGAGTGGGAAAAAATGGGTTTGAAAAAACCCCCCCAAAACTAGAGAATAGTTCAATGAATACTTGAACTTTGAAAATGTATGCTAAGGTGGGCGAGACAGCATGGAGCCTATTCTGGTGTGCACTTGAAATGACAACTAGCAAGGATGATTGGAAGCAGCATGTTTAAAAAAAGCTGGACCTCCCAGAGGTTGCATAATTCTTTCTTTCCTTACGTTGCCTCGACTATTATTCAGTATGAAAACTACACTCAAATGCATGTGGTCTGAGCATGTTTTCCATGGTTTGGTTAGGCCCCTCGGCTCTAATTAGGAGAAATTTTAATGCTTCAGCATTCAGTGATATTATAGAGAAGAGTGTGCTTCCAGCAGTAGTTTGTGCTCGACCCTTTCCTTTTTCACCTTGGCAATCCCCCCACCCCATCCCACCTGACAAATTGGCACAAAGCCAGGTCTATAAAGAAAAACTTCTCCCAGTTTGATTTAGAAGATCCTAACTGGCCTACACAGAGCCCTGACCTAAAACACCATCCAACAGCTTTGGGATAAATTGGAACTCAGACTGCGAGTCAGACCTTATCACCATCAGTGGCCAGCTTCAGTAATGCCTTTGTGCTGAATAGGAGCCAGTCTTTAAAGCCAGGTTTCAGTATTTTATAGGCCACTGGAGTGGCATACAAATCTATGATTCACAATTTTCTAAGAGTAAATATCACTTTTTAGGTTTTGTTTTTTTTTTAAGTTTTAAATTAAAAGTACTTTCACGAGTTTTATGTTCTGCTTTGCACACACGTGCTTGCTCATTTTTGGTTCTGTCACCTGTTTTGGTTCAGTTCCTATATATGATGCATGTTTTTGATGTTGTGCTTTGCACTGCTTCAAATCACGCACACAGATTGGGAGCTTTTGAGGAGCAGTGTGGTTTGTCTTTTATTTTGAAAAATGACTGGATTCTTTATACCATTCCCATCTGACTTCCTGCCCTCTGTACGCTTGATGTAGCTTTTGGGGGGGGGAGGCCCAGTGCTATTTTAAGTGACACAGAGTGTAGAGCTGCTTCTGGGACCCTGTTCCTGGTTTAGTACACACACACACACACACACACACACACACACACACACCCTTCAACATGGTGTTCAGCGATTGATTTCTGGATCACAGGCAGGAGGACAGAAGACAAAGGAGACAGGGAGATGCAAATTAGGGAAACGAAAAAAGGCCACTGGGTTTAGAGGTGCTGTTTTATTGTGGTTAGAAAGTGTAGTTGAGTAGCACAGGTTTATTTTACTTTCTTTAAAATGAGACATTTGTTCTTTTAAACTCAATCTTTTCTTGTCAGACAAAGTCTCCATTAGTTCTTCATTTGTTGCCCATAAATTATAAAATGTACCCATTAATGTCCCTATGCACACGCATGCTGATCACCCACCTTCATGTGCCAATCACAGCAGTTCCCTGAACCTCGCAGCTTGACGTTTTCTGTAAAAAAATCCAATGTCTGGCACAGCAGAGGGGAAAGAGCTCGACTCTAGAAGTGGATCATCATCTGTCATTTGGAAATACTATCATGGATTTAGGACAAATGATGTTAGCCAAGAAGAAATTATATAGAGAATTATATAGAGAGTAATGTAGAGTTGTGTGTGAGCCACAGAGCAACACAACTAACCACAAACAGCAGCATAACTAATGCATGAAGGCCAAGAAAAACAATGCAGTGGTTGCTAATGTGAATCATCTGCTCAACATCAGCTCAGACGTTCATGAGAGTGAGTCTCTACAGTGTGTCATTGTATCCATCCAGCTCACACGCATTCTCTGAAATCATCAACCTAATCACGTTTGAACAAAGATACGTGTCCAGGAAACACAAAGGCTTCAGGAAAATGGTCAACTTACTGGACAAAGGATATTTTATCCCCACATGCAATTGCTTTTCTAAAATAGCAGTGTGCACAAAACATCACAAGGGAAATATAAAGGGATCTCACAGGTGCTGAGTACTTTGCTACAAGTGTTATTGATGTCCATCATGTAGATTCAATGAATGGAGTGAAAGGCCCCATCTAATTTTTTTTTATTTAGTTGTATTAACATATTTTTTTTCCGATTTCTAGGAATGTAGCACAATATAAAGTCAAGAGCAGTGCCCTCTTGATTTAATCAAACCAATTTATTAAAGCTTTAGTAACTTAGCAACTTTTGAAATTACATTTGATATTTTTCTTTAAAGAGATCCACTGAATTCAGGTGAACTAAAAGGACGTTTCATTTTGATGCAGCTGAAGATGTAAAAGCAGTGTTCTGTTTACATGAAGAGGTCATGGAAACGTTTCTCGCATAATCATCTCTGGTCCTATTGTGCACGTGCCCTAACTTGAAGAACTTTATCAGCCTGTTACATCATTTTGAAGGAAGTTTGAGCCATTCTTCTCTATAACATAGCTTCAATTAATTGAAGTTGGAAGCATGCATTTAATCACAGCTATCTTCAATCAGGCTGAGGTTTGGACTTTGACTGAGTCACTTTCTTTTTAATCCATTCTGTTGTAGATTTGCTGCTGAGCTTGTGATTATTGTCTTGTTGCTTGACTTTGCAACCGTCAGACAGACGCACTCACATTTGACTCTAAAATATACTCCTTTTTGAAATAAAGGACTACCTCTGTCTATATCTGGTCAGATATGCCTAGTTAAGATAAATGTTTTGCCAAAATTGTCTTTCCTGTTTCCGTGTGTCCCCATTTTTTTATCTCCAAATCCTTTTTCAGGAAACTTGATTTGATCTTAGGGTTTGTTTGGAATAAAACACCCTCAAGGATCAGTAAAATATTTCTACAGAGGCCTGGGAGGTTGGAGGAATGGCGCTACCAAATTTCCCTTTATTACTGGGCATCTACCCTCCATATACTGCAGTACTGGCTGCATGAGAACGATGCACCTGACATCCCAGAGTGGCTGAGAATAGCGAGTTCTTCCTGTGTACCATCATCCCTGACTGCTCTGGTCTAGACCTCTAGAGGTCCAGACATTGCAGAATACTGCAGAAATTTATCAGGGAAGAAGACCCTTAAAATCTGGAATCAATTACGTGCCACCGTGGCCTGCAAATTATGAATCAGGAATCATATTTTTAGGACTTTGCTAGGGGAAGGAGGCTTTGTTACTTTGTGTATAAAATCATTTAATAAGGATTTCATGATCTGTATACTGTGGAAGTTTTCCCTTCCTCCGAACAACTTGTAGCTAAGTATAGGATCCTGAAAAAACGACTTTTTCAGATACCTTCAAGTTCGCAATTTCAGGAGTGACCCACCATTTTCCCTCTCAACCTTTAACTCCACCCACTGACACCTTTTTACTTCCACTTCGGAATAAAAAAGGTGCAATTTCATCCAGCTACAAAAGAAACCTCTCTTCAGAGTGCCCCATTGTCAGCTATTAGTTCACTTTGGGAGCAGGACTTGGAGAAGTGTATCCTCACAAAGTCCTGGGCAATTTCCTGATCCAAGTAAACTCATTATCTATTAGTGCTAGTCCAGTTTAGGGGCTGTACTATGCAGACTAATCAAAACCCAAGCTTTCCAAAAAATCTACCCCGATGTTGACTCTGTCTGTGATAGACGTAAACAAGCTCCTGGCACTGATGCGCATGCTCTGGTTCTGTCCCTTTGGTCAGAAATTTTCAGTAAACTGTCAGAAGTACTTCAGGCACACCTAGATCCAACTGCCCCAGTTGCTCTGTTTGGTGTGACACCTGGCGAGATTGTTTTGCCAAAACGTGACCCTTTTAACTCTCGTCTGATTTTGCTCCAGTGGAAGTCATCCTCCTCTTCCTCACATGAGGCCTGGATCAGAGATTCGCTTCATTTTAATAAGTTGGAAAAGATCAAATATACTCTACGTGGGTCAACTGCAAAATTTTTGAACACATGGAAACTCTTTTTCAACCATTTAGAAATATTACCTTACCGTGTAGCTATATCTGGGTGAAACTGGCTGCCCCAATTCTATTCTATCTTACTCTGTGTTGTTTCATTCACTTTTATTTTCATTCATTATTTTCCTCTCTTACTCATAAGGTTATCTATTTTTAGTCCGTTTATCTACCAAAGATATCCTTGAGTTACTGTGCACAACTGTAAATATCCCATTCTGTCTTATTCTCTGTTCATGAAAGAGCTTAGGTTTGTTTTACATGCATAGCCACAATGCCACTTTGACCTCCACTTTTAGGCATAGCATGTGACTGTAATGTAATTTTAACAGTTTAGAAAATAAAAAACAAACAAAAAGATGTCGATGATAATTTAATCAAAGACATTTGAATAACTGCTGCTTACCATCCCACTATCCCCTTACGTTTCTCACACTGCTTCAGCATTATAGCTTAGGTTTTTTCCTAAATAAACAATGAGACAATGCAACATGTCATCTGTTATTATATTAAAATAATGTATTTAAATAATTTTAAGACCTGCTAAGGACCAGATGTAATGTAAACCCTTAAAAGTGAAAGAGCATGTACTTTTATTTTGTTCAGATTTAATTTGGTAGTGCACACAAATTGCACGCTACTAATGTTTAGAGAGCATGCCTAAGTGTGAGATGAAACCAGAATCTCAATCTTTTTTCCATTATTTTCTTTGAGAGAGCTGTCTATTCTTCTTCAATACTCTTCTCAAAATTGAGTCATAAGTGCAAATTATTTCCTCGAGCTACAATATTTCCAAAATACAGGGCACATTCTCTTTGCCTCAGTTAGCTATTTCTAGCATAAATCCCCGAGTTCATTTGACTCTTGGTATTGGCTTTAGATTCATGGGCAAACAAGCGCCGGTTACAACAGGTTGGTAAATAAGCCTGTTACGTTGCAAGAAAATATATCTGTCTGCAGACGATGAGCATGGTTTCCTTAAACCGTGGTATCATTTCCACAATCAGACATAATGCTAAATCTGGTTTTGTCCTGGTTCCATGTTCCTTAAATCCTGTGCACACCAGATAACTGCTACCAGAGAGACCACGTGTTGGCTGATAAAATAACATTCTGCTGCTGTTCATCAGTCTCCGAGATTTGCTCTCCCATCCGTGATGGGCCAAGCCCCCACATGACCTTTTTCTTCTGCACTGATCACATGCACCATTATCCAGCTGATTAATTAAAGTTATCCACAGATCATCAGTGGAACACTGGGCTGTAATTGTTGCAAATAAGCAGGGAGCTGGACACAAAAAGTATGTTTACTTATTACCAGCTGAGAGCAGGAGAAATCAGTGTTTGAGGAGAAAGCTTGCTTTTCATGTCAGAGCATTTAAAAGCAGCCTTGTTTAATGCAACACTGTGGAATGAGCCCTGACTGCACATGGCTATGCAGCAATAAAGTAGAGCTGCTGAGCACAATGGTAGTGAAACAAAACTAATTACAGTGACAAGTGAGGCAGGCGCCAGGTCTGTCAACAGAGGGGGAGGATGCTACATCTCCCAAAGGCAAGACCCTTTGGGACGGCTGACGGATACTCTAATTTTCTTTTCTGTGAAGAGCTCGGAGGTGGCCGAGGCGTACCAGACAAATTGTCTGTGACGTCTTGATTGAACAAATCACGAACGTCCGGCGAGTTGGCAAATTGGATTCAGCTGACAGATACAGTCACCTGCCCGGGCAGCGCTCCGATGTCAGGCCATGAACTCATAAGTAATTAATGAACGGCCGTGCTAATTACTCTTTAGCAGACTGAGGGATAAAGCAAACAACTAAGGGTTTGGCAGTCACTGACTTTGAAGATGAAGAGCCACTGTGCCTTCTTTGTAAAAGAATACAATGAGTCATATCCTGAGAAGTCTGAAGTAATGCCTAGGTCTCCCCTTAAATTACAGATATAAATAACTGAAGTAATTATTTGTGGAACTGTGTCATCTTAATCTCTTCTGCATAGAAGCATGCATTTAAATGCAGTATTTTACTCTAACAGTACAGTACTGTGCAAAAGTCTTGAACCACCATCCCTCATTTTTAAAAAAGTTTTCCTTCCATTGAGCCAGATTTACAATGGCCTTTGGCATTTCAAAGTTTTTCTTTGGGCACTGGCTCAGTTTATTTCTTGTACGTGATAATTTTCAGAGGAATGATTTTTTATTTGTTAATCCACTTAACATTGACCCATGAATCATTCAAGCATAAAAACAGAACTCAGTGGAAGAAGCACTCTGGTGTTTGCACAGCTTAGCAAAAAGCCTATTTTAAATTATACCTTTTGGCATTTTATTACTGGCAGCTTGTTGCAAACAATAACTTGTTCCCATGTCTGTAGTTGAATCTATGAAAAATGCCAAAGATAGCACAGTTTGATAAGAATAAAATAGTATTTTTCCATCAACAAGTTGAGTCCCAAAGAATTCACAACTTTTTAACTCAGTATGTGCATGCAGAGGACAAGAGAAGAAGTGGTAGGCTTTAAAAGTATCCACAGCAGATGAACAGAATCATCAGAAGTCATGTCCCTAAGAAATAGAAAAATTGACACTGGACCTGAAAGATATATCTGGACCTTTAGTTGATCAAAACAGGACGGGGCTGACTGTCAAGAAGCCATTCTTAAGGAAGAGAAACCAGGAGAAAAGGCTGAGGTATCATACTCAAACCATATAAGCAATGGAAGTCAGGCAATAGGTATTACGGAGTGATCAATCCAATATTTGAAATCTGAGACATACAGAAGAAGCCCAACCCATGTTGGATCAGCTTGACAGAGAAAAGTATATGCATATGGCTTGTGTACAGTGAAGACACGAGTCATATGCAAAGCTTTATTCTTAAAGAAATGCAAAGACGAATTCAGGCTGTGCTGAAGAATAAAGATGGACATATCAAAAAAGACTTTTAAGCTGGTTAAAATGATACAAACCTGCTCTTTGCTTATATTTTTTCCATGTATGTTTGCTCATATTCAAAATCCCAAGATATAAAGAAATAAGGAGTTGTTCAAGACAGTATCGTGCAACCTGGAGACCGAGGAAAGTTTACCTCTGAAGGTTCTTCAGTTGGAGCTAGAGCTCTGTCTTCATGACACAGAAGTCACTATTTGTAACCATCAGATCTGACCTTTAAAAACACCTGGCAGCAAGGACGTGAAGATAGTTAAAACACACATACACACACACACACACTAGTCAATAAAAATTATTAAAAAGCAACTAGTAAATGTTTAATTAAAACCAACAAGTTTCATGTCAACTGCACAAAATAAAACTGACACAATCTTAGAGTGCTGGCGTAAAAGTGAGTCATTTTAAGTCCTCTGCTTACAAATAGTTATGCTGCTGGGGATAGACTCATCCACCCTTTTGAAATATTGACTGATAAATTTAAGGAAGCAACATTTTTCTCACACAGATATATTGCATTTTTTATGGGAGAAGTCTTCAATTATTTAGTCACCCAGTGGCAGAAACTTCAGAGTTTGAAGTGATGGAAATCTAATATCTGTATCACATCCATCAAGCCTTGAGGGAAGTTATTCAAATGGAGGATTTGCTTCCAAGAGATGAGCACACACACTCCTCTCACCACGAACACCAAAATTTAATTTGAAAATGGGCAGCGGGATTATTCCCATTATCCTGCTCTCAAACATTCATTTTTAAATGACAGACAGAAATATGTAAGTGGCTGTAATAATATTGTGAGCGCAGGATGGTTTTCCTTTAATTTTTCATTGTACCGGTGGTTTTTAGCTGTTATTACTGGACGTTGCACGGAAGTTTAATCAGCTGGGCATTGAGTTTCATATTAACACCTCAGAGTTACAAAAATAGAAATTTAAATAATAAATTGATGGTATGACTCATTTTATCGACAATAAGATCATTTAAATTCGTGTGACAAGGGTGTGGATGTGACACTTTTATACTTGTATGAATAAGTGCAGTATAAAAAATCTGCTGCAAGTTTTTTCTGCTTTCTGGCAGTGAAAGTAATTACACCAAAACTGACAACACCTCCTAAGTTTTCACCGTGCTCCTAATTTCTTGATATGAAGCCAGAGCCACAGCCGTGGTAACTGCTGTTTTTAGTGTAGGTAAGCTAATCATATGCACACACATACAGTACATGTGGACGCTGCACTTGTTAGGTTCAGTTCTTTCTATTTTATTTGTTTTTTTTTTAATATTGTGAGGCTTTTAAAATGAAATGCCAAATCTAACAGAGAAGAATTCTTTTGGAAATTTTTGCATGAATAAATACGTTGATATCTTGAGTATGTACACTCACCGGGCAGTCTGTTAGTTCCATGTTGCTTGTACCTGGTTGGACCCCCTTCATGGCACAGATCAGCAAGTTTCTGGAAACAGTCCTCAGAGTTTTTGCTTTATGTTGACGTGACAACATTATACAGTTACTGCAGACACATCCAAGATGGTAATTCCTTGTTTTACTGCAGCCCAAAGGTGCTCTTTTGGATTGAGATTTGATGACGGTGGAGGGCATGTGAGTACAGTGTCGTGTCCAAGAAACCACTTTGAGATGTTCTGACCTTTGTGACATGGTGCATTATCCTGCTAGATGCAGCCACCAGAAGATGGGTACACTGTGATCATAAAGAGACAGTCACGGTTGGAAACAATACTCAGGTAGACTGTGGCATTTAAATGATGCTCAGTCTGTAATAAGAGCCACTTAGTACCAGCTGGAATACCCTGAAACCATGAGCTGACTTTGGATAAGTAGAAGAAAATGGATGGGTGGATGGACAGATAAAAATGCAGGGAACACAGCAGCTAACTTGCACATTTGACTGAAATGTAGCTAAAAAACTACATGAACTACATGGTTGTTCAGACAGACCTGTGTACCAACCAGGAGATAAAGGTAGAGGACACGTGTCAAAGACCCATTTTCTGGTCATTTGTGCAAAGTTGGCGCTTCTGTAAAGTGAAACTTAGAAACTGTATCTGTTGACTTAAACAATTTACCAATTAACAGGTTTCAATACAGCCAATTCAAACACATGATTGCAAAAAGTATCTAAAGAATTTAAATACTGATTTTAAAAATTACATTAAAGAAATTACTTTTACTATTTGTCAGGGACCAAGCAGTAAAGCATAAAGGACACAGGTGTTTAATTCAAAAAAGGGGTTTTATTGACCCAAAAAATATGAAAATATATTTAACAAAGCCAAAACTTAAACAGGCAGCCCAATAAAAGAGGTCAACTCAATAGACTAAACTCAAGATAACAATTAGCAAAATCTCAAACAAACATAAGATAAACTGACCTCCTGAAATGACACAGGGGGAACTTAAATTCCTCGTTTAGCTAAACCAGATGACACACCTTTTGCCAGGCAGGAGGAGAAGCCAAACCCCAGGTAACTCAAACAAAGAAAGATATATTAATATAACATAAAACAGAACTTTGACCTTGCAGTGTTAATATGTGTGCACGCCATATAAACATTGGAAGGTGTGATAGAAAAATAAATAAATTTAATAAAGAAACAACACTGAACAATAAGTAGAATATATTAAAGTAGTGACTGCAACGTAAACTAAAGTGAATCACCTGGTGGTGAGGTGTGGAGCTTACCATGTGTGGCATGCCATCACACTATTATAATAAGATGCAGTGCTTTTATAAAAGAAAATACACACTTTTAATCACAAATAAGCATTTAGCATTTGTACTGCAGAAATCCACATGAAATTTCAGTGAGTTATGATGCTAATTGTGGATCCAGGCGCCACACATATATGAATTCAAAGAATTGGCTTCCTCTGACCAATGAGGCATCTAAATATGCATCTTTATGAGCTATTACTGGTTGATATAAGATGTGTAGATGTCATATTAGATGCAGACTCATAGGCACGCAGGGATCAAATGAAAATAAGCTTTTACTGGAAGCGAGGCAGTAGTGCGGTTGACAACAATAACAAAGTCCATGAACAAACATAGGATGCACTAGGGGTTACTCCAGGAACTCTGACACAACTTGGGAAACAGAAACAGTACGATGTGACAAGGAACTGAGACAAACAGGGGATAAATACACAGGAGGTGATGAGGGCAAAGTGGAACTGTACGGGGCCGAGCTAAATCTGAATAATGAGACACGGGAAGTAAAGTAAGAATAAGGCTCATGACTGAACAGGGTGGTGGAGACGTAACTGTACATCTTTTTACTCTGGAGGAGGCTGTAAAACTTTCTGAAAAGAGTCCGATGCGAGCTCACGTCTGTTAAATGCCAGCAATACTGAGGTGAGTTAAGGATATCCTGAATTTTTCTGTCAGTAAGTACTGCTGTTATCTGCTGTTAGCCAGTGTTAGTGAAAATTTATTTGAAGTGGAAATTGTTGGATTTAGACATGAACAAGTAAGCTTATAACCAGCTGCTGTTGTTTAGCTGGCTTTGTTGTGTAAGTACTGTAATTGCAAAAATATCTGGAATAAATAAACATTTATAAGCACTCCAAAAGTTGATTCTGGTCATCTGGATGGAGCGTTTTCAATGGAAGAAACTTTTCATCACTCATCCAAGTGACTTCTTCAGTCTCAGCTGACTGCAGGTTTTCCCTGCTTTATAAACAACAATGGGCTGTGAGGTCAGTTCCTTGATCATTGATATGCAAATTGTTATGACCATGGAACAACAAACACTGATCATTGAGCATGCATCAGGACTTTTTTATGCACATTTTGAAGTTTTAGATGTCAATTCTCCCATTCATTTGACTTCAGTTTTCTCCAAGTGCAAAGTTTCTCTTATGTGTCTCGATGCAAAGTTCTCAAACACACATTAAACTAGAAAAGGACTAATTTTGTTTCTTTATATTTCACTTTCTAGGACTTTATTCACTTCAGAAATACACACAGTAGCTTTCCTTCAGTGCAGACTAATCAAGGATGCATCCCAACTATGTTGATAATCCCTATAAAGAGCAGATAGAGCAGTGTTTTCTTGTTGCCATGCCAACTGCCCAACTGGGGAGCTACTCGGTGATTGCTCTTGTTTTCTCTTATTTTATTCATTTTTATCACAGAGAGAAAACTTCTCAGTAGGGCTGGGTATCGTCACTGATTTCTAGAATCGATTCGATTCCGATTCACAAGGTCTTGAATCGATTTGATCCACGATTTGATTCGATTCAAATCGATTTGAATCGGGGAAATTTTGCCTCAGACAGTCAGAAATATTATAATTCAGATCAGTACATTTACATATTTTTGTATCTATAAAAAGGCAGCTGACACTTTCCAGATTTTATCAAAGGTGTGACCGTCACAGCAGATGCCTTTGTGTCAAAGTAGCTGAAGATAAAACAGAAAAACATGAAGGTGATTTTCCTGGCCTGGGATTTTATAAAAATATTCTGCAGTACATCAAAAAACGAAAGAAACCCATTAATCAACATATGAACATTACCTCTGAAGTTACAGCGGTTTTATTAGAGACACGGCTAAGCATTTTGCATTTTGTATAATTTTAAAAAGTTTAAATTTGTTCAGAAGCTTATTGAACAGCAGAAATTAGGTTTTCTTTTCGGAAGAATGTAAAAGGAAAAAAAAACATTGGCCGACAGCGCTGTAAACAACGGTCGTCTTGTGCGTAGCAAGCAAGCGAATAATGAAGAAAACAGATTTTTAGACAGGAAACTGTTCTTGAAGTACACTGAGAAAGAGAGAGAGAGCTGTGCATGAAGTGTGATTTTATCGTGGTGGAAGCAAAACAGCAAAAGTCAGAGGGAATCCATGACGATGTTTATGTGAAGCTTAGTTTGAATCTTCTTTTGCTGCTGGTTCGGTCAATATTGTTTGGAGAGAGATCAAACTAACAGCTTTAGAATCAGCGCAAAAAGGACATAAACACAAAGCACGAACCCCTGAAACATCAGAATCAGTGAGCTGTCGGCTTTCAGCCCCGACCGTGTCCGTGCCGTCGGGTGAGAAAGGCGACATCTCACTGCTTCTGATCTGCGGGTCCGCGCTTTGTGGTTACGTCTTTGTGCAGAAGCCGTGTTCCTGCTCTCATTTACTGATTTACAGTGGGGCAAAAAAGTATTTAGTCAGCCACCGATTGTGCAAGTTCCCCCACCTAAAATGATGACACAGGTCAGTAATTTGCACCAGAGGTACACTTCAACTGTGAGAGACAGAATGTGAAAAAAAAAATCCATGAATCCACATGGTAGGATTTGTAAAGAATTTATTCGTAAATCAGGGTGGAAAATAAGTATTTGGTCAATAACAAAAATACAACTCAATACTTTGTAACATAACCTTTGTTGGCAATAACAGAGGTCAAACGTTTACTATAGGTCTTTACCAGGTTTGCACACACAGTAGCTGGTATTTTGGCCCATTCCTCCATGCAGATCTTCTCGAGAGCAGTGATGTTTTGGGGCTGTCGCCGAGCAACACGGACTTTCAACTCCCGCCACAGATTTTCTATGGGGTTGAGGTCTGGAGACTGGCTAGGCCACTCCAGGACTTTCAAATGCTTCTTACGGAGCCACTCCTTTGTTGCCCGGGCGGTGTGTTTTGGATCATTGTCATGTTGGAAGACCCAGCCTCGTCTCATCTTCAAAGTTCTCACTGATGGAAGGAGGTTTTGGCTCAAAATCTCACGATTCATGGCCCCATTCATTCTGTCCTTAACACGGATCAGTCGTCCTGTCCCCTTGGCAGAAAAACAGCCCCATAGCATGATGTTTCCACCCCCATGCTTCACAGTAGGTATGGTGTTCTTGGGATGCAACTCAGTATTCGTCTTCCTCCAAACATGACGAGTTGAGTTTATACCAAAAAGTTCTACTTTGGTTTCATCTGACCACATGACATTCTCCCAATCCTCTGCTGTATCATCCATGTGCTCTCTGGCAAACTTCAGACGGGCCTGGACATGCATTGGCTTCAGCAGCGGAACACGTCTGGCACTGCGGGATTTGATTCCCTGCCGTTGTAGTGTGTTACTGATGGTGACCTTTGTTACTTTGGTCCCAGCTCTCTGCAGGTCATTCACCAGGTCCCCCCGTGTAGTTCTGGGATCTTTGCTCACCGTTCTCATGATCATTTTGACCCCACGGGATGAGATCTTGCGTGGAGCCCCAGATCGAGGGAGATTATCAGTGGTCTTGTATGTCTTCCATTTTCTGATGATTGCTCCCATAGTTGATTTTTTCACACCAAGCTGCTTGCCTATTGTAGATTCACTCTTCCCAGTCTGGTGCAGGTCTACAATACTTTTCCTAGTGTCCTTCGAAAGCTCTTTGGTCTTGGCCATGGCGGAGTTTGGAGTCTGACTGTTTGAGGCTGTGGACAGGTGTCTTTTATACAGATGATGAGTTCAAACAGGTGCCATTCATACAGGTAACGAGTGGGGGACAGAAAAGCTTCTTACAGAAGACGTTACAGGTCTGTGAGAGCCAGAGATTTTCCTTGTTTGAGGTGACCAAATACTTATTTTCCACCCTAATTTACGAATAAATTCTTTACAAATCCTACCATGTGAATTCATGGATTTTTTTTTCACATTCTGTCTCTCACAGTTGAAGTGTACCTCTGGTGCAAATTACTGACCTCTGTCATCATTTTAAGTGGGGGAACTTGCACAATCGGTGGCTGACTAAATACTTTTTTGCCCCACTGTAAATGTTTGGTGGTTGTCAAAATTTTGTGACGTTTCACCTGAGATTCTGGAATTTTGGGCAAAATACATTTATATAAAAAAATCGATTCAGGATTTTAATGAATGGATATCACATTATCCAAGCCAGAATCGATTTTAATCGATGAATCGATTATCAAAACCCACCCCTACTTCTCAGTCTGTGCACATTCATTTTAAGGCTTGTAAAAGAGATTTTGCTTCCCCACAGGATGCTCTTTTAAAAAATCATATTCGGCACAACATTACTACTGGTTGCACATTTTAGTCACCAGCTTTATTTTTGTAAATTGCAGAACAGAAGCATGGATGTAGGGACATCTGCTGTTTAACTACATTAAAATCTATTGAAATTACAGGTTTCATGAGAGGTTATTACTCAAACTTTCCTTATTATATTCATCTGTGGCGATTCACAGCAGAGAGGATCCAAACATAGGAGAAGAGAGACAGGCAAAAGTAAAAAATCCCAAACTTTAATAACACCCTAGGTTACACGCAGGTTGTCATCTATTGAAGCAACCAAAGCAAGGATGAGGAAAAAAAGGCAAAAGCCAGAGAGAGAAAGACCAAAACACACACTAAATAACGTACAAAGGTGAAAACTCGGACAAAAGTCCCAGAACAGACTAGAGGTCGCAAAGAACAACCCTAACAAGAAAACATAAGGAAAACAAACTTGAGAATGGCCGATGCCTGACTGCAGTGGACCTTTGGTTCAAAGACAGTCTGGCAACACAACAGTGAGCAGCTACGGTGCCAGGTGTACTGACTAGCTCAAATAACACAGGCGATAACCAAAATTGGTGGAAAGAAGAACAAAGGTAGGTGAAACAGAGTAGAATGATGATGTTAACTGAGATTTAAAACATGAACAAAAAGAAATGGAACAGCAATCAAAGCAAACATCGAAAAGCATGATGACATTAGCTGTGCAGAGAATATTGTTTCCCTCAACTACGACCTTCCAGATGTACCGGAACTCAATGCACGTGCTTTCAACTGCAATGGATGGGCACAACAACTAGTTTTAGTTGTGTTTACTGTCATTTTCACATTCAGTGGTTCCCACAATGACATGATACCAAAGCTAGAATTAAAAGTTTTCTTGTGACATGAGTGTTGTATTACTCTACACACAGACAAACACATATTGTAGTGAAATTTTGCACAGATAGTTAAAGCCCCCAAAAATGACTCCCACTTCTCAGTGTTTTCATATCTGCAGTGTTTAGTAGTTTAAATATAACTCTGGCTTTTCCTGTGCAGATTTGAACACAGTAATCAAATATGTGTACAGACCAAAATTACTGGACCAAGACCCTTTGGAGTAGGTGTTCTCAGTCCGGTTCCAAAAGAACTCCAGAGGTTTGTTTATGGTGTGAACACGATCTGACCTCAAACAGACTCAACTACCAAGTGTATGTTGCAAGTCTGAGCTAAACACCAAACAACACAAACATGCGAAAACTTACCTAATCCTGTGCATTTTGGAAAACTGCCCATGAGCCTCAGAACTTCTGAACTAAAGAGTTACCTGGAAGATTACTCGCTTGATCTGAATCCCTATTGTGATATTATCTGCAAATGTTATTTGCTGGTGTTATCTGAAGAACTGTTGATTAAAACCACGAAAGACACAGCCAAATTTCCCTATTTTTAAATCAGATTTCTCAACAACTATTTGATGGCTCAACATGTCATTTAGATCATCTTGGTCATAGTGTCTAGAATTTGAGTGTCAGTGACGTTTCACCCAAGTTTTGTTTTAGAGCCATGATCTTTTCTGTTTCAGGTCTCATCAACATTTGCATGGTTTGATATGACATTATTTATAGACATTCATTGTCCCCGTAAGGTTGGATTTTTATTAACTTTGGTGGCATTTTAATTTTCCCATCCCACTGCCATCATTAGCTCATCATGTAAAAATGCCAAATCCTGCAAATACCTGTGAAACTAATGACAATATCATTATCAAAAAACACCACTCCTAAGCCACTTGATGACCACAGGCCTGTGACATTTGCCTCTGTTATAATGCAGTAATTTGAGATGATAGTTAAAGAGATGCTTCCACACACAGTGCAGGCAAATCTAAACCCATTCCAGATTGGTTTTAGGTCATGCAGGGGTACTGATGATGCACTGGGCACTCTATGGTCCTGCCAAACTTAGAGGGTGCAAAGACTTTTGCACATTAAAAAAAGGTGTCTTTTTCTTTTAGAATCTTGTAAGTAGCCCAAGGCTTTAGCAGGAGAGTTTGCAAGTATTTATTACATTCCTAAAAGCTGGCTCGATATGTTGAATATAAGGGTGTTTATCTGATGTTCTTCTCTGCTGCTTTGGAACACCACAGAGCTGCTTATTTATTTGTGCCATACACCAACCAGCGCTAAAGCCAATACGTGAGGCGGCATATTTTTAAGTTTGCAGACAGGGCAGTCAGTGTGACTTTACTGGGTAGTGATGACCTGATCTTGGCTCTGTTGTTAGGACTGGTGCAAGTTGTTCTTATTCAACACTAAAGAGATGATCATGGATTTTAGGATGGATTCTACAACCATCTCGCCTGCGGTGTTAAAGGTTTGTGTACTAGTCTAAACATCTTGGCACTATAATTAATCAGCTGACCTTTGAGTTTGAGGTGGATGTTCTCTGTAGAACTTCTATTGTGAGCTATGTGGTTTTTCTTTCAACAGCCCTTTTTATTGAATCTGTTATTACATTTTTTTTTCGTTAGCTGCTATGAGTCACTGAACCTAAAAAAAGAAAAAGAGACTTAAAGGTATATTCAAAATGAACAGCGAAACAAGTTAGAACTTTGAACAAGGCCTTGCCACCCCTTATCTAAGGAGCTCAAGTTGCTTCTGTGTGGCTACATGGCAACACGCAGGATAAATAGACATAAAAGTTCACTGTGTTTCCAATGCTGCTTTTTTCTAAGTGTGTTTGTTTTCATTTGATTTATTTATTATTGTTTGATGGTTGTGTGATTTCTGCTGATTGTATAACAAATTGCCCCTTGGAGGATAATAAAGACACCCTTGATCAGCCTCGTCTGCACGTTAAGATTACTGAAGGAGTTCTGAATCTTGTTGAAAAATGATTATTCATACAAGGGTTGAAAAAATAATGGATGGATCCAGTTAAAGTGTGGTCTAGATCAGTCATTCTCAAAGTGGTACGCGGGCTTCTCTGGTAGTACGTGTACCACTAGTGGTACTTGGGTGGTACGCGGGAAATCTCCAATTTTTTTAAGATTAAATAATATACCATTCCTAGCAAGGACAGCGTGCTCTCCATGAGCTTGAGAGCAGTACCATCACCCAGGCCTGAGAGAGAGAGGAGTTTCTTGGCCGTTCTGCATCGGAGCAGCGCCTTGAGAGCGGTGTATTTCCCTTGGGTTGGGGGATCCCAGAGGAGGGTCATCACACGGCGGGTGGACAGCGGATCCAGCGAGGCCACCGCATGATGGTATTTTGTATCATCGCCCAAAACGCCACGAAGAGCAAACTGAGTTGCGATGTGCACGAACCATGAAGGAGGGTCGTGAAGCCAAAAATCCGGCAGCTTAACTGCCACAGCAAAAATTTAAATGTACAGCTCTGCTATCACTTCCGACATAAATGAAGACAGAAAACTAAACAGCAGTGATGTTTGTAGTGTTACTGAAGTTGGGCTAGCTGGTATATAATGATGTGCTATGTGGTGGGTAGCTACACAGCTATGGTTAGCATCATATAAACCCTCAATGAGGGTTCCAGATGGTTAGGAACAAATGTAGCTGCATGGCAGGAGAACAACTGCAATATAAGGTTAGTCATTAATATACTGCTGCATGGGCTGGGCTGTAGTTACATTGTAAGGTTTTAAAACTGAGCTTTAAAATGAATAGTGATGACAAAAACTGAGAGAGGCAAACAGTAATCACTGATTTTTTTAGGGGCTTGTTCAGATTATGTAGAACAAGACGCAAAACATTAAAAAAATGTTAAAAACACAACAGCCTTAATAAATGCACAGTAGTTGGGACCTGGAAGCAGGGTTCATCAGGTCATCACTTAAAGATTGGATATCCCACCTGCTGTGAATGTTTTAATGCAGTACAGTTGTTATTATTATCACTTGTCACGTCCTGTTTATGACATTTAAAATAAATAGTATTCATATAAGAAATAAAACTGTCTTGTGTAAACTGTATGTGGTGTTAAATAGGCCTATACTACTGTATTTTAATGTTGGTCATAAGGGTGGTTCTTCAAGAGCCATATATTTTATGAGGTGGTACTCATTGTGAAAAGTTTGAGAACCACTGGTCTAAATGAACTTGTAAACTTCTGACTCTTTGTGTCTTTGCTTAGTTTTGTGTTGCACAGCTGTCAGTATATTGCTCCATTCTATAATGAGTAAAACTAAAGACCCTGGTATTAAAAAACAAACAAACTTGAGTTTTGCTTTAAGGCTTCCAGCTGCTGAGGTGTCATAATCAACTGCTTCACAGCATTTAGGCTTAAGAGTACAGTATATTATACATAAATTCAATAACATTTTCAATGTTATAAACCAGAACACAGTAAGAGAAAACCACTGGGAATGAAACTAAGCAGCTGCAGCTGTTACTTTGAAAATTAATTAATCACTTGGTAGAAAGTTGGCCCGTATCTAAACTTGGACATCTTTGTGTTGCAGCTCATCAGCTTTAAATTTAAATCAAACATTGTTAAGCAGAGAGACACAGAGAGAGGAAAAACCAGCTGACTCATTTCAAACAACTTTGCTGTGTTTTGTGTACTCCTGATGTTACACTGTTTAGCTTGACGCCACAGAAATCCTAATCCTGTGATAATGACGCCTTGTGCACTCTTGACAATACCTTGCTGTCCTTTTCTCCTCTCAGCATTCCTGTCAAACACCCATAAGCACGGTAATTAACGCCCTCTCAGGTGCTATAACATGGCATACCAATAGCCATTATCTCTTCACCGTCTTATCGTCTCCTAGCAGCTCTACCGTGGAATATATGCCTTCTGGGTAAAAAAATGGACTCAGTCAGGTGACTTATTATCAAGCCAAATCATTGCAGCCCACTCAACGAGCACAAGGTGTCAATAAGGAATGGATGGAGTGACATTGCATGTGAGCTGCTTGGTTTCATAAGTTATGTGCATGAGACTAATGAGAGGGAAGGTAATGTGAGTGTATGTACAGTTTCACATAATGTTAGAATCCATCACCTTCAGCAAAGCAGACGCTAATGGCGAAAGCCACTCTGCTTTCCCAAGCAGGGCAAGAGACCCTTACAATAGCCAAGGAGGGATTCAGTAATCAGGGCACGCCCGTTTCTTCCTATGTTGGACAGTGTTAGAGTGAACTGAAGGCTGCATAAGGACATTATAGCATACAGCATTGCTGCAGTTGCAGTATTGGTTATACTACTTGAAGGAACAGCCTCACTGAAAATACAGTACTTTTTCCCTCTCAGTGAGCACAGATTGGATGATTTGGAGGTGAAGAAGTTAATGTAAAAGGTAATGATTGTGGTTATATGTGGTTACTCTGTTTTTTGGACAATTTTGACATGTTACTCCCACACCATAACCCCACAACATAAAAAGTGCAGACATTGAGCTTTTTTCAATTTTAGGTGAAAAGACATTTGCATTAATCCAGCCAAGCTATGGGGCTGTTTACATCAGTGATTCATTGGGCCACTGAAAGAACAGCTCTGGGCCATCTCCTATTTCTTGATATTTTGGTAGGAAAGTTAGGAATAGGCGTAGCAATTTATTGAAACGTGTAAAGGTACTTGGAGATAAAATATATAAGGCAAAAACAGAGCTTGTATAATTCTAATGAGCTGAAAGTGAAGGAAATGACAAGAAAACGGCTAAGAGAGTCCATGCTGTGTTGAAGAATAACAGTGGTCATGCCAAATCTTAAGTATGCTTCAGGGATAATTTTCTAGGCTTCTTGAAGGGCTTTCAAAGGATGTGTGTTGCCGTTTGCTTGTTCTTGTCAAGATGATCCCACACTATTTCAGTAACTTTGAGGTCTGGGCTCTGGGGAGGCTAATCCATGACTGATGGTGTTCCACAGTGTGTTTTTCAGTCCAGGTATGCTTTTACCGCATTGGCAGTATGATTGGGATCATTGTTATGCTGAAAATTGAAGCCGTTGCCAACGTTACACTTTTCAGATGTAATTGCATGATGGATCAAAATCTGACGGTGCTTTTCTGTGTTCATAATTCCATCAGGCAAGATCCCCAGTCCGTCTGGCTGAAATGCAGCCCCAAACCACAGCAGAGCATCCACCATGTTTTACAGATGGCTGTAGACTCAATGTTGTACCTCTCTCCTGACCTCCTCTATACATATTGATGGTAGTTTGAACCAAAATGTACAAATTTGTTTTCCTCATGCCATCAGACCTTTTGCCAGTGACTTTTAATCCAGTTCTTTTGTAATTTGTAATAACTTTTCTACCTGTTTACCTTCCTTAAGAATGGCTGTCCCACCCTCACCCTTCCATTCAGACCATTTCTGATGAACCTTCAACTTCAGCTCCAGATGCATCTCTTAGATACTGTTTCCAGTCTTTGATGGATTTCCCCCCCCCTATTTCTTAAGGGCACGGCAGAAACTGCTCATCTCCTGTAGATAGTTTTTGGCGCAAAAATACAATTTTATGCCTGTCAAACTGTTACCTTTGACATTTTTCTTGAGAAATTGTAACAAATTATACATTTTGTGGCAGGGAAGCTACATCTTAAAACTGGTTCTTTGCTAACTTGTCTGTTTTATGTAAACACAACACTTGCTCATAATGTCATCCCTTGGGTTAGGAGCCTTTTTATGCTAGAATGATTCATAGGTCAGTGTTAAGTGGCTTAACAAACCAAACAAAACAAAAACATTCCTCTGGAAATGGTCAGATACAAGAATTGAAAGAATAGAATAGAATAAAATTCAACTTTATTGTTATTGCACATGTCACAGGTACAGGGCAACGAAATGCAGTTTGCATCCATCCAGAAGTGCTTTAGCCATGATATAGATATATTACAATATATATTAGTAATAATATAGATATGTAAGTATATTACAGAAATGGGTCTATTACAGTATGTAATATGTACACGGTATGAAGTACGTTATGAATATGCTATAAGAAAGCAACCGATATCCAAAGAAAAGCTTTGAAATATATTCTGAAACCCTGTATTGTGTATTGATTGATAATAACTGTGTGGGGTTGGTGGATAAACATTTAGTCCGTTTTAAAGTGAGATAAGCTAACCACTACCAGAGATGGGCAGTAGTGCGTTACAGCGCGTTACTGTAATCCGATTACTTTTTTCAAGTAATGAGTAAAGTAAGGGATTACTATTGCCAAAAAAGTAATTAGATTACTGTTACTTTCCCGTAAGCACGCTGCGTTACTGCATTGCTAAAACCGTGATTTTTTTGTGAGAGTGTCTCATGACAGTGACGTAAGCGAGTGCGACGTTCATGACAACAGCTGTGTGCAGATCAACAATGGATAATATATCGAGTGCAGGAGAGAGTATGACCGTGTAGCGTTTAAAGTGTGGAAGTACTGACCTTACTTTGAGTTTGATTCTGTAAAAAGTGACGAAAACATGAGCGTCCGCTGCTCACTGCGTGGGAAGAAAACTTCTTTTTAAAGCAAAAAACCCCCTAAACTTCTGAGCAAGCACCGAATACGCTGCTATGTAATGGGAAATTCCCAGAGAAACTCGCGGATTCTTCCACTGACTGCTGCGGCACACCTGCACCAGGGCAAACCTCCGCCTGCCCCACTCCTGCTATACAGGTGAAAATAGAGCAACAGGACCGCTGAGTCTTTGATTTTATTTATTTTCTGCTGTGTTTCACTTGAATTTATTTGAAAGAGTGAGTGTAAACACAAAAACCTATTTTATTTTATGTGCTGGAATGTGCAGAAATCAGGTTTAAATGTTAAACAAATTTCTTCCAGTCAGAGAATGTTGCATATAATTTAATGTTTGCTTCATGCGTAAAGTTTTAAAAAGAGACTTTTCCATTTGATTACATTTTATATGATGGATTATGCAGAAAAAATAGAATTAGGCTGAAAGATCTATCGCTTTATTACCTATTTAGGTTGTAAATCATGTTTTTAAAAACTAACTAAGTAACTAATTACTTTTGAAAATAAGTAATCAGTAAAGTAACTGGATTACTTTTTGGGGGAAGTAATCAGTAATTAGTTACTGATTACTTTTTTCAAGTAACTTGACCAACACTGACCACTACACACATAAGTGCATGGAGTTCCCTATTCATTTGTATTGACAATATTAATATAATATGATCATATAAAATTAAGATAATAGTAAATAAAATACTCTTCTTAATTAATTAATTAAAATCCTTCATTAATAAACACATTACCAAGATGTCTTCAAGCAGGACACCAGTGACTGCCCAGCTTCCTTATAATGCTACGGTAATCCTTCACAAACACAAAGCCGTCACATCACTCAGTACGTGTGATATGCAACATAGATTTAGTTGTCAGAAATAACAATAATTTAATCAGGTTTATCCATAATTGTGGCTGATTGATTGATAATTGTTTTGACTGACATTTGGCAAGACTCTAATTGGGAGCCTCTGGAGCTTCTCAGAGGGATTAGCATTAGTCTTTGCCCCCCTCCCGTCAGATCATTATGATGTAGTGCAGGTTGATTGATGGACAGATGAATAGAGTGTGCCAATTTGACTCCAGTGTGTTAAGACAGAATCACCCGTGCACTCATCGCCCACACACATATGCTTGTGGGTGATGAGTGCACATGGGTGGAAACCCCCCCCCCCCCCAAAACAGTCACTCTTGATATATGAATATGAACAATAATTAAACAGTCATTTTTCTTTATTTTGCAGCTTTTCAATTTTACTATGAGGCACAGAATGTGTTGCACTGTATATGAAATCTATTACTAATTTTCCCTTTTACAAAGCTTCTGTGTAAAATACTTTCTAATGTACACTGAATTATATTTTTCCAAGTTGCTGCATCATTAACCCAAGAAATCTGTTCGCTGTTGATTATATTTAGACTTTTGAAGCCCTTAATTGTGTTTTACTTTATTTTCTTTGTTAAACTGAGCTCTTTTCCCATTTGTAATTTTTCCTGATTGAGCCTTTCCCCCCATTTTTTGTCTTATTGACCTAGTCTAGTTTATTTAAGCTATTTGCAATACATGTCTTTATGCATACATGGATTCAGGTAAGGAAATGTCAGACAGTTGATTGTGTTATTCTAGACACAGTGTTTTCAGTGAAACATTTCATTTGTCTGCGTGACACATAATGCTTTGAATGTTATGGTCTTTAATGATCTTAGAACTGTTCTTTGTCCAAGGAGGAATGATTGTTTTTTTAATCATGTATGCTGTACAAGACTTTTGAGCACAAGTTGGGCTTTTTTTTGGATTTTCTGTAATCCACACAGGGTCACACACAGGAGATATACATACACACCTATTAATATTTGGTTAAATGTTACTTTGCAAGTTTCACCTTGACCAAATGCTTTTGATCAAGGTGAAACTCTATATGACTATGCTGTTTTTTGGTCAAGGTGAATAATTCTGACATGATATTTGACCACTTGTCTTGGCGGAAAAAATCTCATTTAAATTGGTTGGTTTGTTGGCACTGACCTGGCCTTTAGACGAATTTCCAATACGGTTGTTTTTTATTTTTCTTTCTTTCTTTTTTACTTCTGGAGTTCAGGAATATTTTAAACTCTATATGAATATGCTGTTTATTGACTTCACTTCTGCACATACAGTGGGGCAAAAAAGTATTTAGTCAGCCACCGATTGTGCAAGTTCCCCCACCTAAAATGATGACAGAGGTCAGTAATTTGCACTAGAGGTACACTTCAACTGTGAGAGACAGAATGTGAAAAAAAAATCCATGAATTCACATGGTAGGATTTGTAAAGAATTTATTCGTAAATTAGGGTGGAAAATAAGTATTTGGTCACCTCAAACAAGGAAAATCTCTGGCTCTCACAGACCTGTAACATCTTCTGTAAGAAGCGTTTCTGTCTCCCACTCGTTACCTGTATGAATGGCACCTGTTTGAACTCATCATCTGTATAAAAGACACCTGTCCACAGCCTCAAACAGCCAGACTCCAAACTCCGCCATGGCCAAGACCAAAGAGCTTTCGAAGGACACCAGGAAAAGTATTGTAGACCTGCACCAGACTGGGAAGAGTGAATCTACAATAGGCAAGCAGCTTGGTGTGAAAAAATCAACTGTGGGAGCAATCATCAGAAAATGGAAGACATACAAGACCACTGATAATCTCCCTCGATCTGGGGCTCCACGCAAGATCTCATCCCGTGGGGTCAAAATGATCATGAGAACGGTGAGCAAAGATCCCAGAACCACACGGGGGGACCTGGTGAATGACCTGCAGAGAGCTGGGACCAAAGTAACAAAGGTCACCATCAGTAACACACTACAACGGCAGGGAATCAAATCCCGCAGTGCCAGACGTGTTCCGCTGCTGAAGCCAGTGCATGTCCAGGCCCGTCTGAAGTTTGCCAGAGAGCACATGGATGATACAGCAGAGGATTGGGAGAATGTCATGTGGTCAGATGAAACCAAAGTAGAACTTTTTGGTATAAACTCAACTCGTCGTGTTTGGAGGAAGAAGAATACTGAGTTGCATCCCAAGAACACCATACCTACTGTGAAGCATGGGGGTGGAAACATCATGCTATGGGGCTGTTTTTCTGCCAAGGGGACAGGACGACTGATCCGTGTTAAGGACAGAATGAATGGGGCCATGTATCGTGAGATTTTGAGCCAAAACCTCCTTCCATCAGTGAGAACTTTGAAGATGAAACGAGGCTGGGTCTTCCAACATGACAATGATCCAAAACACACCGCCCGGGCAACAAAGGAGTGGCTCCGTAAGAAGCATTTGAAAGTCCTGGAGTGGCCTAGCCAGTCTCCAGACCTCAACCCCATAGAAAATCTGTGGTGGGAGTTGAAAGTCCGTGTTGCTCGGCGACAGCCCCAAAACATCACTGCTCTCGAGAAGATCTGCATGGAGGAATGGGCCAAAATACCAGCTACTGTGTGTGCAAACCTGGTAAAGACCTATAGTAAACGTTTGACCTCTGTTATTGCCAACAAAGGTTATGTTACAAAGTATTGAGTTGTATTTTTGTTATTGACCAAATACTTATTTTCCACCCTGATTTACGAATAAATTCTTTACAAATCCTACCATGTGGATTCATGGATTTTTTTTTCACACTCTGTCTCTCACAGTTGAAGTGTACCTCTGGTGCAAATTACTGACCTCTGTCATCATTTTAGGTGGGGGAACTTGCACAATCGGTGGCTGACTAAATACTTTTTTGCCCCACTGTACATAAAGGTTGTTTTTGTTTGAGTTCGGCCTAAAGAGTGAGGCATTTGGGTCCTTCTTTCCCAAACGTAATATATGATCCAGAAAGATTGTTATTCTCTCTGGGCCAAAACACATTTAACATGAGTGAGGCAAAGTAAAAAAAAAAAACAACTGTTCTGTGGTCAGACGAATGGAAATTTAAAACTCTTTTTTTGGAAAACATGAACATTTCATCTTCCAGACTAAAGACCAGAAAGACCATAAGGGTTCAATGCTCAGATCAAAGCTAGCATCTTTGATATTATGGGGGTAAATTAGGGCCTGACAGCTGGAACTGACAGCTTGCACCTGGAAGCCCCATCAATGGTGAAAGTTACATATCAGTTTTAGAGCCACATTTGTTTGTATTAACATCTTTCTCGAGTAAACCATTGACACAGAGTAATTCCTATTTGTTGAAGCCTGTACATACTGCTTTGTTTTGAGCCCTCTATTGACAACATGCACACACACACACACACACACGCAGTTAAAAAAGTACCTCCTGTCGCTCAGCTGTAGCCTTGGCCACAGCCTTTCCAAAGTCACTGCACAATTCATTTGATCCATGGTTCCATGAGTCAAAGGCTGAATGCTAACCTTTCACAATGCCAGCACAATAGAGAGACTCATGACATAGACAGGGGGATCATCTGTTACTGCTCCTGGTTAAAGACACAAAACAACAGCAAGCAGGGCTTTACTGTATCTCACTCTGACAAATGGTACCATTTTTAAGTATGAAAACATCCCTGTGCTATAACTGGAACTGATATTTTTACTGCATATAAGCAATCTCAGAGTTTTTCTTAATGCAGTAAAAATATTTCAAATATTGTATGTATTGACATATAAATAGCAAAATCAACACATAGCATGTAAGAAACATGTTGGTAAGAAATGTTCCCAACTTGCCCAGAGGGCCTCACTCATATATGCTTTCCAACTCTGAGGAAGGCCACATGACTATATAAGTTTTTTGTCACGGCTGCGGTGGCAAGCCATGTGGAGTTTGTGAGAGAGGACCCAAAATGCAGCCACGGCTGAGATGCGAGTGAGCTTTATTCAGGAGGTAGTGTACAAACCGAACGCATGAACAGAAACTAAGGATAACCTGTACTGGGAAGCTAAGAAAACAGACCAGAAACCTTAAACGTGCAGCGGAAACACAGAGCGACTCAGGGATACAGCACAGACAGACCAGTGACGAGCACAAGAGGACACACACTATAAATACACAGAGAGAAACGAGGAAACTACACACAGGAGGGAGACACGGCTGAACCTAATTAACATGACGACATAGGGAGGGTGCAAAACTGAACACACTGACATCAGACACATACCTTCAAAGTAAAACAGGAAATACACAGAATGGACTCAGAGACACGGTACAGACAGAGAACAGAGGGAACACACGGGCAGACACAAAACAGAGGAAGCAAAGAACCAAAACCCTAAGAACTAAAGTCTTAGGTCTAAACCCAAATACATAGACAGAATACACTACAATGTCAGAAATTCATACTCGGCAACAAAGTTTCCAAAACTACAGCTTTTTAAGAAGCTTCACAAATATAAAACAAATTAGTGACACTTAAAATGTGTCAATGGCATGTGCAGTATTTTTTTTTCCTTTTTCCAGATTTCCCAACTTTCTCATTTAAAGTCCAGTTTTAGCTTCAAGTTGACAAGATTAGAGTGTTACTGTTGATAAAACACCAGCAGTTCAGTCCCAAATTAATCTCTGCCTGAGATGAAACCAAATTAATTTTGTGGGTCTGACAATGCAGAGTAACAAAACACTGGAAGATGGAGTGCTGAAAATAATTTTGAGATGAATTGATATTCTAAGCTGTGAAGGTCATAAACCCTCTGGATTAAATGCAGACCACATTGTGTTTGCTGATTGATTTTTGGTTGTGGCTATTTTTCTTCAGTGAGCACTGACATATTGTGCATTAACAACACACACCTAACTAAAAGAAACGGTACACTGAACAATGCTGAGGAGTGAAAAGCACTTTCAGATGCAGCTGTAGAGCAAATGTTGAAAATAATGATGACGCTCTATTTTAAGAATATGTATCTTAAAGTTGGTCTGAAAATTATCTTATGGTATATTTCTGTGGTAACCTTGTAATTAAGTTCATGTGTTGGTTCCTTAATATATATTCAGATCTATTCCCTTCCACCTTTTCATTAAGCCTCCAAGCACCGCTGTTTGCTGTGTACCAGCCACTTGCCTCATTGTTGATTCTACAATTCCCTGCAAACGTGAGAACCTGTGGTCAAAGATGCTGCAGAACAGTTTCCCAATTTATATTCTGATATTAAGGTCTGATCAGATCACCTGTTTCTGTAGAGAAAACATGAGACTTGCATATTTTATTAAAATCATAAAAAATGAGAATATTACAATTTTATTTAAAAAATGTATTATACGCTTTGCTGTTGTTATATGTTTAAGTTCTGAACTTCCTTGGCTGATTGTCTTCATTACTTTAAATTGTTTTAAAATGTTACTGTTCCCTTTACAAACTTGAGCAATCTGGTTTTTAAGGGTTACAGTCAATAAGATGATGACCTGTAAGATGTCTTAATCCAGCGGTCTCCAACCTTTTTTGCGCCACGGACCGGTTTATGCCCGACAATATTTTCACGGACCGGCCTTTAATGTGTCGCAGATAAATACAACAAGATAAAACTAGTACTGGTACCGAAAAAAAGAAGATTTATTCATAACACACGTGAAAAGACCCAGGAAAACCAAGTTAACGATAAAAACGATAACAAAATAACGCTGAAAACCGATAAAAACCCTGAAAACCATACATTTCACACCTGAGCCTCAACTCTCGCGGCCCGGTACCAAACAACTCACGGACCGGTACCGGTCCGAGGCCCGGGGGTTAGGGACCGCTGTCTTAATCTACAGGCGTCGAAGTATTTTGACTAATTTTCAGTTGTGCACCAGGAGCTTCAGCTTGTATTTCTATTCTGTTTAGAGGCAGTTTGTGATGTTCTGTCCAGGGAGTAGTACAAACCTTTGCATGAAGTCATTCTGGGTAATTTCCTGTACTTACAATACTCTGATAGTCTAAAAATGGACTTCTGGAAACTTGTCAAAGTCTAAAATGCTTTAATGCCTCTTTAATCATTTGAACTGTCTTTTCTGTGCTCCGATAATTAAAAAAAAAAGAGAAATCCTTTCTAAACATCAATTAGTCTTTTTACCTTGATAAACCTGCATCACACAACACAGTGTGTCACTGGAACACAGAAGTGATGGATTCTGACAATAGGCCTCTTTTGCAGATACTGAATTAAAGTTATAAATTATTTGTGCTTTTTCTTTCAAAATCAATGAAATCTCTAAGTAACTAAGCAGATTACAATATGGTACTTGATTGCATTCACCTTACAGTTGTAGATTTATCTGCAGAAGTGGTTAAATGAGCTCCACTGATAAATGGCACTGCTCGTATTATAGCACTGTGCATGGACTTTTTAGCATAACTTTGTTTGGTCTCACATAAGCAGACCTTACTTTTTATATATTAGCTGTAATAATCAGTTAATAAGTTTAATATTCATGAAGTCACGCCGAGTAAGCCGTGTTAATAACCTCCATGAACCTCTTTATTGGTTTCTACATGAGCTCTGGTAACCAGGATGGAGTTATGAATCTCTTGTTTATCATTTAACAGTACAGTTTTGAGCCAGTAAGAACAGTGAATGCTGATAAAAAGGCTTGCATGTTTGCTCCGTCTTTGCAAATCAGTCATGCATTTTCCAATTACAGCTCTACAGTCACCAGACCATTCGGAACCACCAGAGCAGAGACAAACAAGAAGATTAAGAAAAAATGATATGACACACAATCACATCTCTAACCAGACCATGACAGAAATAACCAACACAGCCGGACCCTTCACAGGAAAGGCAAAAATGGAAATCTTCAAACTGTGAGGGCGAAGTGAGAAATAGGCAAAAAGATATGTGGTGACGACAGAAGCTGTTGTGATTGATTACATGTGATGTAGAGCAATTAAAAGAAATTAACAATTTGCATTTTAATAACATTATTATCATCAGTTAAATGAATTCATTAGTCTTGATTAGTTTGGTATCAGTATGACAAGTGCAGCTCAATAGAGCGTGATGACACTAATAGAAGGCTGAGGAATGCAACAGAGCTGAGACAGATAGGAGGCTTGTGGTGAAGGGGGGTCATATATGTATGGGGAGGGGGGATTTTGTAAGATAAAGAGCTTCTCAAAGCTGTGTATGAAGAGTGCTGCACACACACACACACACACACACACGCAAATCACATCAGTGTTTGGCTCAAATTTGCATGTTTTTTGCCTTAGATGTTGAGTATATAAATTTCAAATAATGCTGCAAAGCTCCACAGACTTTTGCAATGGGTTTAAGTGTTCCATTGTTTGGACTAAAGTTACCCTAACTATATAAAAGCTGGGATTTCAATATGGGAGTGAGCTACTGGAATGAAAAACAATTGGTAGATAAAACAGATAAAAGTCAAGTTTATGACTGATATCATTTAATGCATTTTACATTAACTCTAAGAAGGTTTGATGTGTGCTAAAAAGCCGCTCTCTGAATTTGGTGGAGTGCAAAATGACGCAGTTGATATTAACAAAGTCATATACATGGATTGGTCTTTTAAGTAAAGACAGTTAAAGGGAACATGCTAAAATATAAAAATATACACTACATACACATTAATTTTGGATATAGAGAAAGCCAGCGTGCCGTGATGTTCTGCTCAAACCACGTTATCTAGCTAAACCTTGCAAGCCGACAGCATTTGGTCCGTAGGCTTTGTATGTGAAACCCTGGCTGCTTTTGAAATTGTCATTGGTGCATTGCAGTTAACAGGAGGGGAACTCAGGACTGTTTACTAGGGGTGCAACGATACACAAAATTCACGGTTCGGTTCGGTTCGATACTTTGGTGTCACGGTTCGATATTTTTTCGATACAAAAAAATGTTCATGCCTTTTTAATTTGTCATTTATTAAAATTATAAATATATATTTTAACTCAAAAGTACAGTTTTTAAATTTAACCCTAACCCTTGTGCGCGTTTATTTTTTTGACAGCGAATACGCACCTGCGGACCACTTATGTGCAGCCCTGGTTATTTTGCTCGTCATATTGCAGCCACAGAAATTCTTTTGTCCATGAAACCATAAAGCTGTACTTTCTTTTTGCCTTATAGTCTGATTTGTCATAACTTCTCCGTTTTGTGGTAAGCTTTTCTTTGGCTGTCACTTCTTCACCCTGACCTGTCTTATTTGGCTCAGCAGAACTAAAATATATATCTGTCTGTGAAGGTTCTCAGTCATCCAGGTCATCGTAGTCAAATATAAATCCTGCTGCTTTTACACACGGACTCACATAAGCTCAGCGATTCTCTGCGCGATCAACCTCTCACATGTTTAAGCTTGCTGCGGGAGATTTCACTTGTCATGTTTGCATAGTAAGCTAACGATTAATAAGACGATGTCAGAGGAATTGGTGCACAAATTATCATCACTCACAGATCAGTGCTGTCGCTCTCTATACACAGTTCGCACGATTGCAAAGTGAAAGCAAAAAAACAAGCGCAAATTCAAACGCGACTTCAATATGTCACATATTGACAGTGGCTCACCGATGCCAATGACATAATTACCCAGCTACATTTCTGAAAGAATGCAAAAGCATTGACATATATTTTTCCTTCCTACAAAAGCCCGACGGGCAGGGAAGAGATAGATTTTGGTAGCCCGTCTGAAAAAAATCGCTAGCTCCAGGACGTCGGGCTAGCGATATTGCGAGCCCTGTATCTGATTGAGGAATCACTCATCTTTGGAAAAGAGAGTTTATTACAGAGAAATGTCTCTTTCCAAAATAAAAGCTATACTATCCGCTTCTTCTGGGCTATATTCTCAGCAGCATAAGGAGAATCATGTGCGAACAGCTGTCTAAATGACTCGGCTAAAGTTAGTAGCATGCTTGCTTGTTTTTTGTCTGCTTCCACTTGTCTTTGCACTAGGATGATGTCAGCGTAAATGTGCAGTCATATTTGTTGTGTTCCCACTAGTGCTTTCAGGTTAATCTCGTTGAAATGACCTTAACGCCACAACACAGCAAATCTCCGTTAACGAGCTACCGCCGATAGCTCCGTGCATGGGGCTAGACGGCCAACACGTTAACGAGCTAACTGCGCTAACACACTAGTTCCCACCCATGTAATTGAGCATTGCATGGCACATCCAACATACTGTTTTACTTTAGTCCATGACTCGCTTACCTTCAGGGTCATACGTCACATGAAAACCAAAATAATTCCAAACGCCAGATCTGAATGAGGGTGGGGGAGGTCCATGTTGTAAGGAGAGCTTAACTTCTGTCTCGCTAGCTTGACCTGCGCTCTTCCTTCTGACGATGCTGTCTGTGTTGAGCGCTCAGTGAATCTGCGTTCGACTACTCCGCCTAGGCTGCACTGTCGACCCTAGGCGGAGTAGTCGAACGCAGATTCACTGAGCGCTCAACACAGACAGCATCGTCAGAAGGAAAATTGATAAAATAAATTACAAATTTTGTATTGTTCGATACATATGCGTACCGAACCGAAAGCACTGTATCGAACGGTTCAATATCGATACGAATATCGTTGCACCCCTACTGTTTACCCAGCTTAGGTAAGACTACTCATACTCCTCTAGTTATACTTTGACCTCAGAAATAGTACACTGAAATAGAATGAGCATCACTTCTGAAACATTCAGCTACATTTGGAGTTCTTTCCAAATGGAGGGAGGATCTGAAATATCATTAGATGAGATAAAATCTAACCCAAGTCCCAGTGTATCAATCTGAGCAAGGGTTCGAGATTGCCTTTAGAAATACAGAGTGGTCCTTTAAAAAATACTAATGCTATTTCATTTAATTAATTTAAATCTTTTGGCCTAAGGAAATGTCATTCCTTCTTAATATCAACCATTTATTTGGTCTCATTCAGCTTTGCTGTTTTTTTTTTTTTTTGCACCAAGTCTTGATTAAGTGTTGTAGTTAAGTTAAAACTGTTATCCTCAGCTAAAAGACACCCCCACACAAATAAATAAATAAAAAGTTCAATATATGTGTGATTTCTCTTGAATATTATGGAAATTAAGTTCACTTATCTTGTGTTACTGTGAGCACAGAAAGACAGCATCCTTCTCTAGAAATCCACAAACCTTGATTTGTTTCATGTATAGCGGAAAAATATCTTTCTGTGGACAGTATCGTCGTGCACGAGGAAGTATGCAAATACTTGTTTTGGATTTTAAGCTTTGAGTCTTTTAAGTCCCACCTCAGCTTAGCTGCAGCTAGCTGTTCATGTGGTTGATGAATCAAAATTCATTACCTTCGATTTGCAGTATTGCAATGAAACCAACCAGTTAGTAACTGAACCTTTGTAAACACATGACCATAACTGAACTGAGCATCTTTCCCGGCAGATGAAATGATTAAAACACATCATATCAAACACATAATTTAAGATGGTTGAATCCTTGAATAAAGTCGATATTAAGAGCTAATGTAATGCTCTCAATAGGAAGGAAGAACCAATTTCTCCTTAATCGGTAGATCAGCACCAACATGTCTCATCTGCTCCTTGCAATTAGTACAATTACTTACCAGAGCTCTCCTAGGACTTCTGCAGGCTTGTACGTTATCTGCATGATTCTATAGTAGGTCCTGATGGGAGAAGATTATTGCTTCCACAAGCCAGCTCTTACTTTTGTTCCTCTCTTCTTTGTATATCCTCTCTGTGCTCAAACAAAAAATTTAAATCAGGGATTTTTAAATGCATCATGACTACAGCAGCCCAACTGATTTTTTCTGTCTTTAAAAAAAAATCCTACTGAAAGTGTTGCGTGGGGGCCTCCCTAGTGCTAAAGCTTAGGTAATTAATTTAGCCAAAAGCAGTACAATGCAATGTTAATTCTCTTTACTGATCATCATTAATTAATTAACGGTTACATTTTGAGATAAGACAACTGCAGACATTTATGGAGCAATAACACAGAGGCCATTCAGCCAAAATCTGCAAAAGCTGAAATACTTCAGGGAACTACATAATCTGTCTGAGCAACAGAACCACGTGTACGACCTACGTGTGTGTGTGTGTGTGTGTGTGTGTGTGTGTGTGTGTGAAGTGAAGAAAAGTGGGTGTGGCTCTGATGGCTGATCTGACAGAGCCTCTTGTGCCTGATAAATCTATACAAAACAAAATATAAGATGTTATTATGAGATATAAATAAAGATCTGATATAGTGTAAGTATATATAAACAACAAGGGCTCTCTGTCTTTGGGTTAAATAATATTCATTTGTTCTTTTTTCAAAAAATTTTTTAGCACAAAAACAAGTCTGCCAAGATATCGCAGTACTGTAGAGCACAGAATGTTTGACTGGAAGATCCTAACACAACAAACAAAGAAACAAGTAAAAATGGAAAAAATAACACATGTTGGTAGTATCAAAATGGACTAAAAAAACAGACTCAATAGATCACTGGCAGGTTTACAGTTTTTATTGAAAAGAAACGGCGAGTTAACTGAAAGAGGGCAAGTGGCTCAGCAAAGAGGTCTCTCAGAAGGAAAACGACTGGGAGCTCTGCCAGAGAGAAGAGGATAGAATGGACAAAATGAGTATGAAATAATCTTGCAATGCTTGAGATAGAATCTGAGACTTTACTCATACTCTGAAATTCTGAGGAGTTATTTGCTGGCAGGCAGAGAGTGAGCAGCAGAGAGTGAGCCGACAGGTGAGTTACAGGTAAGTATTTTCCTTTGCGGAGTAGAACAGAGGTTGGCTGGTAGTGTCAGTAAAACCCCTCAGGGGGAATGAGACAGACAAGCTTCAGATGGAGAAACAGCGTTACCAGGAACAAGCAGGTTTAAAAGAGGACCTGATTAAATTCATGCTGACAATAACTATCTGGCAGAGAAAAGCAGCGTCAGGCTGCTCTTAAATAACACCACCACGATGACTTAACTGGTGGGTAGAAGGACAAACTCCACCCACAACTCCACCTGATACAGTGAGAGAGAGAAAGACAAAAGATGAAAAACCAACAACAGTTGGCAGGAAAGAAAAAAAATAATCTGAAATTGACAAACAGGATGAATCGGACAGCACGGCGAAAACAGGTACATGCTACTGTTATTGTGTAAAACATTACTGTAATCACGTAACATTTGTAACACTATACTAAATTCAGTGATCAGATTCCAGTTACAGTATTGTTGTTAATTGCATTGCATAGATTTTTGAATTATCTGCATATGGGCAAAAATGGTTGAGTGGTCCCAAAATTTTGAGGAGTGGTGGTAAAGATATTACTCCTTTTTTGCACACAGTGAAAAGAAAATGAAATAGTGCTAACTGCCCAGAGTATAAACAATTGTCTGCTGCTGAAAACAGTATTGACTCTTCTTCTGCACAGACAGCATGCTAACACAAAGCTAGTAAAGTACCCAGACTAAAGTTAAAGCTGACTCAGCAGGTAGCACAATCAATGATGAGCAGTGAGGTATATAAGCACTGTAGCCTCCATTTTTACCCGCACTTGTTTCTACAGGGGAAAAACTTTGATGTGATCTTTGGACATGAGGCTCTAACCTTCAGAATGAACCAGAGACCAAACTGAACGAGGCATAAGCCGCACAGGAAGTAGGAAGAAAAAGTCAGAGGAAATCCTCAGAAAAGAGGACGTGACGTTGTCTGTTCTTCCATCCAACCAAACATTCAAGCAGTTCTTACCAAAGAAATTTGTGACTTTCTGCCATAATAACTGACTAGATCATTTTGGATACTTATAATTAGGTTGTCCTAGCATTTACAAATATTCATCTTCCTTTGGCTGCTACACAATCATCTGCCTCCATCTGGACCTTTATCAGTCAGGTATGGAATTATTCTCATCTGCATAAAGATTTGGCAAAAAGCTGGTGCTGGATGTCCTTCCTGATGCTGCAACCCTGCCCATTTATTCAGGCTTGGGATCGGCCAAATGAATACAATGGCTTGTGCTCCGTCTCACTCCACCCCATGTTCCTTGCAATAGGAAATACCAGATGCAAAAGTTTCTTTGAAATGTTCAGATTTCAATATTAGATTGTGAGCTGAAAAATCAGAGCAACATCAGCCAGTCCTGCAATGAACAACAGTTTCAAAATGAAGTGTTAAGCTGGCTAAATGTGTGGTTATTGAGTTGTTTTTGGACCGTAGCCTGGTTGTGTGTATCTTGGCAAATCTGCTTGGGGGGAAGCCCTTTGTGAAAGTGATTTGTACTTCCTGTTATCACCATACAGACAATTACCTGGATTTACTGAAAGGCGGGATAAATGATAATGAACCCGTGTTATATCATATTAAACATGTTGCAGCATAAAATTGTTTCATCACTTTGTATTTGGATAACTGTGATTTGTTTGTGGTTTGCGGATCTTCCCAACCTTTGACAGGAAGCATTAAACGGTCAGACGTTGTTAACAGTGTGCTGGAATGAATACATCACTGACAACTGGCTGCATCATGTCCTTTAACAACATCTGAATGTATTCTCTTTCAGAATGTCTGGGTATGGATTTATGTGTCTAGCTTTCTGACATTTCCTTTTGCTTTACGTTGGCTCATCTGACACTGAGCACAGTTGAGAAGTCACTTGCACAATTAAACCACGTTAAATAGGTTAACAGGTGCTGATAAAGGCACATAAACATTTTTATATCCTTTGTATTGTAACAGGAACTCAGCGGGGTGCACTGTATGTCTCTGTGTCCTTTATGACCTGTGAATGGGTGTATGTGTGGGTGCTTTCTGTCTGATATCTGCTGTTGACCATGTGGGTGGATGGATATGTGATGTGTATCAGCAGTGACTATTTGTGCAGAGAGGTCTTCCTCTAAAAAGCTCGCTGCCACAGGAAGAAGCACAAGTCTGGGAATACCTTTCCTCCAAGATCAATAAACAGCTTAACCAAGTATTTCACAGTGTGCTCCTGGGGGAGTGTGAGCCACTGCACGCAGTGCAGGACCAGGTCCTCTTTTACATCCTTCAGCTTCCTCTTAAGTAGGAGAATTGATATACAGCTACGCGATCTCCATTCATTTGTGAGGTCATTTATATCATTATTGCTTTTCTTGTGCGTGGGAAGGGCGAGGCAGTCTCCTTCCAAGCAAATGGACTTCACAGAGTTGAGGAAATTGAATGGATATATTCAGTGAAATGTGTGCGACAGGAGGAAATATCAGGCCAAGAAAAGCTAAAATTTCCTCTGGGGCTTCATTGTGTTTGGATTTGTTGCACCAAGCAGAAAGTTTTATGACATACAATGAATACACAATATCCTACCTGCACTGAAGTCAGCAATAAAGGTATTATGCGTGTGTGTGTGTGTGACATCTAGTGCTGCTAATCCTGCAGTAGATGGGGCTGAAGCACAGAGTTCAGGAGGAAAAAAACAGCCCAATCTTTTCACAAGGTTTGTTTTATACTAGCAGGTTATAATTTAAACGGGCGAATTAGACCCAGGAGCTGACAGGTGCTCCTAATGCACTGCTAATGGCGAAGCGGAGTGCCAGTTTGCAATTTTCTCCCACTGACTGATGACTGAATTCCACTCCCCATCTGAGTGTCCTCAGGTATCTCTTTGTGGAGATATCCATAAACAAATTTGTGGAGGAGTAAGAAGACTGAGCTTCTGTCAAGACGCATGTTGGGATTCTCCATATTTAAATGCACCTACTAAATGAGATCTGGTCCACTTTCTTACCTCTTTCAATAACCTGGTTATTACAAACGGATCCCCAAACCCCTGCACTCTGCAAATTAAAGACCCTCTCTTTCACCGGAGTCTACGATATTCAAATGGTTGTCAAATATGTCTCCTAGGATTGCTGGAGATGTGAAGGATTTTTTAACGGTCGAGGTGTTTAGTGAAAGCCAAAAAATAGATTACAGCATCTGTAATTGATGATTATGCCCTAATAGACTTTAAATACCTTGTGGATTGAACTGTTTTTAATAATGCTCAGCGTGAAGCAAGTTTCAGGGGGATTCCCAGAAAGATTCAATAAGTATACAATAATCATGATAAATGACACGTTGAAGTTGTTTGACTTCATTAGTCCCTCCTCAGGAGGAGGCACGCTTAACACCCTGTATAAGGAGTGAGTGTAGGCAATGACAAAGGACCTGGGAAAAAAAAGTTGATGAACAAAGTACTTCAGGAGTCCTGAAAGTACCAAGTGATTCTTTATTCCTAATCCATAAATGACCAGCTTGGCCTATTAGGAGATGATTTAAAGTGGAGACCTCTCGACCCTGAAGACAGTTCATAATCACTGCAAAATCATTAAAGGGTGTGTGAAGCATGGCAGATAGATAACAAGCTCTGATTCCTCTCCCATTACAGCTGGCCTGAGTCCCAAAAGTGGTCCCACTACACAGGCTGCTTCACAGGCATTTGGAGGCCGAGGGTGACTTTGAAAGAGTGCTCAACAAAGCCTTTGCCTTTACATGCAGGGGAGCGTGCCTTCGGTTGTGCACCAAAAGCGCAATTTATAATCTGTCTGACAACTTCCCCCCAGCCGGCGCAAAAACGCATCACTCATAGCGGCTGCGCTTTGCATATTGCGAGTCAAAAGCGTTTAATGGTGAGATGTAACTTCCCTCTCTTTCCATTGATCATGTGGCAGGCTGCGACTCCCATGAGCTGTGTGCATTAAGGCCAGTGACAAGCGGAAAACATTACAAATGAGCTTTAGCAAATTTGCAAGGCAGTGTCACCTCTTTGATGTATAGATAAGTGGTTGCTGACTTTTTCCCTCCTTCCGTTAGTCTGCTTCACTCTCTCCAGTTATCCCCCCCCCCCCCCCCCCCTTTCCATCCATCTCCACCTCTCTTCTTCTTCTCCTCTTCTGCTTTTGGATTAAACAAAACTGATGCCTGTGAAAAGTCCCCGTGATGAACGCATCGTCGTCCTGATGAGGCTGAGGGTGAGCGTGTCATAAATCATGCCCTCGAGAGCGAGGCAGCGGGGGGAAATTGTACTATGATAAACACTGAGAGGTGGAATGAGCAATAGTTTTGTCACAATACGGAGGCGCCCACGTCCCCCTTCCCTGTGAAATGTGGCTTTGTGATTGAGCCTGGGCAGGGGATGAGCCGAGAGCTGTAATTCAGGCAGCTACAGCCGAGGAAGGTTTTTGAAGCCACATGCATGCGTGACACAAAAGCGAATGATAAATTGTTATCCAAGCTGCGAATCTTATTCTTTTTTCACTGCTCTGCCAGACTTGGTAGACAAGTAATTGAGAGAGAACATGCAAACAAAGCTAATGATTTTCCTCCCACTTTACATTTCTTTCCCTGAGGCTCTTGTCTGCGAAGCTGAGCTCATACATCTTTCACTAAGTACAGCTCGGTGTCTCCTGACCCCCCTCGCACATTTTGAGGCAGGGAGAGTTAAAATGTCTACTTTTCCCTGACAAAAATAGAAGTCAGTGTCTCCTCCACTGATGATTGCATACTGTCTGGACCCTTTTTTGGAGAGGATGAGTTTGGTGGTGTGGATGCCTGGGGGGTGTTTTTCTTCAGATAAAAGGGTATTTACAGTTAATGAAAGGACCAAAAATTCCTACAAAAATAACTGTAGTGTGTAAACTATGGGGTGCTAAGGTTCATGTATATCAAGTGTGTTCTTTCAGAAACAGGACTGAGCTACCAGTACTTAAAAATGGGGATCGGCTTATTCACTGGATGTAGTTGGTGGTCACAGTCTCTGGGTCTGAAAAGTAAAGCCAAAGTGAAGAATCAAGGTGGTCGGATTGATTCAAATCAATACTATCGGTATTGATAACCCTGGTATTGGTAATAGATCAATAGTCGTGTGATAGCATCAATGCTTTGTTTCTATCATCTAAGTTCAGTATCTAGCCCACAGATTCGTGCTAAACAAATTATCTTTTGGAAATGAACTTGCACTATGAAAAATGTCTGAACCTTTTTGTGCTGATCTGTCACGTCCATTTAATTATCAGCTTATAGCACAATTAAACAGACGTTAAGTCCTTTTCCATTCCACATTCCATGTCTCAAAAAATCTAATTTCAATATACACAAAAAGCTGAAAGGTGTATTTCATTGTTTTAACTAAATACTGAGGAAAGTAAAAAATCACAGTGATTTAGTGGTTGTTAAAAAGTATTCAGAATTTGCTAATTGAGGATAATTCATCTCATAAGTCATGCTACACTGCTTTCATTAGATAAGCTGCCTTTATATGTTAAAGTCTCAGTATTGGTATTGATATCAGAATACTGGCCCTGTATTAACTTTGCAGTATCAGCACCAATAAAAAAAGTGGGTAAAACCTTCATTATTTGTGATGGCCAGCAGCCAGGGCAACTTTTGTCTGGTTGTATCTGCTAGTTAAGTCTGATGTCAGTCATCTCAATTCCCCAGAATAATCAAATATTGAGAGTTAAAAATGGTCATATTCTTTCATTTGCAATAAAATTATCAGTATTGATTATACTTGTTATATATATATATATTTCACTTTAATAAACCCATACCACTGCTTGAACCTTCACATTGTGCCACAGTCATGCTAATGTATAAATCTTTGCATCAAAATAAAACTGGTCCTCTTCATTCATTTCACTTAATTTAGTGCTGCTCTTAGAAGAAGAGTTTTACAATAATAAAGTGTACCAACCACAAGGCTAAATCAAGTGCTTCACCTTTACCCTGTGCTATACTATTATTAATTAGACAAGTACATCACATAGAAGCCAAATATATATTCTTTCACTCTATTCATTCTGCTTTTGTTTTGTTCATTAAGTTCACCATTTCCCTGTAAAATCCATTACTCACATCGCACATCTTTACCCAAATGGAACGAGATTACATTGATTACAGTCTTATCTTCGTGACCTGGATGGATATGCTGACATGCTGTATAAGCGCCTTTTTATGGCCTTCTGTGATGTTGTGTTAATTATACTGCAGTTTGTGGTGTGTTTGCTTTGCAGCGCAGACACAACTCTGCAAAACAGTCTTATGTCGTCTTGGTTGCCAAGACAACACCTTCTGCTGTCCCAGACATTTTAATTTTAATGTATTTTTGTCCATTAAAGGACGCCAATGTCCATAGTTTGGACAGAGAAGACAGATGGTTCAAAAGACGAGTGAATGAAGCCATCTATGTCCACTGTGAACGACCATCTTTGAACTGAGGCTGTGGCAAATGACACTAACTGTCTTCCATCTATAATCCAATTTTGAGATCTCCTCCCAGATGCCTTAACGCCCACACACATCCTGGGCCATTTGACCTCAGGAAATCACTTGACAAGGTGGGGCTAGGCTGCACAATGGGTCCACCCGGAACCTTGGCTGATTGTGACCCACACCCGCTTTCACACCTTGGCTTGAGTGATTAGATAGAGGATCAATAGGGGGTCCATGACGCTCTTGGGGACGCCATAGGGCTTAAAATCTGGGACTCTCCACACATTTAGCTAAGAGATGAACTCTTAATGAGTTGAGTTTTGTACAGTTCTTAGATTTACATTTTTTTAAGCACATGGTCAAGCTAGTGATTTAAAGAGTCCTTAATTTTCTGAAACTTTGTTTGCATTATATTGGGGGACGACACATTTTGCTTAATCACGTTTATTTAATTGTGGGAATTGTGACCTTGATTTGATTCAGATCAAATTTGAATCATTGTGCAGCCGAACTTTTGAGACATCCATGAAAAAGAGGACTTAAAAGGTTTAGCTGAGTTAGAAGTTAAGAGGAAATTAGCAAGCTAGTTTCCATCTAAAGATATGCCATGTTCTCACTGAAGTATGTCTGTGAAGGTTCTCAGTCATCCAGGTCATCGTAGTCAAAGGAGCTTGCAAAGAAAAGCGTCTGGACTTCTTTAAGTTGCTTGAAGACGTTTCACCTCTCATCCGAGAAGCTTCTTCAGTTCTAAGGTCAAATGGTGGAGAGTCCCAGATATAAACCTAGTGGGAGTTTCCCCCCACGGAGGGACAAAAGGACCCCCTGATGATCCTCTAATCGCCTGAGCCAAGGTGTGAAACTGGGTGTGGGTCCCCATCAGCCAGAGTTTCGGGTGTGTTCATTGTGAAACCTGGCCCCACCTTATCATGCGAATTCCTGAGGTCAGATGGCCCAGGATGTGAGTGGGCGTTAAGGCGTCTGGGAAGGGATCTCAAAACTGGATTATAGATGGCAGAGAGTTGGTGTCGTAAACCCCTACCTCTGTTCAAAGATGGTCGCTCACAGTGGACATAGATGGCTTCTTTCACTCCTCTTTCAAACCATCTGTCCTCTCTGTCCAAAATGTGAACATTGGCATCCTCGAAAGAGTGTCCTTTATCCTTAAGATGCAGATGGACTGCTGAGTCTTGTCCTGTGGAGGTGGCTCTTCTGTGTTGTGCCATGCGCTTGTGAAGTGGCTGTTTGGTCTCTCCAATGTAGAGGTCTGAGCATTCCTCGCTGCACTGTACAGCATACACCACATTGTTAAGTCTGTGTTTTGGCGTTTTGTCTTTCGGGTGAACCAGTTTCTGTCTGAGCGTGTTGCTGGGTCTGAAATGCACCGGGATGTCATGCTTGGAGTCTCACTGAAGTAGTTTTCTGAAAGCACAAATTATTGGATATAACTAAGACAATTTAATATCATGGTTAAACTCAAAGGGAAGATTAAACTGTTATCTCTCAAAGTTCATGTTGAGAGTCCCAGATCGGCAAAGACAAACACTGTCCTATTGCAGGAAGAAAATGCAGATAAATCGACAAAACTTTAAGCAAGAGAACATGTCTGAGCCCACCCACAACAAGAGATTAGTCATTAAAATGTTTCTGCATGGTTGCATGGTTTGAAAAAGTTCTGATCCTAAGCTAAATATCCATCCTGAAATCTAAGTGTGCCTGAGGGTGATTCTTTTCGGAAGCATTCAAATATTAGTCGTCCATGACACCCCGAGCACATAGTGTATGCTCGCTACGCAAAAATAGTGTTAATATAAAGCCTGACAGGTTTGAGAAAAGTCGCATATTGTTTTTGGGAGCATTTGTTTCTGTTGAATTAAAAAGGAAAAAAAATAAACCATAAACCACTACAACGCAAAAGACGACATCCTCAATCAGTGCAGTAGACACTTGGGCTCATGAATAGACTTAGTACAGCTTCACTTAACAGGCGGATAGACATCTGTGAGAAAATTACCCATCTTCTCACAGAATTTATGACCTCAGTCAGCATTTTCCTGATGAGTTTATAGCCTCGATCACAAGTTTCAGACTAGATGATAAAGCACGGCATTCTTTAGGCCAGAACTAAATTGTAATTGACAGATTTTGACAGTATGAAGGCGGTCTGTCTCCAGTTTCTCATTTAGAGCCACCGCTCGCTCTTCTGGTGATGACTTCACTAACAAATGGGTGATGTCACTTTGACTACATCCATATTTTACACAGTCTGAGCTGGACTTTTCATTTGACATTACCAGCTAATTAACTTCATGCATAATGCAGCAGTTGTGAGGACTTGGCCCATGTCAAAGGTCACACTCGTTTTTTTTGCATTGTTTTCTGTTCTATTTTAATTTAATACATCCCTCTCCTCTGCTTCCTGCCCTTGTGTGTTTTCCACCAGTGTGATTACTGCTCTGCTTTAACAAGTGTCACCTGTGTTCAGCTCCCCTTCCCATTATGTACTTAGTCTTCCTTTCTTTCTCTGTCTCATTGTATTTGTTTTTGCAAATTGCAAACAAGTGTAAACAGAAATATTCCACGATGATGCAGAATTAGCCCGTAATTGACCTAAGAGGTAACCATTATAGTGGGTCCAGTATTTAGAATGACTCACACATGTAAGTGAAAAAGGACAGTTCAAGTCAGTGCCTACCCTGATTTTCCTGCAGTTTCTGCCATTCTAACAGATCTACAGAACAATCTAACATAGTCTCTTATAAGGTGATAACTTCAAGTAAACACGGACACAGACAACAAACAAGAAAGCAGGACCAAATTTTGAAAATAGGCCAAAATGATAATTTTTCTCTAACAAAACATGTTTGATTCATCTTGATAGACAGCAGTCTGCAGCTACTGTTTATGCAGTGAATTTACTATTTCATGTTTTAGAATCAGCCTCAAATCAGTTGCAACTGGGGCACTGAAGTCACATCCATGTATTAACCCGACTCTCAGCCGTTATTCCACAGAATCTCATTTAAATCATTGCTCATTATTAACACCCCAGTGAGTATATAACTCAGAATGAACTGATTCTCCGTGACACAAAAATATTTCTATGACGTTAGTAGGGTTTGTATTCTTTGAATGCCATTTCGTTGTATTATAGTGGCAGTGTGGGTGAGCAGAGGTTGTTTCATAAGCAGAAAGCCAGAGGCTTTCCTTGAAAACTGCTACAACACGCATAAACAACGTTTGCCATGTTTGATAGCAAGACAGTTTTACGTTCTGTATTACACAACATAATACACAATGTAAAACTGTATATTTGCATTAAATCTGCGCTCCTAGGCAGCTGCACTTGCAAGCTGTCTTGCAGAACAACATATTCTATATCATTCAATAAGCAGTCTGCTCATCTTTACCCACAGATGTCTTAATTCCTATTATTGCTTTCTGTCACCATCTCCGGAGATCCCCAAACATGTCTTTCTTACTGCTGCCATCATTACACTGAAGAATCCAGCCACTGGTTCTTCTGGCTGTCTCAGGATAACCAAAAGGATCTCCGTCTCATCACTTTGTCTGTCTATGGACACTTTCTTAACTGTGGCAAGATAAACAAAAAAGGCATATGAAAACCTGCTGAACCAGGTTAATCAAAACTGCAGTTGCCATGCTGAAACATACGCACACATCCACACAGAGAGATTCAAAAGCATGAAACAATACCAGCCTTGCAACTGTGGCTGGTAATTAAGCTTCCATTAGGCACACTTATAAGCCATCAATACATACACACACACTTTCTGTGGACACGTCTTTTTGTCTGCAGGCTTCAATCATCCACCTGCAGAAATTAGAAGTGCGAGAGTTTTAGCAGACACAACATTAACTGTGTGGGACATTATTAAAAGGGAAAAACAGCTCTTGAAGTGTGACTGAGTGAGAGGCTTTTGTGCTTTTGTTCAGGCTGAATCTCAAAAGCTTTTTGAGGAACTGCCATTAAAACTTGAACAGCACTTTATTTTGGTCATCCCCTAGCTTTTTATCTGCTGCCACCACCACCTGGTCAAATCTTTGCTTGTCCAGCCCCTCTGAGGTTGAGGATTTGTGGCTGAGTGAACAGGTATGGGGCAGACTTTGCTGAACTGTAGTAGGTGTATAAATAAGAATTTATTTTTTCCTTAACATGTGGGGATTTTGATGGGGTGACTATGTAACCAGAGCGTTACACAGTAGCTCATCTGGCTCGGGATAAATGACAGCTCCCAGGTTATTGTAATGTATGAAGTACAAAAACAAAGTGATACGTTTTGGTTGGCTGCGCTGCATAAGCCAACAAAAACTCCACTGAGACGTCGAGGAGGCTCAGACCCACTCGTATCCAGGACAAATAATTCTTGTTCATCTCCCAGTGAAAGTGTTTGTGTGGTGGTCCATCGACTCTGTTGTCTGTTTTGGCGTTTTTCTCCCTGGTTTTTTTGGCTACTCTTTAGCTGCATTTGTCTTTATTTTCCTCCAGCTTTACTTTTGAATATCATTGTGGATTTACTCATTTCCTGATTTATTTGTATTAGAATTGCTATTCTGTTCATGCTGTGTTCATTCATGTTTTAGTATTTAGTGTAGGTTCTCGTGTATCTTCTTGTTAAGCTCTCAGCTCTTTTTACCGTTCCCCTACTGAGAATCTTCCTGTTTTATTTTGCTTGTTCCTCTCTCGTGTGTTTTGCTCTTAGTTTTACTTCTGGCCTAGTTGCTGCTTTAATTTGTTTCAACCGTGTCTCGTTACCCTCCTGTGTCCCCTTCCATTGATTGCCTCAGTGTGAGTATTGAAGCCCTGCCTTCCTTTAATATTTGTCAGGGTGTTTGTGTTGCCTGTCCTTGTGTGCTCCTGATTATGTTTATGGATTTTGTCTTTCGCTTTGGTGTTTTGGACTTTTCTGCACTACCTAATTAAGGGTCTGTTTTTCAGTCTTGTGTTTGGGTCAGCTCCCAGCTTCAAACTATGATAGTCTGAGTTAAGGAGTAGTAGTACAAGAAGCTTATGCCTGAGATGCAATAGAAATTCTTGGGAAAATGGAAAAGAGCATGTAAAAATAATAACTATAACCTATTTTGCTAGAAATGTAACCTTGACCTTGACCAGAATATGGATAGTGACCTATTAGGCTTATGTTTCATTATATTGTGACAACGCCTGCAATAGCATGAGCTCATCAGCTGTATGAGCTAAAAACAAGTAGATTTTCATAGTATTGCGTCTGCTAAACATTTGCATTTTGGATTGCAATTAGAAGCATATTTGCATTAAATTTTTATCTGACTAGCTTAGAAAAAGATTATTCAGAGAGCTGAAACCCAGCTGACAAAATGTTAACACACGGCTGAGGTGTTCACACAGGCTGATGCTGGTGCTAAAATTAAAATAGATTTATTTGTGATTCTGGAAGAGTCAAACAGTGACTTTGAACAGAGCTGGTTGGTTGAAATACTACATGGTAGTAAAATAAACTGACTAAATCATCTCTATATGAGTGTCATAGCACTTATGTTCAGCAAGAAAATGTTTACATAATCAATTATCATACCTGATATTTGGACTTGATAATTGAATCATAATCTTGAGGGATAAGAATTGTGATTCCTAAATCAGGCTCTTTTTTCTCCTCGCTCAAACTACGCAGCATAGCTAACCCGATGCTTAAAACAGATCTCAGTAGCTGCTTAATTCTTGTCTCACCCACACTTCGGGAGTTTCTGTTAAGCAGCATAAAAGGACCAAGACTTCATTTAGTTAGCAAAGATGGCTTAATTTATTGTGTTGCAAACAATCAGAGACAAATTGTTGCATGTTAGTTATGTCTTGCTCGATCAAAATGGATTTGCTTTTCTACTGAGATGGTTTAAGGAAAGTTAATTGCATTGTAGTAAAAATGCAACGGGTCCAAACATGAGGCAGCTGTATTCCTTATTTTCCTTTATAATCATTTCCAAAATGATGCGGTTGTTTCCTTTAATTTAAGTGTTTTGTTGCAGCAGATGTGCTTCATTCACCTCCACACACCAGCTTATTATGTGCTGACTAACTCACTCTTATACTCATAAATGTCTGCTTGTGCAATTGTTCCCACATCAATACGCAGACTGAAACAAAGCATTGGAGCAGTCTGTCAGTCAGCATGTGAACATCGTGCAGGAGCTAGCTCGCATGTCTCTTCGTCAATAATTGAACACATCCAGGGTGTGATACGGTGTTTGGGTGCATTCTCATGGTGCCATAAAGGTACTCAAGTGTGAGCAAAACACAGCCTTACTGTAAATATTAACCACATTTAACAGCATGGAAAGCAATTACACAGAGGCTGAATTAAACCATAATGACCAGTGAGACAAATGAGGACGTCACAAGGAAATGTCTAATAAAGACTTAACGACCTGTTTTAACGGCAACAAGCATATTTTGTCAACAAGAACGTCTTTGCGTGTTTGCTCCGGGTACCCGATGATGGACAGTCTCTCCCAGAAACAGCGTGTCTCCTGAGCATAGCGCTTATGCCAGTTTTTTTTTACTTACCTCTGGAGCAATCACAGAACTAGACATGCTGGATTTGACCTGACAAAGGAGTCTTATTACCCTTCCATAATTGGAAAGCCAAGTGAGGAGGGGGCGCCATATCATGATTCCATTTACAATATTTACAACTCAATAAACATTTCGTTTCATCCTCTGTCCTTCATGCCTGTGAATTCCAGATAACACAGAGGTTAAAGAGAACACTAAATATAAATTGGCTCAAAGAGCATATGGAAGTGGGGACTGAATTGCCACTGCTTTACCTTCACATTACTGCCAAATGATATTGGGTGTGAGGCTTGAATTAGCACTGAAATCAGGCGTGGGATACAATCAGGCTTTTGAGGGTCTAGGAGCTCCAGCAGACATGTTGGAATATCCGTGGACTGCTGACTGACTCAAAGATGACTTGAACACAGGCCGTGGGCTTAATGCATGTTATCCTACAAGGAGTGGTGCCACCCGCTCCCGTCTGATACAGCTGAAGCATGTCGTACTGCGGCGCTGTGAGAATTTAATAGAGGGAAAATTGTTAGGTTGTGTCTGTGCAACACAAAACTGGCTGAACATACAAAACGTCATGTCAAAATGCAGTTACCCGTGAGGTAAAAGCCAGCCCCTGTACTCCCACCACTGGCAGCTGAAGTGGAGTTTGAAATCGTTATTACAGTTTTTCTTTTTTTTTGCCTTTGCATCATTGCAAATGTTATACAGGAAGAAGAAGAGGAAAACATAGCTATTTATTAACATGCCAGCATTATTGTATTATTTAGTATTATTATTTAGATACACATGAGAACAACCATCTCTAGCGCTGTAAGAGAAAAAGAGAAAATTTCCAGTGAGGAGCAGTTCTCTGGGAGAAAATACTGCTGTCTGAGGACAGACAAGAAGAATGGCCAGTCTGCTTCAAGCTGGCCATCAAATAATCATCAAATAACCACTTGTTACATCAGCTAGGAGCTAAACGCAGGAAACTGAGGCTACAATTCACGTGTTCACCAAAATTGGACAATAGAAGATTGTTAAAATGTTGCCTGGTCAGCTGAGTCTCAATTTAATGCTAAATTTCAAATTGTTGGGTCAGAATTTGGTATGAAAGCCTTCTATTACCAGCTCAGACTTTAGACATGGTGGTATAATGGTACAGGGGACTAACTGAATATTATTGCTGATCACACTCACCCCTTTATGACCTGCATATAATCCAGGATAACACGCCATGCCACAAAGCTTGAACAGGACAATAAGTGCACTGTACTCAAACGGCCTCCACAGTCACCAGATATCAAACCAAAAGAGCACCTTCAGGGTTGTTACATTGATAGATGTGGTGAATTCAACATCATGCATGTGCAGCAGTACAAATCAAAATCTGAGAATGTTTCAGCACCTTGTTGAATCTGTGCCTGAAAACCTAAAAGCAGTTCTGAAGGCAAAAAGACAGTCAAATCCAGTGGTGCATTTAACTTTTATTTTTTGACTTTTTCATGTGAAAATGAAAATACAAGGTGAGTTGCTTTTCCACACTTCTGTTGCCCAAATCATTGCTTAATTCTCCTGGATGTACTCCATAAATGCAGTGCAATTGCTGAGTATTAGGAAGTCAGGAGATCATATTTGATTGATGTTTTCTTGTAGACAGCATGTCTGTCTACCAATATAACATCAATATACTCCTGGCGAACATTCCCGTCTGCTTTCACAGTCTGAATTTAGTATACATGAATTCTGAAGAACACTAAGCATAACACGCTGACTGAAGTGCTAAAATAATTACTAAAAAAAATAACCATCTGCTGCCCAAGCCCTATCAGATAAGACTGCACACACATGGACACACATACACTCTTCCTTGGCTGTAATCCTCCGTCTACAGTGAACTCCCAGGGAGAGGTTACTAACAGACGTGCTGCTTGGATCTACGGTGTATTAGCCTTGATGAGGATGCAGTGGTGTTTAGCAACGAGGGGCTTCTGCCGTGGAGTTTGTACACTACATTAGCATCTGCTGGGCCATACGATAGGAGATAAACCTGAAGCAGGCGCGATGCATCTTCATTAAAGTCACCACCTCGCAAAAACACTGCCAAACACTCTCTGTGGCCAGATGCCACCTTTAAGCTTGGTTTGTTTGTTGTTGTTGTTGTTTTTAGAAACGGGTTTGACATGGACAAGCGAGAGAGCCTCAATTTGGGAGAGCGCTTTGTGCTGCTGCCAGGTAAATTTAGACATCAGTCTTAGTTAAACAATTACATGCTAAGATGGGAATTTACATAGTTTAATGGCTGCAGGGTACAACTATGGAACAGGCTTCTTTTCCTGCAGCTGTAATGCGTTAGTCAACCATTCAGACAATTTCTTCCCAGTATTACTCTGTCAAACTAAGTTTGTATACTCTGGTGGAAATAATGTGTTTCTCTTTCAGAGGAAGACACGACTATGGACCATGTCTTATGTGATAGCTGGTTTAAATGAAGCTTTTCCATTACAGAAGCTCAATACACTATGGCAAGTTATAAGATTAGTGATATGCTCCGTTCCCATCAGCTTGTCATTATTTGGCCAGTTTGCAATTTCCATTAGCTCTTTGTTGTAGTTGTACTAGCAGATCATCACTGGTTTACATTTCTAGCAGTCTTAGTAATGATGCTGGATGAATTATGTTTGAATTATGTGACTTTAGTGGACCCACAAATTGATTATTGATTATCAATTCACAAGCAGGTAAGGACCTAAATTTAGTTCATGAATATTCCGATAATGTTCAGGATGTGTAAAACATTTAGAAGTTAAACTGGTGACAATAGCTATGAATAAGTTAAGCTGTTTTGATGTGCTTGTTATAGCAATGGTGTCATGATCCTGGGTCTGCTGACCCAGCGTTTTGTGTTTAGTTTATGTAGCCTTCAGGTTTCCTAAGTTTATCATTATCATGCCTAGGTGTTACTAGTTATTTTCCCCTCGTGTTTCCACTATGTTAAGTCTCCCCTGCTTTCATGTATTTTATGTCTGTGGCGTATGTTGTCAGTCCAGGTTGTCATGTTTATATCTCACTGTTTCCTGTCTTATTGTGAAGAGGTCTGGTGTGTCTGTGTTCATCGTGTTCAGTTTTACTCTCCCATTGTCACGTCGTTATGTTCATGTGTGTCAGCTGGTTCCCCATGTGTTGCCACTTCCCTCATTATCCTCCTGTGTCCATTTAGTCTGTGTGCTCTCAGCCATTCTTTGTCAGGTCGTCTGCTCATCCATGTCTCATCTCCAGGTACCCATGTCAGTTCACTATGGTTAAGGTTTTTCATGTTTTGTTATTAGTTCACCCAGTTTAGGTTATTGTTTAGTTTTCAACGATGCCCTATTATTTTGTACCCTCATTACTAGTCTCATTAAACGGCTTGTTTTGTTAATCCACACCACGTTTCGGTCTGCGCTTGAGTCCTCCTCTGCAACACATACGGCCTGCCCCAGCCAGACCGTGACAAATGGTGCATTTGCGCTGTAGCTAAATACAAACTTGAAGTATTTTTACACAACCATTTCCACCACATTCTGCTTTCTTATACCACAGGCAAATATTTACTAATACTTTTAACTGTTATGTATGTTTTTGTAAAATGTTCATTATAGACAAGAAAAATATATGTTGAGATTATTTCCACCATTCAAAACTGTTCAAATTTGTCACAGACTGACCAGTTATGGTTGTTAAATATCAATCACATATTATTGTACATGTCACACAGTAAAATTTAAAGCTATATTTAACTTTGATGATGGCATGCATTCACTATTCATGCAATGTCATAATTATTTCCATCCAGTTTTTATTCTGGGAGTGTCACTAAAGTCCTCTCCAGTACTTCCCAAAGACATCCCAAAGATTCTCCGTGTATTAATGTGTGGACTCTGTGGAGGCCAAGCCATGTGGGAGCATCATGTCGTGACTTCTGAGCCTCTCTCTGTTATAATGTCTGTAAATAAACTGCTGAACTGTTTCTGGTCTGAGTCCTGCGCTTATGTCCATATTTACTAAGAACTTCAGAGTCACAGATTGAGCACTTCTGAACAGGTGAGTAAACAGGTAGGCTGAATTTTGCCACAGAAGTGTATGTGTGGGTAGATTTGGCAGAAGTAAAGATAACTGTGATTGGTTGAGGTTGTTTTAAGTCCTGGTTTGATTGCTTACTTGTTTACTTTGTTATGGCAGGCTGCAGGGAGGCAAGCAGGCAGGCCAGAGGTGCTAAGGGGAGGTGGAGGTGAGCAATTGGTAAGTGTTTCTCTTTTGAGTAGAAGTAGACTGGCTCCAGGATACAGTTGAGTTGGATTTGCAGGAGTCAACTTGAATTTCCCCACAGGGAAGCATTTCTAGCCGTCAAAACACCAAATGATTACTATGAGACACACAAGAAAGTGGAGTTAGAAAATTCCGAAGGCAAGAACAGAGGGGGAAACATTAGTAGCCTAATTACTACCACTGAGGAGGCAACAATCTGGCAGATTGTGGAGGCTCAATCGGCTCTTTAAATACTGGTTTGATGAGTCGATGACAAGAGCCTGTGAAAACTGGAGGGCCCGCCTGCAGATGAGCAAATCTAAAGCACCAGTCTACTGCTCCACCTGAGAGGAGAAAGAAAGAGAAAAAAGAAGGAAAACAAACCTATCTTGCCGGGACCATGACACTTTCACAACTGAATGCTGCTATTGCCATTTTGGAATAACTAACAGGAAAAAACCTGGTTGTTGTGAATTTTTAGGCAGGCAGCTCACCTCATTGTTTGTTCACATTGCTCAACCTAAACATCCAATGTAATGGATGATGTAATGATGTAATGTAATGATGCTGCTCTACTCTAAGTCTTTTTTTGTACTGAACTTTTGTTCTAAGCAAATATACAAGTTCTTTTATGTCAAAGCGACTTGTATTTTGAATGTTGGTATAATGTCACCTATTAATATTTGTCATCTAAGAATCTGGACAATAAGTGACATTTATAAGGAGAAGGAAAAACCAAAGCCAAAGTTCAAGGACCACTAAAACCAGAAAACTATTCAGACCTCCCCTTTTCACGGGTTTCATGATGATAAGACTGCTGTAACTTTTCATTCACCTGAGATTCTGTAACCAGCCATCAATTCGCCCACCTGCTGAGCATCCCAGTATGATAATTTTTGGGAACAAGAGTAGGTGTGTGGGGATAAAACACAGTACGTCTGATGAAAGCAAAGCCTTGTGGACTGCATTAGACAGATTAAAGAAGCTGAGATCACCTGGTGAGTCTTGTCACAGTTTGAACTGATCAAGGAAAATTCTACTAGTCCAGATGATTTACTTCAGAGGGAGAGACATCTTCCCGAGAAACACTGATCGGTCACCCTGCGTCTTGCAACTGACATTTCATCTGTGCTTTGGGATGATTGTACTTTGGCATTCATTTCATTCAAACAGAGAAGGTCATTGTTGTTTGTTCCTAAACTCAGTGCTGAAACACAAAAACAAAAACACAAAGCAGGTTACTTTCACAAAAGAAGACAGTCATAGATCATAGCTTATCTCTTTACAAGAGGAGTTCAAAAAGAGATAATCCATATAGTTGATTGCCATTACTGCTGATGTGCAATCCTTTCTTGCTCCTATGCTGATTTGGGCCACACACACACTGGAAATTGTACTGCGAATCCACAACAAAGTCTTAACAAACACTTACATGGTTCAGATCATGAAATAACTTTTAACATAAGGGGAAAAATACCTGAGTAAATGCAAAGTGAGGAGTGCATTCTCAGAAAGCTATCTAAACCTAACTGATCTCTGTGAAAAAGTAGCTGCCCTCCTCCATTGTTAAATCGTGGATCAGATGTGATTAACCATATTTTTTGGAAAGCTCAGTTCATGTTCACTGGCCACATCCAGGCCTGATCACTGCCAGACCTGTTTAATCAAGGAAACATTTAAAAATAACCTGTACGATAAAGTGAAGTAGGTTAAAATCTCAAGAACCAACACATTACTCCACAATCTAAAGAAACTCAAAAACAGCTGAGAAATGAAGTCATTGACATCGATCGGTCTGGAAAGCCATTTCTAAGGCTTTGGAAGTCCACCGAGCTATGGTGGGATTATCATCCACAAATGGAGAAAAATTGGAATTGGTAAACCTTCTCAGGAGTGTCCAAACAAACCTACCAACGCTACCTCATCTATTACTTAACAAGAAGGTCATAAAAGATCCCAGGACCGTATCTAAAGAACTGCAGGCCTCACTTGCCTCAGTTAAGGACAGAGTTCATGATTCAAGATGACCATAAATGGCATCCACGACACGAGTTTCAAGGCAAAAAACATTGCTGACCGAAAAGAACACAAAGGCTTGTCTCACATTTGTAAAAAAACATAAAAAATGCTGACTTTTGGAAAAATATTCTGTGGACTGATCAGGCATCAGGCATAAAACTAACACAGTATTTCATAAAAAGAACATCAGAGCAACAGTCAAACATGGTAGTGGTAGTGTGATGGTCTGGGGCTGGTTTGCTATTTCAGTCATTCTACTTCTGGATGACTTGCCCCAATTTGTGGAACCGTGAATTTTGCTACATCAAGAAAATCCTGAAGGAGAAGGTCGAGCCATCAGCCGGTGCCCAGAACATCAAGCGTACTTAGGTTATGCAGCAGGACAATGATCAGAAATCAGCAAATCCATCTCGGAATGGCAATTTTGGAGTGGCCTTATCAAAGTGAGGTGCATTTGCATGACTTGTAACAGTTTCATGTCACTGAATCAAAACAATTCTGCAAAGAAAAGTAGACTAAAATTCTTCCACAGTGATGTGAAAGACCACTTGATCACCGTTTTTGCTACCAAATGTGGAACAAGCAGTTAATAGGTCTAGCATACAATTACATTTTATACATTTCTCTTCTTTAGTAGAGGCTGTTGTTTACATGACTAATGCTTTACAAATGTTTACGTAGGTTTTCTAAAATGACAGTTGCTTGTGCTCATTCACGTTCATTCTTGTGCTGGGAGCAAAACTATGCTGAAGTAGAAGCTAATACAGACCCTGAAATCAGAAGCTCTACGAATCTGTCCCCAGGCCCTGCAGATACCTCCTCAAATAATTCGCACCATTTTCAGCAGAATTATAAGAAAAGTTCCTCCAGGTCCAAAAATGCGCCTATTATTTACACACATCTCAGCACAGCGAAGGAGAGCTTGGCATCATGTCCACTTCACACGCACTTCAACATATCAATAAAGCATATGGGAAATTATTTTACAAATCAATAACCACACACATAATGCTCCAGTGTGAGAGATTGAGCTGATGTATGCCCACAGTGAACAAGGTCACATACCCCCTCAGACTTGCTCAAACACATTTCAAATCCATCAAATTAAATTCGATAAAAAGCCTTTGCAATTTAGCAGTATTCTCAAATGAGGTTCTGAGAGACCAGAAAAGGGGCAAGTACAGTTCAAGTTCAAAGCCAAAGGCTCATCTTTCATGCTGTGGCACTGAGGGACACGTTTGTTCGCTGCTGCAACAATGATCTGTCAGTGTTAATGAGTGATGAGTGGAGATTTATTTTTGCTGCAGTGCTGCGTTAAACAAATCACTTCATAATCCAGTCCTATAATATCCCCTATTATAACAAGGATGCTTATATCAGTATGAATGAGTGGGAGAGACACACTTGCAACCAAATTATTATTTGGGCGCTCGAGGGTGGATGATTTTGAGGAATTTACAGAATACATTTTTAAAGAAAAAAATGACAAGAAAATGTTAAGATCTCATTCTAGAGGTCATAGGGTGAGAAGGATGGTACACCCTGCATCTGTGCCGTAGGTACGTCGTAACAATAAACCCACATGACTTGATTGAATGACTGTAATTGGTCCATTCACTACTGTAATGTTCTCCTATGCATTTCCAGCAAATCTCTGGTCTCATAGGGCTCCCAGGATGCCTGCCATCGAGCCCTGTTGTGCTAGTGTCAGCAACATATGCACAACAACTTGAAAATGTGGAGGAATATTAAGTTCAGCAATGAGTCCCGATTCTACCTACCACAACTGGATCATAGGGTCAAAGTGTAGAGAGGACACAGAGCATGCTGTGCTGATTGCGGCACCAATAAGTTAACAGCTTTTGGTGAAAACAGTGTGATTGTGTGGGACGGCATCTATCAAGATGCAATTCTGCAACCAGTGGCAGTCCCATATCTTCACAGTCTGGGACTGAACTCAACATTTAGGAATGGAGAGGATTGAATGGCCTGCCTGCAGCCCTAACTGCAACCCCATTGAAAACTTTGGAATCAGCTTGGGCGAACTGTTCCTGCCAGAGTGAACAACACAACCACACTGGCTCACTTACAACAAATGCTTGTTGAAGAATGGGATGCCATTCCACAGCAGTGTGTGACCAAGCTGGTGAGGAGGAGGTGCCAGGCTTTTATGGATGTGTATAGTTCTTCCAGATGTTTCCGAGGCACCTTTGTTTATTAATTGAGTAAGTGGTTAAGATGCCAATATGCTTTGTATCTTCAGACTTCAATAATCTAATCCAATCAACGATACTATGATAGTATGATCAACAGCAGAAAAAGCTTTTTTCAAGATTGGACGAGTTTTTTTTCATCGGGACAACCAACATTCCCAACTCTGCTGCTCAACCCAGAAATGCATTTTCCTTATAAATATGGGATAATTTAAGGTGAAATAAACAGGCTTTCCCATTCTATTACCGAGAAGCATTGTTTCAACCAAACATATATGTCATAGTCTGGCTGAAGCAGACTGTGTGAGGTGAGGAGGTGGACCCAAGTGCAGACACTCAAAACTAAACTTGGTTTTAACAAAGGGTGAGCCATTTATTGGAGGCTGATAAAACAGTACAAGAACAAAGATGAAGGTGAAACCAAACAATAACCGTAATTGGGAGAACCAAGTTTAAACATAAAAAACCCTGGAACGTGAACATAAAAATAGAAATCTGACATGAGAAACCCGAAACATGAAGACTTGGCATGAACTGATAAACCTGGAAACTTGGCATGACATGGTAGCAAAGCAGGACGAACGGACGAGGGATTGAGTGAAAACACAGAGACTAAATACTCACATGAGGTGATCAGGGGAAGTGGAAACACCTAATTGAATGACACAATGACGCCATAGGGGAAGTGAAACTAAACACACTGAGCATGGAACACCAGACCTCTTCAAAATAAAACAGGAAACCTAACGGGACACAAACATGACAAAACAAGCTTGATGACATAGCACGTGCAGACATGACACACATAACAGACTAAGACATGCTGACTTAACATGGCGAAGTGATGAGGAACACGTACACTATAAATGCACAGAGAGTAAAAATACGAGGCAACTCAAACAATGGGTCACACGACCCAGGATCGTGACAATAAATGTCCTTACTTTTTGTGGTAATTGTATATAAAATTAGCAGAACATTGGTTCTACTTACCGCCTTAATTGCTGTGAAAGCAGTAAGGATATACTTAGCTTTTCGCACACTCCTTCTGCATATCCACCCAACACCTTCTCTGTCTACCAGTGCTCTGTGCCTTATTCCTTGTAATGTTTCTAAAAATATAAATAAATAAAAGAATGGCTAGAGTCTGAAAAGAAAAATCCCCCCAAAAAGAACTGCTGAAAGACTATTGCAGGAATAAACATGTTCAAATCAAACAGTCCCTGACATTTAGAGCAGATGCAGGCAGCCTCATACTCCTTGCACCATAGAACATGGGCTGCAGTGACATCTCTATCTTTGATGACAGTCATTTCCACTGCAACTATTGTTATTCCAAAGTCAGTGATAGGGTGCTGGTTAAATGGGAAAAAAAGCTTGAATTCAGTCCCATTTTTCACTGTTCTTTTTGCTATTTGTGCAGGGTGAAGAGGAGAGAACAGATAAACAAGCAGTGTTGTTTTGCTATTCTTGGAAACCGACTGTATCCACCTGTATCATGTTTTTATTCAAAACCAATTTCTAGAAAATGCCAAACAAGAAGCCAGACAATGAAAATGTTCTGTCTGCATAATTATGAAGATAGCTCTGCAAAGGTTAACAAGACTTGATTCAACAGCCATCAATGCATAAAACAGACTCTGCATTTATTAGGAGAATACTTACTTTATCTTACCAGAAATACATTTGTATGACTTGTGAGAGTTCATAACAGTAAGCAAAAGTGACCTTCAAGCATCTCCTGGGGCAAATTAAGCTTGATATTTTTTTTCCAGATAAAGTTGTAAATGTGGTAAGTAACTCCAGGTGTTAAAATTCAGACGATGTTTCAACGCAATTTGCTCAAATAGTTTTGCCATTCAGACACAGCTCAAGTGGCAATCATAGGCATGTTTTCTCTTTGTCAACATGTTTCTTGAAAAGCGGGGGTGCTGTCCAATTTCTGTGAATCCACACAATTCCCAGTGATCATTTGTCAATCAGACATTGTGCATTTGTGTTCTGTCTTTTTAGTTGGCTTTCTTTTGAAACGGCATTCAATCCAGCCCCCTTCACCAGAAAGCAGCCAGGCTGCTGCTCTTGTTTGTTTATTGTGGTTCCATACTTGATGCATTTTCCAGTGAAAGTTGCTCATCTGACGAAGGATGCTGAAGACAGTTTGATTATTATAGCTATAAGCTTAAAAAGAAGAAGAAAATTACATCGAATTTTCATAATTGTGTTTCTGGTGGTTTTGTTAATAATTATTTCAAAGAGAAGACCTTTATTTGCACTTTGCCAAAATAAGCTCCCAGCCTTCCAGTCTCTCACTCTCATTTTTTTTTTATTATGCATCCTGCATATAAACAAGTAATGATAATTTACCAATTATACTTTAAGCCAGGTTTGAAAATTTGTACAAGAGTTAGGATGTTTATGAAACAGAGGCTGCCTCATAGTGTGAGGTGTTTCTCCACCCAGCTTAGGCAATGAAACATGTTTACAGTCTGCCGGTCCAAAATAAAATGATAGGGATGGCTATTCTGCAGCTGCACACCATCCCAAAAGGTTTGTACTTTAGTTATAGTGAAGTTTTTGTGCTTTTATTTGCCTTAAGCACTCACTAGAGGGTATTCATCTCTACAATGTACCCGTTAAAGTCTATTAATCGTTTCTAGCATCAGCGCATAAGTCAGCACCTCACCCTCTTCTTCAAATATGGTCATTTACTGTCCCCCCCCCACACACGCACACACACAAAAAAAAACCCAGACTGAAACAATATGTAAATCTGACTCTTCTCCCTCCTACTTATCGTGGTAGAGCTGTTCAGGCCTTTTGCTATGTTTTAATGTCAACACACCTTCAACTTGTACTCACCTGCCTTGTTCTCTTTCTTCCTAGGGAAATTACCTGCCAGCTTGCCTGTCAGTGCTGTTCACTGCCTCCTTGTTGGAGGAAAACACACGCGCAAAACCAGCAAGACTGAGTTGAGTTACCAGTTTAGCTGTTTTGGAACTCTCTCATCTGTTTTGTACTTCAGGAAAGTTGGACTTGGGTTTGAGCAGACCTTTTTGTCCATATCTTCATTAAAAACCTTTGAACTTCCATTTGAACGATCTGCATGTGAACCCCTCTTGCTAAACTGCAACAAATTAAGTTTGATTTCAAATTTCAAAAACAAAAAACCCCCAAATAAAACAAAAAAAGTTACTTGGTCTTGCTGAGCCTCTTCCATGTTTTGGTAGCAGTCTGGGTGTGAGCACAGAGCAGCTGCAGGGTGTCCTGTTCAAAGTGATGCTTGTTAGAAGATCATCTTCCCGACAGATGACAGATAATTTATCCCATTATTCATCCTTTTGCACCCAAACAAATGTTCTCACTCTCTCATCTTTGCAACAGAGAGAAAAAGAATTCATATGTGAAGTGTCATCATCCTCATTAACTTCAGTTGAAACTTGACTGGAAAAGCATGTCATCCAGAAAGACTGGATGACATGAAGAAAAACCCCTTTCCCCCTCTAACTAAAAGAGTCTTTATTAGCTCTTTTAGTTTGTTTTTAGATTAAAACAATCTAGTTTCAGTAATTTACTTCAAAAGTAAAACCATTCACAAACTTTATAAAGTGCTATTCTAATCCCGTGGATGAAGAGTAGCCATGCAAAATGAATTTAGTGCATGGAAAATACAAAAAAAATCCTTCCCTCCCTCATCTGTTTTGTTTGAAAGCCTATTTTACGATTGGTTTAGTTCAATTTAATTAAATTTAGTTGAAATAGCAGCAAATCACAACAATAGTTGCCTCAAGGGACTTTATACTGTAAGGTAAAGACTCTGCAATAATACAAGGAAAGTAGAAAAACACAAATATCATATGACCCACTATGAGCAAGCTTTTTGGTGGCAGTGGGAAGGAAAAATTCCCTTCTAGCAGGAAGAAGCCTTGAACAGAACCAGGCTCTGGAACAGGCGGCCACAGGGTATTCTAGAGGCTACTTTTTTAAAAGCATTTTTGTCAAGTCAGTGTAGAGAATGGATAGAAAAGAGGGGTGTAGACTGAGGGTAAGTAACATACGCTCTGGGGTTGACCTAAGTGGAGGTCCCTCAGTGGGACTCAAAGCTGTAAAATGTGAGCTGTAAAACTGCTCAGCCAGGTTAGAGGCTCCTGAATCACAGACACATCTGTCAAGAATACCTACCTGTGGATGCTTGCTTATTTCTCTAACCTTTTGCACATTTATGGGGTTAAGAACTGTTGTAAATCTGCAGAGAAAATTGAGCTAGTTAATTCTGCAAGGTCACAAAATCAAACTACAAGTCCAACAGGTCAGCTGACCTCAACACCAGACCACATGAAGTGCTGGCTCAGCCAAAATCCTTTTTTGAAAAATCACATAGCAAGTAGTCTTTTTAAGTTGCTTTGCACCTGCAAACCCCTTGGCAACCCATTTCCACCTGCCTCCATTCATGCTACATGTGACTTGGGGTGTTTTGACACCTGCACCGTTTGGCAGTTTAAATCAAACTCTGTTTTGCGGAGACATGAACAGTCTAATTGAACCCTGGTGAGGACCCCCACCCCCTAGACTCCTCAGACTACTGTAGATAGAAACATACATTTTTCTTTCACTATATTGATCTAACTGAAAGGTATTTGCTCAACAGGCCAAAATTAAAACGAACACAGTGAAATGAAGCCAAACAGAAAAGTTAGCTTTTCTTGACATGATGTGAAAACTAAATTTCTCAATATTACTTTTTCTTGCCTTTTAAAAAACTATATTCCATATATATATTATTATCGGAATATCATATGAATATAGAAGTATGCTGTTTTCTGGGGTGACTCTGGTATATGGTAACAATATGTTGATAAACCTGAGCTATAAATCACTACATGGTAGCATACATCTTTTGAAGTGTCCTCAGTTTACTATCTCATCCTTTTCTTGGTTCTGCCTTTTTGTGTTTTGAATAAACAGCACAATACTTAAACTCAGGCCCTTTTCCCTTATCTTGACTTCCATACCGTCCTTGCTTATTGAAGTCCAGGGTTTACAACTTCATAAAGCTCAAACACTTTATAAAGATAACTATCCGTGCAAATATTCAGGGTTTTTTAGACCTCACTTGTCCTACAGCCGTGGGACTATGGGATATCACACTCTGGGAATAATGACTTACACTCCAAAGCATAACACTTACATCCATATGGGCTTGTTGGTTTTCTGGATGACCACGTTTATATTGTGGATGTCTTCAAGGCATGTACGCTTGAGTCAATAGGTGTTGCTGTGCTTCTCTTATTTCTTTAAGACCTCGTATCAATAGAAACACTGTTCAAAGCTGCCATTTATGGAAAATGAATAAGTGTATGTCCTCACCACTTAAATATAGGTGTAGGGTATGTGCAAGAAGAACATTGCAGGAGGAAAAAAAGCTTAATGAGGTCAAAATAAACATAATAAAGTCAACACCACATCTTACAACTCACAGAAAAGCTTCTACGTAGAAGGCCACTACATAAAAGAGTCAGCTGGTTGATGTAAGTTTGAATCTTTTTAAATAAACAAAAATGAAAATGACTTGACATTTAAATTAGATTTAAATATTAAAAGATCTATTTGTATAATGAGGTTGGCTAGTCATTTAGTAACTACATACTTTCTCCTTAGACATGATTACAGTTACAGATTTACATTTAATTTGTTTCTACCTTTCATATTGATTATAGTTTGGGCAAATACTCTCCACAGAATTCTTGTCCTTCAGAAACCTTTTTCTTTTTAGATTTGTTGCCCACTCACATTCATTTATGCCATCTGCTCCTTTATTTCAGAAACTGAAGATTCTTACTATTTATAATATCAGTATCTATCAGATATGTGTCTTTATTTGAGACATATATTTAATATATATTCTAGCGAGGAAATATCGCTGAGCAGCTTAAGACTTACTTTAATGTTAACTCACAGCTACAGTCTTACTGAACTCTTTATTTGACTATATTTCTCACTTGTGGAGGTGAATTTTCTATAAGATTTAATGGTTATAAATAATGGAATGGTTTTTCCATTTGTTAAACGTCAGTTCCTCTATAAAGAGCTAAAAAAGGTGTGTGAAATACAATCTAATCCATGTCCACTGTGAGCGACCATCTTTGAACAGAGGCGGGGGTTTACGACACCAACTCTCTGCCATCTATAATCCAGTTTTGAGATCCCTTCCCAGACGCCTTAACGCCCACTCACATCCTGGGCCATCTGACCTCAGGAATTCGCATGATAAGGTGGGGCCAGGTTTCACAATGAACACACCCGAAACTCTGGCTGATGGGGACCCACACCCAGTTTCACACCTTGGCTCAGGCGATTAGAGGATCATCAGGGGGTCCTTTTGTCCCTCTGTGGGGGGTTTCTCCCACTAGGTTTATATCTGGGACTCTCCACCATTTGACCTTAGAACTGAAGAAGCTTTTCGGATGAGAGGTGAAACGTCTTCAAGCAACTTAAAGAAGTCCAGACGCTTTTCTTTGCAAGCTCCTTTGACAATCTAATCGATGCTTTGTAACTGCTTTTCAAAAATATTGTTGCTCATGTTTCACTCATAGAGATGTGTATCACTTCTACCGCACAGCTATGAACAAAAAAATCCTTTTTTTCTTTCTGCCGTGTCACCTTAAAATACATTGCGAACATTGAGCACCACTTATTAAAAGATTTAAGTGAGTGTCTAAATATTTAAGCGTGCATCTTTACTTTTGACCTTAGATTAGAGACAAAATAAATGCAAGCTTGTGCAATTATTGTTTTTTTTAAGTAATTAAAGATGTATGCTGTAAATTTATTGTATTCTTGTATACTTCTTGTACTCCTCCCGCACTGTATGTTATTAATTTTTTTAAATCTTTATCATTTTTTGGTGATTTTTTAAGTTATGCAAAGCAATTTGCTGAAGTCAAAATTAAAGGAAAGCCATGGAAACATGCTAGCAACCAATGCAACCAGCAAGGTGTTTTTTGTTTTAGCAGCTCTTTGCAAACAGTTTCACTTTACGACTGCCAGCAATAACTTGCCTACTGGTTGGAGAATACACATTTTTCCCTTAACCACCGGTTGCTGCCTCAGGATCGTTGATCAGCCATTAGACTTGTGTCGCTTTTGCCTAACAGATTTGAACCAGAAAATCATCAGAAATACAAGATGCATCACCCCCCGCAGATGCTATATCAGGCTGTTTATTCTGATTGAAGTGTTTACATGGAGCCTTTTCTATTCTGTTTGAGCTCTTAAATCAAGCATAATCAAAACATCAGGATCTAGTGTTTGTAATTTGCACACGTATATATCAACACAGGAATGTCCTCTACTTTATGCAGCTATATATGATTGAGGTCTAGTCAGGGGCAGAATGAAGGACTGGCAGGTGTGTGTAAATGCTGCAACTGATCATTTCTATCATATCATCCTCTGGTTGTAGGTCTGGGAACGAGTGACATGCCTCTGCTTCGCTGGATATGCGCCATTCCGGGCTAAACGAATGATGAAATGAAGCCAGATGGGAAAAGAACAAAACAGCTTCCTGAGAAAAAAAGGCAAAGGAGTGACGGAAAAAAAAACTATGAATGTCAGCCAAAGTCACAGGAGAGTGCACCATTTCATACAATAGTGAGCTCAATCCTACAAAAAAAAAAAAAAAGAAACAGCAGAGAGAAAAGTTACACTCCAATGGCCATGAAACTATTGATTTCATAGAAAAAGACTGCTGGAAAAGCAAGCACAACTTCTCTCGGTCCTGACAAGTCTTGTGCCTGATCATTGTTTTCAGGGCTGCGGCTGAATTCATCCTGTTGTCTTTATATTTGTGTGACACTTCACATCAGCTTGCAAAAAACAAAAAAACATAAAAACAACTCTACATCGTGCTCGACAGTTTCTCGAGTGTGAAAACATTAACATAGCAAAGCTGTTGGAACGCTTATTCATTTCCTGCTTGTTTTCTGTATTCAACTAAATCCCTGTCCATTACAGTATGGTTTAGCACGATCAATGACATTAGCCGTCAGGGGTCACTTTAGCCTTGCATGTGCTGTGATTGCTATGTAGATCAACCAGGAAGCTGTCTGTGACATTATATCTGTCTCATCAGATTGTGATTGATGAAACTGGTTGACCAAGGTTAGGATCATGATATTTGACCTCCACTGTTAATGTGCGAGAGGGAGAAAGCGAGATTAATGCACTTTAATAAACCAGTCACAGCAGTGCTGTTATGGAGTCTGACATACGGTTTCATAAATGGCAGAGGTTAACATGCATCTTTGCAAAGCTTTGCCCCCGATGTTCATCAAACAGTAGGGTTAGTTGAGCAGAGCACACTAAAACGATATTGTGTGACAGAACTTCATGAGCATACAAGGACACGTTCATTCTAAATCGTGCCTTCTGGTCCTTCAAACGCCATAAAGAATAAGCCACTGATTCCCATGTGATTCATGCTGTCACCAGCTCTCCTTAGCATGGATACTATTGCCCTTTTTCAGCACAGCCTGACACACAGCACAGCCCTACAAACTCAGAAATAAGGGAGGGATGCACAAAGGTCACCGACTGACAGGACTAAGACATATTGTGCCCCGAGGAGATCCTCTGAGAGGCAAGCATCTTACTGGCTGCCTTATATTCATGAAAATCGCCATTAGTATTCCAGGACAACAGTCATGCTTCACAAGTCATTGAAATACGCTAAGATTTCTTTTTCTTTCAGGTGTCATTAATGGGAATAGCTGCAGGCGGACAGCATATTATGAGTTTTTTGCTATATAAGAAAAAGACTGCAGGCCATTGAGCATTGTTGCCTGTGCATCGATCTGAGCAAGAGGACATTCAGCGAAATCAATACGAGTGTGTGGAAAAGGATCAGCCACCTTTTCAAGCAAATGCATTGATTTACAATGAATGGCAACAAGGAAGCTCTCCTGGAGTGAAAGAAGTGTCCAGATCTTATAGTAGTAATGTAGTAGTAATGACATATCTATTATGAATTCATGATTTGCTGTTAATGACAAATCCAAAGAAAGTTTTTATCCAGCTCCTAACTCAGTGATGCAGAAGCAATTCAGTCAAATTTATTTTAATGTTGAAATTGAATAAATTGCAGAGGATTAGTTGGCCTGTAATTAAATGCAATAGAATTAGTCATGATAATCATGGCTAACTCATTCCATGATTTTGGGTTTCTCTTTCCCTGTTGTCAGATTGTCTTGGACTGTTTACAGTCCGATGTTTCAGCCATTTCCAGTGCTCCTCATGTGTTCATTTTCTTGTGTATGACCTTTTGGAGTGTTTAGCGGCTTTGCCTTTTTCCCGTGCCCTCTTGGATTGTTTGCTTTACTATCTTTACCACTGCCTGTTGGATTAGAGATTTGAATGTACTCGTCTTGCCTCCTGTGAGTGCTGCATTCATGTCCTCCTACAACTCAGGTCATTTTGAGCAGTAATATATATGTAGCAGAGGAGAAATAATACAAATTAAAACAAAAGAACTAACGGATAACAACACTAAGCATTACTGTTTAACATACAGTATCTAGATGACTGGAAGTGGTCCTCAGATTTTTTTAGGAATGACGCTAACTGTATGAGAACCACTGTGTCACAGTCTGGCGGAGACAGACTGTATGGAGTGACGAAAAGAACCCAAAATGCAGACACAAAGGAACGTGGAAAAAAACTTGAATATTAACAAGGCAAGCCGTTTAATAAGGCTGGTAAATGATTACAAAACAAAAGGCAGAGGTGAAGCTAAACAATAACTTAAACTGGGGAAACTAAAGACAAACATACAAAAAACCAAAACATGAAACCTGACGTGGATACAAAGATACCTGGACCCTGGAACATGGAAAGGTGGCACAAAGGACCTCGGACAACCTGACAATGAATGAACAGAAACACACAGACTAAATACACACAAGGCTGATTATGAAAAGTGGAAACACATGAGGAAACGGCTGACACTAATCTGACATAGTAAGACAAAGGAAGCAAAGCCAACTGCACTGACATAGGACGCAGACCTTCAAAATAAAACAGGAAACATGAGACAGACATGGGAATATAAACTTGACAACATAAGACGTGTAGGATGAAACACATAAAGGGTGAGGGAAACTTTAATACAGGGGTAGAAAACAAAGAGGAATCTAATAAACAAATGAACTTAGCTAACTCAATGAACTTAAACAACATCAAAAATAAACTAAAACTTAAAATGTTGGTCAACAGACCCAGGAACATAACACACTGGTCTTCTGAATGAGTGTTGTCAGTCGTGAAGAATGCACCAGAAGATCTCCTATGCTATTATGACCACATTTCAACCATTCCTACTGTAGTGAAAAGACTATTATTTCCATTTTTAGATATCTGATGTCATGGCGCTGATCACTGGCCTCCTCACACTTGCAAACCTATATGTGGAAAAAATGAGATGGGAAATGCAACAGGAGATACCAACAAGAGATATGAAAGGGGGAGCTGGGGTACAGACGGGTTGCCAAGTGGCTTGCAGATGCATAAGAATTGTGGGCAAGTTCAAACAGTTTAAGCAGTTTTGGGTTTGTTTAGTTTAGCTTTTGGTATTTCTTGTTTCCTCAGTGTTTCTGCATTAAAACTACTGCTTGGTAATTTTAGAAGTCATTTGGATTTAAAAGAAGAGATGCTCTTAAAACATGACTTAAGAAAGCTTAAGGTAATAATAGTGAAGACTTCGACCACACACATTTTCCATGTACTTCTTCACATAAGGGACAATCGTCTTACATAATTTACATTTCTTTCTGTTTCTGTTTTTGATAGCAACCTATGTGAAGGTTCAAGAAGGTCGCTACTGGCAATATCTATAGGCTATTCATTCAATAGACTATTCAGTGGAATGATGACATTTTTATAAATACATATTTTTTCTCAGGAAATGTAGCTGACAATTTAATAATTTAAATAATTACATTTACTACACAATTTAATTACAACTTCAAAAGTAACTACTTACTCCCAGTATTGACTACACCTTTGCATTTCCTTTTTTTGGCCAAGAATGAACCTTAAATGTGGTCAAGTTCAAAGTATGTTATTAAAGTAATATAAAACAGAAATACTCAAGTACAGTTCTATCTCTAAAACACAAAAACAAAACGAAAAAATCTTCCTTTATCCAATGTTTTGTTTTTATAATTACTTGTCTGTGTTTGTTTTTATAGTATTTAGCCTCCAGCCTAAAGCTCTAAATGCACTTTAAATGAAGCTCGAAATACACTTCCCATTATATACTATGCTCAAAAGATTGGTAAAAGTTTGAGACAGAAACATGTTTCAGTGCTAATTCCCCCCACACTGCAATAATTTCATGATTCATAAGCCCTAGCTGACTATCAAGAAACCAGACGTGTATTGAGAAAGAGCTTTTAGTTTCATCAGAACCGCACTCACTGTCCCTCAGCATCTGTGTGGATGCTTTGTGTCAGGGAGCCTGAGGGGGGAGCAAATGAGATGAGACTCTGATGCTGGCGGTTAACTCAATGTCTGTGGGGGAAAGGGAGGAGGCGAAAGATGAGACAGAGAAAATGAGAGGCAAGAGAGATGCGAGAGAAGACAGGAAAGAGGGGGAGATGAGAGAAGGTGAGGTGGTAATAAAGAGAAGAGACTAATACAGCAGAAAAAAAAGATGAAAGAAAAAAAAAGAGCCAACTGCGTGGGACAGACAGGCTGAGGCTAAGTTTAGAGAGTGCAGTGCATGCACTATGCACACGACATTAAGAGTTTTAAATGCAGAGCAGCTTTTTGCTCAGCCAAATAGCTTTTACAAAAAGTCTCTTTCCATGTTTGCAGTACTTGGGATTCGGTGCTGCACATTTCCTGCCTGTGGACATTAGAAGAAGATATTTATAACTTGGTAAAGGTGCAGACTGAGTGAAATAAGGACTGGGATATTTTACAGTTTAATGCCACAGTATTTTGCCAAAAGTATTTTCCTATGATTGTATTTTCTTTATTTATTTTCATTATTGCATGTGTTTGCTCTGTGTTGCAGGATCTGTGTCATGTACTGTCAGTCTCTTCTAGCAGGATACATGTCCTGGAATCCCTGAAGTACTTTCTGTAGATTAAACAAGGGAATGGCCAAGCATCTAATGGACGAGATGCAATAGGAAGTGCATGCAAGCAGTTTACATAACCATGGGCCAGTGCTTCCTTTAGAATGACTACTTCATTTATATAATTCTTACCTTCTTTGCAGTTGCAGTAGCACACTATAAATACTTCATTAGCAACCTCTGATATAATAACTGTCAGAGTTATACTGCTGCACCATTGTTATTGATGTAATAGTTTAGCTAGAGAGACAAGAATAATATTTCCCTCGAAAATGCCATGCATTGAATATACCAGATAAAATTAATTTTTACCTAGGTCAAGTAAGGGTAGTTTCTTCCACTATAACAGTGTTTCGCAAATGGGTGGATTGTATAGGGAGGTTAGATATATAGTGTCACGGTGCGGCATGGCACACCGTGGAAGGTGTGGGGAAGGAGGACCCAGGCGCGGTGCTCTACGTATAGACAGTGTTTATTTACAGAGGGTGATATCAAACAACAATAAATCCCCGTGTTTCTCCCCAGACTCCCGTGTCGTGTCCTCCAAGTGCTCTCTGCTCCCGTGTCTGCACTCCCGGTGCTCGCTGCTCCTTAAGCCTTCCACGCTCCTCCTGCGGGAAAAAATAGCGGCAGCAGTCAGGACACTGAACAATGGCAGGCATACACTACCAAAACCTAAACTGGGTAACTAACGTGGAGTCCCAAGCAATGATCCCGCGTCGGTGGGAGCTCCAAGACTCTCTTAAGTAGCTCCCCCGACGAGGCCTGATCAGCAGCAGGTGTGTGGCTTCGGGTGTGGCCAGTCCCCTTGCAGGGCCACACCCTCCAGGCCTGACGCCGCCTATAAACAAGTGCTCAGCCACCCACACACACATATACACAAGCACAGGGAAGGGGGAGCAACACCAAAATACACAACAATAATAATAATAATAATATAATACATGACTGCTCAGGGATCCTGGGTCGCCCAGTCCCAGGACCCTGACATATAGTACCTTAGAGGTACTTTGGAAGTGCATAAGCGATTTCTTTTTATGCTAAGTCTAAGAACATTACTTGAATGCAATTCCTAAAATACCTAAACAAAAATTGGTTAAAACATTTGAGTTTATTTCCGTTTTTAGTTTGCCCATTTGTTGAAGTAACCTCTCAGCTGCTGTAAAACCACGAAAGCAAAAATACATTCGCAGACAGTTTTTGATAGTTAATGAGAGAGAAAATTGCTTTTCGTTTTTGGTTGAAATATAGAATCAATACAGCGAAAAACACACATTCCACTTCCTTTCCTGTGATGACTCAGTTTCTTTGCTTCATTTTGTATTAGACTGCCTGGAAAACAGTCTGCTCACTGAAGTTACCGCTCTCGTTTTCCCTTTGTTTTGCCCAAATTTGCTCCACTCCCACTATTCTTAACCGCATAGCTTTTCGTCACATGCCAGGTGTTCAGCTCTTTTTCATCTCCGTGCTCTTTAAAAGAAACACAGCAGCAGGGAATAGTGATGGGGGAACATTCTCTCTCTGATAAAATGAAAAACATGCTAAACTTAGCACTTTAAATTTGAGTTTGCTTCCCTGATTTACATGTACTTTCTGGAATTTATCTTCTATATGCAGATGAAGTGTTTTGTAACATCTGGGGGAATGGCATTGCAGCAAGAGTAATAATGATTTAAAAACAACTCAGACTGCTGTTTGTAGAGTTTAGCTTTTAACACCTGCTAGTCTTAATGTTGGTGGAGTGCTTGCTGGCTGTATCTTGGACTTCCTCACTAAAAAATAATCTTAGTCTTGGCTCAGCTAACTACCTTCAAATCTCCATCTCCCCTTTGGGACTTTGTCACTTCTCTTGTATTATGTGCACTAATTAATGCAGAAGACAGACTGAAAAGCTTTTCAAAGCAAATATGTTAGTATGCCTGCTAAAGAAGGAAGAAACAAACACACGATCTGGTTACAGACCATATTGTATGTTGTTTTCATGAAACCTTTTTTGGTTATATACGTGAAAAACAACGATGGATATTGATTTTAAGCGTCATGACTCCAACCCTGACAAAACTTAAATTAAAGGTCAGGATATAGAAGTCATTGAGCTGTACACGTACTTGGGCCTATAATTGATAAAAGGCTGACCTTTCAGTGTAACACCAATATTATGTGTGTGGGGAAAAACAAAAGACAACAGTGGCTTTTTTTCTTCTTTTTTTTGGTCTGAGGAAACACACTAAGTTCAGTGTTGGCAGGTCCCAGATGGCTCTCTTCTATCTTTTACTGAGTCGATTTTTTTACTTTGTGTTTTGTCTGCCAGTATACCTGAATCAATACAAAACAGAAAAACGCACTAACAAAAGGTGATAAAGGTCTGTAGAAGAATCACAGATACTTGACAGAAATGTCTGTCTAAATTGAAATCAGCCTCACAGCAATGTGTAATAATTACATCGCTGAACAGTACTTTTATAGCTGAACAATAAAAGCTGTGAAAAATGTGAGACAGAGTGTTTGTAGGCATAATCTTAGACTTTGTCTTTCCAACCAAATGACAAATTGAGCTTCTTGAAATGGTCTGCCTTTGTCATAGCCCTTGCATATTTGTTGGTTTTATTGTTCTACTTTGTTTTTTCTGGCTTTTCTGTTTATTTCTGCCTTTTGCATTCTCCATGATTCTCAGTATTTGTCATTTCTCTTTTATTTGCTTCCGATTAAAATGTTCAACTTACTTTCTGCGCTTGTCACTTATGGGTTTACTTCCTGTCTTTGTCATCCCACCTCTGATTTGCTGATTGTCTCTACTTGTGTCAAGTTTCCCTCATTGGTTTCACAAATGTCCAATCTGCCCTTTGTGTTTATGAAATTTCATCTCACTATGTTAGTGGCAGCATACAGGTTGCCAGGAAACGTTGCCAAACCAGTTGTGAAGCAGGTCGGAAACTGGCTGGAGAGCATCACATTGCAGCCCTACAGGGCTCCTTTCACATAACAGACTTAGGCATGTTTAAGTAGGTAGCCACTTATAACCAACAAACAAACGTAAATATATGGAGACTGTCACTGCCTACATTATTGTATCACCACATTGGCAAATGATAGCTGACGAGAGCAGTCCACGAGGTGCTTAAACCTTTCAGAGGCGGTGATGCAGCCAGCCTGAGAGCAGCTGGAGCAACCTGTCCCATGGAAGTTTAAGATATCAATATACCACAAACAGTGGGGACACAAGAAGTCTGTGGCAGGCTGTTGAGACAATAAAAGGCTGTGTCCCAATTCAGGGTCTGCACGCTTGAAGTACATGCACTACGCGTACTACGTACGGTGCGTACTATGAGTACGAGAAGTGCGGAAGTGGGAGGCTTGTGAAATGGGACGGTATACGCTTCGTCGTGCTGTTCAGGTTGCCTAGCAACCATGATACTAACCGCGAGACACGTTACATACAGCATTGTGTGACAGAAATGAAGGAGAAAAATGTGTAATAATTAAAGTCAGTCACATATCCACAAACACAACAAGCTGAAAGTCAGTGATATATGTATATGTGTGTATATATATATATATATATATATATATATATATATATATATATATATATATATATGTGTGTGTGTATATATATACATATATATATATACACACATATACATATATCACTGACTTTCAGCTTGTTGTGTTTGTGGATATGTGACTGACTTTAATTATTACACATTCGCACATATTAGGGAAATTCCACATACATAAATGTAAATTTCAAAACTCAACCCCATCATTTAATTTGTTTTTGATTGAAATTGAATATTACTTAAACTCTCTTAAATTAACTTCCAATAAAAAAGGTTTATCATTGATTGAAATTCATTCAGAAATGTTTAAGGAATGAGCTGTCACAACTTTCAAATACAAAGTTGTTATGAAGTCTGTCACATTCCCCCCTTTTTTTTCTTTTTTTCTTTTTTTATCCTTTATTTATTTATCCTTCTTATTTCATTGTACTGTATATTGTTACTCTTATTTGCCTTGTATGTCTACTGCACAAACTGAACTGGAATGACTGACTGTTCGCTTTATAAGTTCAATAAAGTTAAAAAAAAAAAAAACAACCTCTTCGGCCGCTCCCTTCTACCGTATTTTGCGGCAAAATTATCCACACCCACCGCCGCGCTATGAATTGTGGGATATATGGGACCACGAAGCGTGCACTGGACCACGCTTGATATTTGGGGAAATCGACGGCGCATTTGGAGTATGCATTTGAAGTACACTTCGAATTGGGACAGCCGTCGTCGCGTAGCGGTGACGTAACCGCACTTGAAATGCGTACTTCAAGTGTGCAGACCCTGAATTGGGACACAGCCAAAGACTACAAACCCCTGCCACAAATCGCAACAGTGACTCCTCCCCTGCATAACATCAAAATCTTCTGAGCAAACTACAGAAGGCCAAAACACCAAACTTGCACACAAGACTCCACTCCATAGTAAATGAGCAGATTTGGTATCTGCCACCAGCCAGCACTAAGAAATCTTTTGCCAACTCTGTAGTTGTGTGTTGAAAATCTGCAGACGAGTTTAGAGATGCCCTCACACACATTTTCAACACCTCTTTGAGCCATCCAGCTGTCCCTACATGCTTGTAGCTACCAGCCTGTTCCACTGACTCCCACCCTCCCTCCCACTGGACCCCTTTCAGTTTGCGTATCGTGCCAACCAGTCGACTGACAATGCAATTTCCACCGTTTTCCACTCAGCTCCCACTCACCTAAAAAGATGTGTGTGTGCTAATACTGTTCATAGGTTTCAGCTCAGGATTCAACATCCCGCAGCAGCTGATACACCAACATTGTCAGACGGCCCTGAAAGCCTCTTTTTGTAATTGGCTGTAGAACTTCCTTAATGGGAGACTGCAAGCAGTTTAGGTCAGCAACATTGCATCCAGCACCATCACGCTGAGCACTGAGCCACTCCACGGGTGTGTGCTCTTTCCGCTGCTGTTCACCCTGCTGACTTATGACTGCTCCTCAAACTACAGCACCACCATCACCAGTGGTGGGTCTTATTAACAGTAATGATGAGACCAACTAGAGAAGTGACCATCAGCGGGAGAGCACATCAGAGAGGACCATCCCTGGGTGAACATCACTGCCAGGAAAGTAAAGCAACACCTCTACTTCTTCCACAAACTGATGAGAGTCAGAGCCCCATTACCCATCATGTGTTCCTTCTAATGATGAGCTAATAAAAGCATCTTGACCAGCTGCATCAGTATGTGGTTTGGAAACTCCATCGCCTCCAACCTCAAAACCCTGCAGCGCATAGCAAATGCAGCAGGAAAGATCACTTTTGCCTCATTCCGCTTCCATTTACCACACCCGCCCAGCCTGCAAAGCAATCAGCACTGGGGGCGTCTACACCCAACCCTCACACAGCTTCTTCAGTCTTCAGTACCTTCCCCCTTGGGGAGAAGACACTGGAGGCTCAGTATATCCTGCATCAGACTGCACAACAGCTTCATCCAACAGGCTGTCAGGAGGCTGAACTCTCTCCGGTCCCTAACCCCTCTCCTCTTCTGCCCCCTAGAAAGACTGGACTACACACAGACACACCCTTATTTTCAGTGCCAGCAGATTTACAAAAAAAGTACTGCTGCTGTTTACAAAAGATTACACTGTTGCTTTTTTATATATCTAATCTCACAGTATTTTTTTCTTTGTATTATAATGCATATAGACATCACTACTATATTTAGGCTTTAATTATTTTTGCTACACAAACATAAGTCCTTGACTGTGCCTTGTTTTTGTCCTCCCTAGCTCCCAGGGGGACCGTGTATTTCTCTGTTTTTTTTATTTATTCTTACTTTGTATCGTGTTTAGTCAGGGGGGATAATATTTTGATCCTGTGTATATCCTGTACACATGGCAGAATTGACAATAAAGCTGAGTTTAACTTTCACCTGTCAGTTCATCTGTTCTCCTCCTGTTTTACCTGTTTGTGCATCATATGCTCTTAAGGCTGATGTTGTTTGTATCTGCCCTGAGGACTTTTTTTGATTTTGTAAGTTCTTACTGCAACCTGGGTCTCAAAATTAAGAGCACACAGCAGATTGGAGAGCAACATACTTACCTATTGTATAAAAATGTGCCTACAACAACTGTGATAATGAAAAAAAACTTTATGAAAGAGAAACAGCACCTTAACACTAAAAACAAAGAAAAAAACTAAGAGCAGGGGCAGGATGGAAGTCTGCCAAGCTTGAACACATGAAGAACAACTTGCTTCAGTTAAAAAGAAAAACACCAAAACTTAACTTGGTCTGTAGAGTTGGCATTTGAGTTCTTCTTTTGGTAAAATAAAGCAATTTTAACCCAAACCGTAACCATTTAATAAAACTAATTAAGTGCTCTTGATACCCAAATCTAACAAGTTAGTGACTGAAAATGAGAATGAATAATAGTAATACAAAACGTTGGGGGGGGGGGGTTAGTGGTGCCGTGCAGGGAAGGCGGACACACCTTCCCGGGAATCACAATAGTGGCTATAAGGAGGGGAATTAATGTTATGTGTTTGTTGGTTCTCTCTGACAGCTGAGAGCTGCAGAAGAACTTATAAAGTTGGCCCAAAACCTTGATCTGTTGACTTGCTGTGTCTCATCCACACCACAACGTTTTCACAATGTCGAATTTTAATATGACGATTTGTGGTTAAAATAACTTACAATGATCACATTACCATACCTATTAAATAACGGGAATAAAATAACAATAATGTCATCAGTTAAATTAATCAGTAATTCAGTTATGTTGTTGTTTTAATCAAATAAACCAATAAATCAATCCAAAACCATACAAAAAAATTACCACAATTAACTTTATTATCACAGGCACATTATAAACACTGTATTCCATTTTTAAATATTATTTTTGACAGTACATGGTTACTTAGATCTTCAGCTGAGTCTGTGTACATTTGCTTCATGTGATATAACGTCTGACAGGAGAATGCTATTGATTTATTCTGGCACAAAAGCAATGTTGACACAACATTAGGAAACATACTCGTGATTCAGTTGTATTCAAATCACAGCTGAAAGACAGAGGCCGTCATTTACCAGCACTTGAATGCATTTGTGCAAACATCGTGTTCCTGTCCTCATATACACCCTGGCTATCTGGGATATTTACTGGCTCTGTGTTGGTGATTGTGCTTTCATTCTGTGGCCGTCCTGCAGTCACAACTGTTTTCTCTCACACCGTGTGAGCCAAGCCCCGCTGCGACAGTGATTTCCAAAATAGTGTTTGTGTCACAGTTCCTGGGAGTCCTGTCCCTCCTCAGAAACAGACATGATTCTCTTTTCCAAAAGCTCTAATGGGTCCCCTGTTTTCTCCTTGTTGCAGCACCAGCAGCAGCCTTTACAAGTTCATCTTTGGGGAATTTTTTATTTCATTTTTTTCTTTCGGGCTGCTCTTGCGGTGGGGATATGGAGATGTTCAGAGTTTCTGCATCTCAGACCACAAACCCAGGCTTTGATGGATGTCATGTTTCCTCCAGAGGTTTTTGCTTATGGCAGTCACTATCCATTTGAGCTCATACCGCCATTGCACATTGTGCTGTTATGTAATGGGCTTGTTGTTTTATGCAGAATTGACTTATACACTTATTGTGGGGATAGGTTAATTGATTAATCCAAATTGTCACTAGGTGTGAATGTGCGAGTGAATGTGAGTGTGAATGGTTGTCTGTCCCTGTGTGTTAGCCCTGCGACAGACTGGCGACCTGTCCAGGGTGTACCCCGCCTTTCGCCCTATGACAGCTGGGATAGGCTCCAGCACCCCCCGCGACCCTGAAAAGGATAAGCGGAAGCGAATGGATGGATGGATGGATGGATGGATGACTTATACACCATATTGTAATGGAATTTCTGTGTGTGTTTTGTTTCGTTTGGGGCCTCGCTTGTTTTCTCGTCTTACCTCAGGTCCTAATGCAGAAAGCAATGCTATCCTGGAACGTAATTAAGTGCCTCTAACAGCTTGCCAACCTGCGATGTGTCTGCACTGACATTTGTTGTGGGTTTACCCCTCTGGCACAGAAAGCCACTGTGAGGAAAGGCTCATATGTCCCAGTGTTTGGAAGCAATATTAAACACAGAAGCACCTCATTCACCAGCATAACTATCCAGTTTTAGCAGGCTGTTAATGTTTATATATGTTTATATATGCCCAAGAATTCATTCATTCTTAGCCAGAAAAATAAAACATATCCTCATTAATTTCCAGATGGTACTTGATCACAGTGACCAATGCAATCACTTTATTTTTTTGTTTAACAAAGATGGACTTTGTTTATTAAAGTAACACCAGCTGCATACAATGAAACAGGGAGAATGATTGGCAGCTCTTTGGAATACAGGCTGCTAATATAGTCTTAAATTTTTTTTTTTAAACGTGGAACACTTAAAACAATAATTTTCAGGCACACTAAAGTAGCTGCAGGGGAGCCAAAATCTTGATATAATGACAGTTGTAATGGTAGTGCTGTCTCAATGAGAAAGCGCTATCATGGGAAGCAATTATCATTTTAAATGTGAAACAGTTTAAACTCGTTGAATGAAGTAATTAATAGATTATATATTTATAGTGTGTAGAATTGCCATTGCTGTTTTGGTACAAGACCACCTTTTCAGAAGGTTTACTTACCTTTCGAACAGTGTAAACAATGTAATACGTCTCTTCAAAGCAGTTGCATACAAAAGAGAGGAAAAAATATGAAAGCACTTCATCACTGCTATAACTGAAATTTAGTCTAGGGTATTTGGACTTCTGATTGTTGGTTAATGTATTTCAGATGAGGTTTTTGTCTGGTGTGTGAGCTAAGGTGAGGGTTAGTGGTAGAGTCTGTGTTAACCTCCTTCCAATTTAATAAAATGTTTGCTTATTTGGAAAAAAACAACTGGGACACTGAAAAACGCACAACAACCTTAGCTGATAGTTATAGTTGAAGGTTATACAGAATATGCACTCCTATATAACAGCCATAATAAAAATACACTCCAAATCAAATAAAGCCAGGATACTCTGATCAACTAGACCTGAAATTCAACAAGAGCCAGTAGGTTTTTTTAAAGTGTTTTCAAATATTTGTGAGACTTGGGAGCACTGTTTACTTAGCCTGGCAAGGCAAAGGGCACTGTCTCAGCTGAACTATGGACACGCACACACATACATATACTGATACTGATAAGCACTCACTCACGCATCACCCTCCCTACCCCGGATCCAACGCCACCTCCAACGCTTACCTCCCCTCTGATGTGGACATCGGGTCAGTTGGAGGCGCGGTCGAAAGATTGCAGCGGTCCCAGATCAGATGTACACACTGGAACTCTTTCCCATGTTGCTGTCTGTGTTTATTGTGCTATGGTGTGTTGATATCTGTGCATTCCTGTATTATCCTTCTGTGTTACACATTTCGATGTTTTTTTTCCTCGCTACCTAGCCTGACCTGTCTCCCCAATGTGATGTTTGTGTATTGTATGTACGGTCGGCAAGGTCTGTCATCTCGTTTGTGGGCAAAAGACCACAACTGACAAATAAAGGCTATCTCATCTCTCATCACTTATGTAAAAAAACACTACGTTGTTCCAAAGATTAGGAGCCAACACAAGCAGCTGGTTCACAGACCACAGTTTTATTTCAGGTAAGCTACGCTGTCAAGCTCTAATCTCATGCAGTTCAACTAATTTCAGTGCAAGTCATCATGAGCTAATGGCTCATTTGATACCCTTCAGTGCATCCAAAGTATGGTAAAGCATACAGAAAGCACTTGTTAGGTTGCTTTAGCCTGCTTATAGTTGATAAGCCACTTTGTAACCCACCTCCACCTTTGTTTTTCAGCCCAAATCAAAGCTCCCAGCCACACAGCCCTGAAGACCTAAAGAACATTGAAACATCTTCTTGAAAATAATCTGTATTTGCAAACTAAATGAGTAGTTGCTGAAGTTGATGAGTGAAATCAGTTCCAAAGAGGGTACTGTAGCAAAAACCTTTTTGTGAATGCTTTGGTTGCTAGCAGATAGCCAGGGTTGCCTGTAGAGCACTCACATAATACTCACTTAAATATGAACTTAAACTTGAAAAGTGTGACACAAACTTGAAATAGAGAACGTAAAAAGTTCTGTCTTAACTATGCAACCATCACATTTCAAACTTTTACTGTTTCTGGTTTGCGTTGCACTTTTCAGAGTTTTAGTACTGCTTAGCAAATAATTTGTAAGAAAGTTGGAGCAGCCATGCAGACTACAAGCAACTGAAGCAATTTGCTAATGACGAAATGAAATGGAAGGTTTTTGGTCCTCTAGCACTGTATACCTCTTTGCAACTTCCAGCAACCTTCAGCCTACCACAACCACCTTCCAAATGGTCGAGGAGTATATATTCTTCCCTAGTGACTGGTGGTTGCCAGGGGGTCTCTAGAACTGTTTGACTTGGGCCTAGCTTCATGTCAAATTGTCACTAAGCCTTTTGTTATTCCGTTTGAGGGGCTTCTGCTGCTCCCCTGCCTTGTGCTTTCCATATATGTGTGTGGAAGGGAGGGGAGGTCCCAAATCTGAGCCATGCTGCCAAATATAAATGACTACAGATGGAAATAACAATCTTCTTTTTTACTGTAGTGGTCCTGACTGAAATATATCTTTTGTACTTTTCACTGTGAAAGCATTTCACACTAGCCAAGCAATTTAACACCTGGATAACTGGGCACTGAGTGTAAGCTAATTACAAAATGCTCTCTTTACTGTGCCAACACAAAAAGGTCTACTTGTGTTCATGTCATCAGAGGAGCAACAGGATCTGCTACTGCTTTGAGCACTTGTTTCAAGCGCATGCTGAGGGGAAAACAATAAATAATGGAGACTATTGCCACTGAGATACAGGGTGGGAAGGTGTCACATCAAACATTAGCTGTAGGTGGAGGGGGGCAATTACAGAGCAGTGCCCTGATGAATATTCCCAGGACCGCTTGTGAATTAGAGTCTAAGAAACGACAATAATCTGTTCCCTTGGCCTGCCTAGACAAACGGCTGTTTCCCTCTAGCAGCCTTGCTGTCGCACGAAAAGAATAAGACCTACCTACCTATTGAACCCATATATCCACGACGGCCTCTTCAGACTCTAGGAGAATAAGCTGATGGAGTTGTCAGTCTCTACCACATCACACTTGATATGGCCTGAATGCAGATGAGCCATTGACAAATTGCTTTTTGCCAGGAAGTTCACCTAGAGGTAAAAGCCCCAGGTTCACTCCACACAAGCATGGGGGGAGTGATTTATAAAGAGGCAAAGACATGTCTTTGCATTGACAGGCGCTTCATCAGTCCAGATTGGGTTTCATGGTCAAGTAGAAGGCACTGATGCATTGAGAGGAGATTGCCATCCTCTATTTTCAGGGCCTTTGCATTGCAAACATCACCAAAATAATATAAGAGGTCATGCCAGGTGACCCATTTAGGTATATCATCAATGGCAAGACTGGTATTAAATCTTTAGAAAAACGAAACAAAAAATCCAATTAAAACAGCTCAACTAAATAAAAGATCTTTCAGTTTGCTATATGAATGCTTTGCATCATGGCAAAGAACTAACTAATCACCAAAATGCTACTAAAAGCATACAGTGCCAGTATGCTGCTGCATTTGACGACATGCTCCTTTACCTTAAAGTCAATCCATATATATGCTCTTTTAAAATATTGAACTTTACATCATAAATAATCACTCAATTAAACTGCAATAAGCACTAAAGTTTGCCAACACATGCTGAGGTAGCCACTGTCCATCTGGTAGGCTTCACCTCAGGTTACTCAGCTAAGATGGTTTACTGTAAAACGTTATTTAATAACCTTTATTTAATATCACCTATGATGAGTGATTGAGACCATCAACTGAACAGGAAAGTGTTTTCCCAACAAATTCTATAGAACAAGACCACCGGAGTGGATTGGACCCATTCAAGACATAATATGTCCTTCCAGATTCACCAAAGCATGTTTCAGAATCATTCCAGAAACCGTTCTTCAACTTCCTATGTAAGGTGGAACAGGAACAGCACAGAAAACTACTTTTAATTTTCAAAATAAAAGACCCTGGAAGACTGCGCGCAAAGATGAAGCAAATCTAGCTTTGAGACGTCACAGACATGAAGATGGTGTATTTGAGTTAGACTAAGGAAAAATGTGCACAAATGTTTCAGTGCTTGATTTCACTCTTGGTTGTGTGAATGTGGCATTTTCTTTCATCACTCTATTCTATAAAGCATATTTGTGTAGTACAAGAAAAAACGAGCAAATTTATGAGGAAATTTTGAAATATAAAATAATGAGATATATATGTATTAAAGATAATAAACACATAATAAATATGAATATTAAAGAATAACACATATCTAACAAAGAAAAGCTCCAGTCTGAATTTAATTTTGTTTGTTTTCTGTGAAATGCTTTCACATTTTTTAAAATCTCAGTTTCCATTTTCTTCCGTCCTCCTGTTATATTCTTCTTCGCTCATGTCTTCGATGCTGTCTTTGCAGACCATACAGACGATACTGCCCCCATAGATTCCTGTGTGTATTGCAGTTACAAAACAAATTTAGGTGGTTTGAGAATATGACACGTCTGCGAATTTTTATAGTCAATGTTACTGATTTTGGTGATGAATCATTGCAGTTCTACGTTACAGACAGCCATGTTTTACCAGCCATTGCAATAAACTGTCACAGCTGGGCAGGGACTTAAGGCATTACTGAAGACTACTGTTGATGTGATGTGTGACAAATTTTTCAAATTATCCTCAGATGGAACATTGGCTAATGAAATTAATGGGTAACTAATTACTTCTCATGTTAAGTAATCAGCATTGAAATGTAAATACCCTTTCAGTTAGTAAATAGTATATCATGAGTAATTGATACATTATTCGTTTTAGTTGTCCAACATGAAACATTTGTCTTTTGCACACAAAAAAGAAGTTTGTAATTATTTTCTTATCCTGTTAGCCCAAGGAACTGAATAAAAAAATACCTGGATTAGAAGTTAAAATTGAATATGTTCAGAAAGGGTTTGATCTGCCCGTGGTGCTAAATCAAATGCAAAACAAATTAAGGTTCAGTATAATTAAGATGTGCGTTATGGGACTTTTATGTTTTTATACTTGGGTACCTTCATGACATGGAAGCATAAGTAACATCAGACTAATAATACGTGTTACTTTAATAAATTAGTTGTAGGTCTTGATATTTTCACGGGCTTTTTACTTATTTTACATTTTTAAAGCTTTTCTAATCCTTTTGAAACCAAGGATTAGAAAAAATAGATCAATATCGAAGAGAAGTTAAGCACAATGTGAGTGACACTTAGCGCCCGCGGTGCAAACCTTGCTGTTCATCTAAATAATCTACTTTCATTAGAAGAGAAAGAGAACCACAGAGGGGAGGGAAACTAACTAGCCTGCTGTGCTGTGGTTGTACAACTGTGTTTCCCTGCTGGTGTTTTTGAGCCATGTGATTGACTGGGATCTGAAGCGGGAGTGAAAGTGGTTTTGAGTCGGCATGAAAAGAGATAATGACAACAGAGATGGGGGTGATATTCAGACTGAGTTTTCATTTGTCACTTATCATGTCTTCCTCCTGCTGTGAGTCTCGAGGTAACGTGGTGAAAGAGCCACTTTAGGGATACACAAAAACGTACATCTCCACACACTGGAGGAGGATATTAGACTTCTTTTTAATGGAGGAGTGTGGATCATAATGAACAAAGGGAAAATAATGATTATCATTAATGGGCTTGGGGGAGGAGGGCAAGTCAATGGGAATGCTTTTCATTCTCCTCTTTAGAGTCACTGAAGAGTGATGCGTCTCTCAGTAGACTGTTGTTAATGTGCCATCAGGGGCTTCAGCAAAGCTACTAGCAATGAATAATAAGTTTAATGATGTTTGTTCTCTGTGATGACACATCTACAGCGCTGGGTAACCACTTAGTATTAAACCACCTCTCAAATGCTGGCACCAAACCACTTACATCGCTCTCCTCATTTTGTTATTTATTGTGGTGCATCGGAATATATCTCATGCTATAATATTTCTGTCAAAAATTGATTCTTCTTTCTGCAAAATTATGCACAATTATGACCCTCCCCAGTCCCGTACCCCCCTCCCTTTTTACTGTCAGGAATCAGGCAGCGTGTGAGTAAATGGTTTCTCATTTCATTCAAACTGCCTTGAATTTCAAATAATATGACCTTTTAAATATGCCCTCCCATTCCACAGCTATATGATGGTCCAGCAGGTATTTGAAAGGTTCAATTGACAGGTGGGCACAATATGACTCAGTCTGCATGGGCATTTTTATTGAAATACCCTTTTGAATGACAATGAGCATATGACCCCAAACGTTTTTTTTCTAATTTACACCAAGTGATAAAATGATAATAGCCATTAATTAATATTTCCCCCCCACGATTGTTGCACTTGACTCCATTCGAGACTTTCATCTGACTGCGTGCATTATACCCACCTACACATAAAAGCACTCATTCAAACTCATTCGAAAGTACAATTTCCTGTGGCAATTGTAAAATATATATACTCTCTCACACATACACTGAAAAAGTAACCGAGGACACAAAATGCAGAGATGTGAGATCCAATAACAATAAAAAATGCACTTAATATCAGAAAACGGAATATTAGAAACAGCAAACATTTGTATCCGTGACCACACAATCCACTTATATATTAAAAGATCTTTTATTATTGCTTGTGGCAATGTTAATAAAACATCATTGATTATGCACTTTAGCTGATTGTGCACTCAACCACAAGGTCAGTTCTATACAAGAAAGAAGCACAGCGAGTAAACCTTGACAAAAAGTAACCCCGTAAGTTTGCCTCACTTTAAATTATTATCTAAATATAACAGGTAAATGTTAAATAAATTTGCAAATGACTGATGAAATCATTAATTATGATGTTTTATATTGAAATATCTACACTGATGTACAAAGGTCCCTTCACACCAACCATTATTCCTGTGTTGAAACGGCAAATTGGAACTCATGCAAGTTTAACGTGTTAAAGTGTTAACTGATCATTCGAATGGGCCCTTTTCCAATTATGTTAGCATAGCTAAAAACTCTTGTGCTGATTAACTGAAATTATTGCTGACCAAAGCAATAAATTTGGTCAGTTGAGTGTCTGAATTATCAGCCTCTGTGGATTTGATCATCTCAGAAATGACAAAAAGAGGATTTCTTACAAGATAATGCCTTACTCCTTCCGCAGAAGGGCAGCAGTTTTCATTTTACATGATGAACTTGCATTAGGTAGTATAATGTGAAGAGATGCAGGAGTGATGGTTACCAAAATATGGGCATTTTACAACTTAACATACAGTCCATGAAAAAATGTCACAAATGGACGACTTCAATTATATTTACAACATTTCTGTTAAATCGAATGTGATATTTTCATGTTTAGCAGAAGAAAAGAAAATTGGATATTACTTAAAAAAAAATAAAAGCATTATTCTACAATAACAAAAATGTGCTACTGGACAAGGAAAGTTCTACAGGAGATCTAATAACAAAACACACATTTTTAAATTAAGACCCAGTTAGTTCATTTCAGTAACAACCAAAGCAAACCTCCAAGAGCAGCACAGGTTAGTGGGTCAAAAATAAGTGCTTACACATGACCTTCTCTTCGGACAGCGTGTCAGTTCTGATTAATGAGAAGCAACCGAATCTCTATGTTTCTGTGGGAACTTTGCATGATGCATCTTTAACTGCATGTATTGTTTTCTGGTATTCTGGCTTATCTCAAAATCCAATAATATGCATGATGGGGTAGTTTGAAATGATCAGTTGGCTTCTTATGTTAATGTAAGCATGAATGACCTGTAACTCATCTAGGGTGTGACCCACCTCTCAAACCAATGACAGCTGGAATTGGCTTCAACCCTCCTGAGACTCTAAAGCGATTGGATGTATGGAGGGTGAACGCCTCATTTTCAAATTTCTGGGGACTGTATGTAATCTTGGAGTTTGGGGCAGCTATTCTGTAGATAAATCTGACACTTAAAGAGGGCTGCTTTACTACACATTACTACAAATATAGAATCTGTGTAACAGCTGACATGATCTGCTATGTCTAAAAGGACACAAAACCTTACAACAGATCCATGTTAATGAAGTTATGCCACTTATCTAAACACATATTTCTTAAAGCTACTCTTCCTTATTGTAAGATTCAGTTGTTAATCTAGCACAGACAATTTAATGTGGCATTTAAGAGAAGAAAAAAGAAGAAGAAAAACACAAAGTCTACTTTGCCTGTAATTTCCAGTACAAGATGCTAACAAGGATGCAAGAATAACAAGGATATTCCATGTTCAGTTAAGCTCAGTTCAGTTTAATTCTGCTTTCTAACATCAATATAGAAACACTGTTGAGGAACAATAACGTCTGTGGCTCAGCTCTAATCATTAATGTAAGAATGTCTAAAGTCAGAGAAGAAGAGCTGCAGGACAGACCTGAAATTTTGGTGGCATCCTGACAGCCCTGAGCCACCCACCATGCAGAAAACAGAAACACTAGCAACAACTACCACAGCAACATCAGACACAAAATAATATTTTGGTAAGATAAGATAAGATAAGATAAGATAGAACTTTATTAATCCCTCGGGTGGGTTCCTCTGGGAAATTCGACTTCCAAAAAAGCACAGCAACGACCGAAGTTACAGTTACACAGTTACAGTTACAGTTGGTGCCAAATCTGATGCAATTTGCAGTAAATTGGCTGCAGCAAACCTAAGTAAATCCCATTTGTGTGATTAATTTAGACACTCTCTGCACAAAATTTCATCTGCAATTATAACAGTGTGCATTTCAATAACAAAACTGATAATGCACCTCTTTAACAAATCCTGAGAGCAGTGGGTTTTATGCTGATGCAGATATTTAGGATACAATGGCCCAAAAGCTTAAAATGTAAACTTACATTGGGGAAATGTTTAATCTTATAATGTTTAGTTTGCTAAGAGGCATCAATTGGGATTTGAAGACATCACGCACACTTTCTCCAACACTATTTCTCATGCCGCATGTAACTGCATTAACGTCAACGCTACAGGTGATCAAAAATTAATGAGCTGCCCATTTAGCAGCAGCAGCAGCAAAAACATTATTGTTATGCAGCATAAAGTGGTGTTGGTGAGGAGCTTTAGCTAAAGACTATTTCCCTTTTAGCTCACATTGACTAATCACACAAGAGATCAGTGGTTAGAAGAAGGAAATGACAACAAGAGAGAAAATGAAGGGTCAGTGCAATTAACCTCATAGATGTGTTTACCATGCTGGAGTTTCTATAGATACCATGCTGGCTGCTGGCTTTAATTGATCATGGCAAGGGGTTGTATATAATATGCTCATTTTAAAAGCTTAAAGGGGTACAGCAGTAGCACTGTGTAAACATGGAATTATATGCTAATTAAGAGTTTGTTTTAATTTAATTATATGCATAAACTGGACAGAGTTTCTCTTTGCAATGTCTACATTTGAAAACAGTACGGAAACAAGTTTATCCTCATGTACACAAGAGGGTTAGCTGCACATCAACAATGGTCTTTCATGATATGAGAAATTCTTATTTCCATCTAATGGATTTAAAATCCAATCAAAATAGATTTTCATTTTATTTTATTGTATTTTACTTATTGTTTTGATGAAAGGAAAATGGTGCTGAAGTCCAGTTTGTGTTGGCGCTCTCTCTGCTTTCTATTACAAGTGTGACCACCCCCAGCGGCTTTCATGTTGACAGAGAAATCTACACTCCCGCTTGTCTCCTGCTCAGAAAACCTGTCACACAGTGTACCAGTATGTATCAACTGTGCGGTTTATGAAGCAGAACTTACAACAACCCAGCTCAGGGAGTCAGCATGTTTACATGGCTGTTAGGAAAATTTGCTCATCGTGTATGGCTACAAGCACTGGATGGTAAAATGTTAACACTTTGTCAGTTTCAAGTATTGACAAAAATTAACATCCCAAAAGGCACTGGCATGATGTCAAACCCCCATGGGAGGTGTGGTAATTGAATTTAGTTATTTTGCCTTTGTTAGAATGACACGCTTTCAGTACCGTGTTCATGTTAGAATACTGACAGATGCCTCGATGATGTTTGAAGTACAGAAGACACTGAACAATACAGGTGGGAGTGAAATTGTTAAGACATTGCTTGTTTAACCCAATTTCAAGTGGATGATTGGAAATGTATAAATAACAAATATATTTTCATTTCTATTTTTTATGGCAAGGAAAAAAGATAATAGCATCTATATTAGTTAACATAGATTGTCAGATTGTCGTTGCATTTGCATGTACTCATATTCGCATGGTGACACAGAAAAGGTATAATTTTTTCTGTTTGGCTCTAATCTGCTGCCAAGTCTTTTTTAGCATTAACACTGCTGGAACTGCAGATACTTGAAGAGATTTGAAATTTGATCAGCTAGGCTGTGTAAGCCTTTTATCATCAAGAGTACCTATTCAATTAGTAAAATTAATTTTACTTTGATCTTGTGACAAACTAAGACATCATGCACTCCATCATAGGAGGGGTGTACCCTCTCCACCCCATTGCAGGCAAATGTTTTTTCCTGTATTTTTTTTCCTGTTTCAGAGGCATCTGCTTGTGTTTATTCTTGTTTCCAAGTTTGAGGGGGGGAATGTATTTTTAAAAATGCAATATGGCTTCAGTGTGGGATCCAAAACCAAAGGGTGCACCCAGGGTCCATTCCAAAGTAGAAGAGATCCACAATAAAATATATCTAAAGAAAGATACCCGATTGGTATATGTCAGGTATAGCCTAACTGTCCTTGCTAGGCTTCTGTGAGAAATGTACATCTAATTTACATCTAACTAACTCCTTTTATCCCTGGACTGCAACCTTCCACACCATTCAAGTCCACACCATTTGTGGTATACGTCGACCTGACATAGGTTATGTAGAAGGTTGTGGCAGAGGCTTGAAATGGGTTCTGGTTTGACATGGATCTGACCCAGAAGTATAATACATGTTATAATCTAAAACCAGTGCTACAAAACGCCTGCATTTTTCCATTATCTGGACTAACTTACCCTAAGATCAGCAATCAGGATAAGCAGTCACATGAAGCTGGTCATCAGCTCACTCAATAAACCCAGGGTTTGCCACGGTGGCCCTGAGAGGTTAAACTGACTCTAACTTAAGAAAAATCCAGCAAAAACACATAAATCAAAATGGAAGTTGAATAAAACACAATGGGAAAAAAATACACTGAAAAAATGATAATAAAATGGAAACGTTTTTGGGGGCACAATAACTTGATGGACCAGCTGCGGGAGTGACAGACACAAAACATTGCGCCGAGACACACTCAAAAGAAGCAAAGGGCGAATCAGTGTTTCTTAATTGGATGATTCACATAATACTGTAGATACATGTTTGCTATTAGCTGTTTACTCTTAGCTGTCACTTCCGCAGCTGGTCTGTCACATTATTGTCTTCCCAAAAGCACTTCAGTTATCTTTCATTACTTTTTTCCTTAGGTTTTTTTTGTGGCCTTTTTTCTATCTCCGTTGTGTTTTATTTTCAACAGATCAACAGTTTTGTGCTTTTGTAGCGTTTTTCTATTTGCTGATATTCTTAAGCTGCAGTTTCCCGTGTGCGTTCACATGCATGGGATGGAGTTGGTAGGATCGGACCAATTGCAAATATGGATATTAATATTAGATAAAAATTCTAATATTAGAAACATATGAAGAGGTCCATAGAGGAAAGAAGAAATAAAGTTGTGTATAAGAATCAGGGAATCAGGGAAATACAAAAACACTAGACACTATTAAACTCTACTGTCTGCCCCTATGGGGCATCATAGGTTACCATGACGATGTACGTGATCCACCTTTGGAGAGCAGAGCACCTAGTGTTAGCTCTGCAGTTACCTGGATGAAACAAAATCCTGCTTTGTTGTGGAGGCCTTAGAAGACTGGTGGTACAGCACCACCAATTAACAATCAACCTTGCTTTAAAGGAATCACAAGATCTTTTTTCCCAATCCAAATAAAATCTGGACACAGCCTGTCTTTTGCTTTGGGTTTACAAAAACTGAATTTCAAAAATTTTAATGGTACAACGACGTTAAATTGTTGTTTAGCTCCTTCTTGATAAAATGGATAGCATGGATCGCTGTGTCTAACAAAATGTACTGAATGCAGTCTTGTAAAAAAAAAAGTAAAGTGACATGTGTGAATATATACAACAATGTATTTTGTATACATGTGGAGACTCACAGCTTTATTGCACTCATTAAAAGAGAAGAACAGCCTTTGTACAGTTGGCTGCTGCTGCTCTCTCGAGTATTGTATTTGCGCTAGCCTAATCTTCTAGAGAATGATAATGGCTGCTGGCTGCTTTTAATCCTGCAGAGATTAGTCAGGTTTGATTTTCCATCATCATGAACCAAGCTGGACGTGGCTTTGCGAATGCTCACATGTGATGACTACGTCTAGACCCTGCTTTTTCCACGAAAGCGAGTTCAAGTGAGCTCACAAAAATCCCATCTGGTATGCCCTTTATAATACAGTGGGGCAAAAAAGTATTTAGTCAGCCACCGATTGTGCAAGTTCCCCCACTTAAAATGATGACAGAGGTCAGTAATTTGCACCAGAGGTACACTTCAACTATGAGAGACAGAATGTGAAAAAAAAATCCATGAATCCACATGGTAGGATTTGTAAAGAATTTGTTCGTAAATCAGGGTGGAAAATAAGTATTTGGTCACCTCAAACAAGGAAAATCTCTGGCTCTCACAGACCTGTAACGTCTTCTGTAAGAAGCTTTTCTGTCCCCCACTCGTTACCTGTATGAATGGCACCTGTTTGAACTCATCATCTGTATAAAAGACACCTGTCCACAGCCTCAAACAGTCACACTCCAAACTCTGCCATGGCCAAGACCAAAGAGCTTTCGAAGGACACCAGGAAAAGTATTGTAGACCTGCACCAGACTGGGAAGAGTGAATCTACAATAGGCAAGCAGCTTGGTGTGAAAAAATCAACTGTGGGAGCAATCATCAGAAAATGGAAGACATACAAGACCACTGATAATCTCCCTCGATCTGGGGCTCCATGCAAGATCTCATCCCGTGGGGTCAAAATGATCATGAGAACGGTGAGCAAAGATCCCAGAACCACATGGGGGGACCTGGTGAATGACCTGCAGAGAGCTGGGACCAAAGTAACAAAGGTCACCATCAGTAACACACTACAACGGCAGGGAATCAAATCCCGCAGTGCCAGACGTGTTTCGCTGCTGAAGCCAGTGCATGTCCAGGCCCGTCTGAAGTTTGCCAGAGAGCACATGGATGATACAGCAGAGGATTGGGAGAATGTCATGTGGTCAGATGAAACCAAAGTAGAACTTTTTGGTATAAACTCAACTCGTCGTGTTTGGAGGAAGAAGAATACTGAGTTGCATCCCAAGAACACCATACCTACTGTGAAGCATGGGGGTGGAAACATCATGCTATGGGGCTGTTTTTCTGCCAAGGGGACAGGACGACTGATCCGTGTTAAGGACAGAATGAATGGGGCCATGTATCGTGAGATTTTGAGCCAAAACCTCCTTCCATCAGTGAGAACTTTGAAGATGAAACGAGGCTGGGTCTTCCAACATGACAATGATCCAAAACACACCGCCCGGGCAACAAAGGAGTGGCTCCGTAAGAAGCATTTGAAAGTCCTGGAGTGGCCTAGCCAGTCTCCAGACCTCAACCCCATAGAAAATCTGTGGCGGGAGTTGAAAGTCCGTGTTGCTCGGCGACAGCCCCAAAACATCACTGCTCTCGAGAAGATCTGCATGGAGGAATGGGCCAAAATACCAGCTACTGTGTGTGCAAACCTGGTAAAGACCTATAGTAAACGTTTGACCTCTGTTATTGCCAACAAAGGTTATGTTACAAAGTATTGAGTTGTATTTTTGTTATTGACCAAATACTTATTTTCCACCCTGATTTACGAATAAATTCTTTACAAATCCTACCATGTGGATTCATGGATTTTTTTTTCACATTCTGTCTCTCACAGTTGAAGTGTACCTCTGGTGCAAATTACTGACCTCTGTCATCATTTTAGGTGGGGGAACTTGCACAATCGGTGGCTGACTAAATACTTTTTTGCCCCACTGTATATCAAATAGATACAAACACTTGTTTTATGTTTGATATTCAGGCTGCATGGAAATGCCTTGGAGCTTCCTTGTCTGCAGCCTTGTACAGAGAGGTAGGACATCTGAAATGCATGATGTGTTTAATCAGAGCATGCAGACACAGAGATAAGGCTGTCAGCCAACATGCAGGCTCTGTTGTAGTCTGACAAACATCCTATAAACTCACATTTCGAGAATAATACCTTCTGTTTACACCTTACACCATAAGTTACAACAAAATCAATTTTCACATATATGCAAGGTTACATAATTAGTGACCTTACTTTGACAGAGAAACTGAAATATTTCAATGGAAACAAGAAGAGGATCCCTTGTAACGGCAACAACGTCATGACGAGTATACCTTGCTTCTGTTTTTTTTTTTTTTTTTGTACAAAACCCAAACTCACAATATTGTAATTTGTGTTCTTGCAAGCGTATGGGTTTCATACATAATCATAACTGTTATGCATTTCCTTCTGCTATTCTTCCGTGTCAGCTGTCAAAGTTCAAAGGCTTTGAAATATTTGCCAGAGTCTCTTTGAAGAAATTTAAATTTTACATGCCCTGTTGATTTAAATACAATCAGGCAGAATATGGCTGCGTTTGCACAACAAAGGGAGAACTGTTATATGCCAAATAAATACAGCATACGTTCATAAAACAGGAGAAGCACTTTTGAATTATTTCACTTGAATTATTCATGATTTAGTAACACCTTGCACACTCTCGTGGCCAGTGGTAAAACCAGGAGCATTTTTGGGTGCATGCTGTTGTTGTTGTTGTCGTTGTTTTCAGCTCTGAGCTGAAAGGCTGAGCACTGACAGCTCAAGTATGATTGTTATTCCTCCAAATTGGTGCAGTAACATTTAGTCTCTTCTTCAACGTGAGCCCCAAATTTGCCAAAAGTAATAATTATCTTGTTCCAGTGGTACCATGGGCGATGACATTGCGGATCTGGGCTTAATTTGCCGCGTGGAGATATCAAAACGGGTGAAGGGAGCATTTCAGGGTTTTTACATGTGCAACCAACATGTGCGCAGTGCAGGGCCTCAAGCGTGCTTGTATGGTCTTCATTTAATGTCTGTGATCAAAGTATGTTAGAGCTACATGCTACCGACGGCTACAGATGGAGTGTGAACCTCTCACTCCGTAGTGCCGCTGGCAACTCTATCCAAACTCATAATATTGTGAAAGAAAGAAATACACACACACACACACACACACACACACACACACACACACACACACACACACACACACACACACACACATATCAAAGACCTGCACACAACCTTCAAACAGACACACACATACTGCAATATCTGCCTTTACCCATGCTGCTGTTGTTTTTCTCCTCAGTTTTCAGGGGTCTAAATCTTTGGGTATGTGTTGACAGCAGATTGGGGGGCACAGCTGGTGTTCCCCTGTGCCACACATAGTGCCAGTGGAGATGGATGCTGAAGCCTAATGTATGCGGGCAAAAAGAAATATCGAATTGTAGAGGAAAATGGTAGAATGAATTTTCAGACTTGTCCCTGGTGCTTTTTGGCTTTGTGTGTGTGTGTGTGTGTGTATTTCTTTCTTTTTAAATTCATTCCTATTTTGTTCAGAACTGTGTTTAATGAACAAAAGACCTACAGGAACACGTGTCCTCTCTGTTAGGACTGTGTTTTTCTTAACCTAAAGCATATGCTCAACCATTTTATATAATGCTACTACCGAATAAACTTACAGGTCTTTCTAGAAAATGCACAAGGTCTTGGCCGAGTAGAGGCACTTGTTAAGGCTGATAAGCTTCGTTGGATTAGAATCTTACTAATGATTTTATGGGAATTTCTATGAGTTTGAGCAGTTGTTATCAGGACTTCGATCCACAGCTTCTTTCTGGGTGAAAATCTTCAAAGGGCTCAAGAGGCAGAGGTGGTCCTTAAATCAGAGGCTTCATAATTTGATCCCCGTTTTCTCCTGTCTGCTAGCTGAAGTGTCCTTGGCCAAAATATTGAACCACAAATTGCTTCTGATACATCCATCCACACATATTAGATAAAAAGCACTGTTAGAATAAAGCACTACACAAATATTGTGTGTCTATGTGACACATGCTGAAAGTGGGTTGTAAAATATTGTAGAGTGGTCTCAGCGCCATATAAATGCTGTAGTAGTAAAACCAACACTGTGGAGATACATGATTTTATAGGCTTTTTCTTTCATGACTTAGTGTAATAGATGGGTGAAGTGAATAGCACTGATCACCCTAATATGCTGCAATGTTCTGCTGGGATTCTTTGGGTCCTGCCAATCATTTGGCTTGCCATAACATTTCATAATGCTTTTACACGTACCACCCACCTAAACTTTGCAGTCCCAGCTGACTACACAGAGGCAACATCAGACCCAGAAAGCATGTCCTGAACAACATACTCCCTAGATCTCATTCCAGCTGATCATCTGTGTCCCACAAGCATTCCCCACAGAACCTGAAGAATATGCTCCTGACATCCCAGTGGCAGAACATCTTGGAGGTACTAGCTACATACCTTGACAGCTTAGAGCTGTTTTGGCAGCTATATTTTGGGATTGTAACCATTCCAATGCTACTTTTTAGTGGAATGTAGAAGAGCTGGCCAGATGGTGGGCTAATCAGTGTCTCTACAGAGGAAAAATATCTACGAAAGAAAAAAAAAAGATTCTGATTGCACTGAGTAACTCACAGAGGAAACATTGTGGCTAAAATGATGTGCGTTTATGTGGCGTAATATCCTAGTAACAAAAGATAGGAAATGGGAGGCACTTTTACTACTTGTATTTAATACATAAATACAAGTTTTACTTTTTGTTTTTCCAACTGTTCAGTCAACCTTTCCCAGAGTGGCGGAGCTACACCTTCCTAATGAGAGGGACACCGGTGTGCCAGCCTTGGCTGATGAAACGCCTGTGCTAAGTGTCCAGGTGAAATCTCACCCTTTATAGCATGTGTGACCAGCTGGTGCCCTGCATTGCTGCCATTTCCCCTGGCGTCACTCCCAGCCTCTCAGACCAGGATGAGGCTGCTGCTGGGTGTTTGCACCCACAGCCCCTCCTCGTAATGGCTGATGAGGCAAATCACCTTTTCCTCTTTGATCGCGGCAAAGCCCAGCTGCCTCTCATCCACCGAAACTGCCCAATTAATGTTAATCAGTTAATCGACACTGTGAACCGATAGGCCAGGTTGACAGAGATTCAGTGTGACAGTATGTAAATGTAGGGAAACAACAGATTAGACACAAGATGTCATAGGGTATTAGCGATAAATAAGTGGCATCAGGGTATTGGGATTAATGCTATCAGTGCCTGGAAGCATTCGTTTTGACAGAAGAAAACGTGAATATAAGGTTTGTGGCCTTACTCTCTGTTTAGTTGGATAGTTTTCTTAAATGGTTTGAAGTGTTTAGGGTTATGTAGAGGTTCTGCTTTGTTAGAGTCATGTTTTTTTAGGTCATGCATAATTTAAGTCCCAAGTTTTCTCACATGACTCATATTAAGTATATATCGACAATAATTAATTACTATTATTGTATTCTTTTTTTAAGGAGTTTTACAAGGTGAACTTTTTTATTGCCTTTCAATATTTTTCTTTTAAAACACTGACAAAAATCCAAGACTCATCTTTACAGCTTTGGTTGTAGGATAGAGAAAATTAAGCTTGCACAGCTACACATAGAAAATTAAGTTTGTTGTCTTTGTAACGCAGTCACTGACTTCTGTGAGTTCGATCACTTTGTTGGATTGTTTTTCAAGTAAACTCGGTTATTAACTGAAACCCAATCTGAGGATTTATGCATTTTTCTAAAAACTGATCCTCTGACAGCAACTAGTAGTAACTACACACAAACATGTATTAACAAGTTTTATTACCTTTAGTGTTTTCAGCAGAGAATTCAGGGGTCAGTTTGGCCAGGATAATGGCAGTTTGATAAAATAGTGTAATCATTACGGCAAAACCTTAGTTTTCAGTAATATCTTGTCTCTAGCTTTAACGTTGCAATGGAAGCTTGTGTGTAATTTTAATAGGAAGGATCTGTATTCATTCCTGTTTGGGCTGCTAGTCTATTCATTACATCAGTTTCACGTTCCCATGCTGTCAATTCTGATATCATTACTCTGTTTCAATCATGTTCTTGTCTGCCTTCTTTGAGCTAATCGGCCTCTGTTCTGTATCCGTTAAATCTCAGTCTCTTCTGTCATTCTGCCTTTCATTCGAGAACCCATCTTCTTCCTCCATCCAAACTTACTTCTCCATCATCAAGTACATGGACCCCCACGGTAGTCCTGTCCTAATTTATATCATTGCTTGGACTCTATTCTGCTGTGTTATTTATCAGAGTCTAATAGAGATAATACATAGCTTATTAATCAAATCCTTTATCTCAATAAATCATGTTCAGTTTCTTCTAAACAATCTCATTTTCTGACTGTGTGAAGCACCAAAACTCATGAAAAATAAAAAAAAGCTGACTTGTATATTATTATTATATACTTCAGTTGTACTTTGTGTTCTGACTTCTATTGACTGTTGGCTGACCTTTTGACTTCCTAAACTAATTTAACTAATGTATTCTCTTCAGTGAGTCAAAGAATCAAAGAAGAGTTTTATCATCATCATCACATGCAGACACCTTGGACACTTGTACTTGTTCCTTTTATACAGTCTTGAAGTCTGCTTGGAAGATGCATTTGTATGGCGACTTTGTAGTCTAGGTCACAACAAATTGTTGCAAAAGTGGATGTCGGCACGGAGCCAGATGGAGCCATGCATACTTATTGGTGTGAGGTTCAGCTCACATCTACAATGTCAGGGAAGGCGGTGTAAGTGCATATGGTAGATTTGAGACAAGGTAACATCAAGTGACACATCACCATCCTATGCCTTCAAAGTGTGGTTCAGGTCAGGTTTGACCCAGCAGAAGAATTCCCTCTTAATGAGTGTCTAGACTAAATTTTGAACTACATTTTTTAGAAAATATACAATTAGAAAAAAAAAATCTACTATCACAGAATATATCTTGCTTTAACTAAAACATGAAAACATAACTGACACACTGACTTATAGATATTTAATCGAAAGTGAAAATGACATTCTGGTGCTGCTGGATTTTATCATATAGCCATGTAAAAACTGTTAAACACTTTTACTATGTGTCAGCGATATGTCAATGAGTTGGCAAGTGCATGCCGTTTGTTGTATATGCAAAAACTGTTGGATTCACACCAACTGTGCTGGAATAAAATATAAATAGTAGACGGCAAGAATAAATAGCAAACAGGATAAATATATACAATAAAGAGGGACATATACAAAACAAGAGAAATATATATACAAAAATAAGAGAAAGGCACACATTAGAGAACAAAATAGTTGCAAAATGCTCAGAAGTAGTTCAAAGAAAAGACTTGGTCTGAGTGTGTAAGTGGCCTGAATGATGAGGGTTACTGAGAACATGGCTCAGATCATTGAGGTGTGTGGGCACGGGTGGGGTGTGGAGGGATAGCGTTTGTTGACACTCTGAATGGCCCAGGGGAAGAAGATATTTGTGAGCCTGGAGGTGTGGTTCTGATTGACCTGAGATGCCGACCGGAGGGCAGCGGGTCAAACAGGTGGTGGGCAGGGTGGCTCTGGTTTTCCTGATACAGGAGCATCTGGCGATGGCCTCCAGGGGTGGCAGTAGGCAATGAGTTTTTGTGGCCATGTTTATTACCCTGTGCGCAGCCTTCCTGTTCTCACTTGTGACCCCCCAAACACCCAGGCAGTAGGAGAACACACTTTCCACTGAGAAGTGATAGAAGGTCAGCAGAACCAAGCAAAGAAGGTGTTGAGCTCCTCTGCGAGTTTGAGGCTGGTGTCGGGGGTTGTGGGGCTCTGGCCTTTAGAGGTGGTGAGGGCTTAGATGCCTCTCCATACCTGGCGGGGGTTGTTATCAGTGAGGGAAGCCTCTATTCTCCTCCTGTAGGCTTCTTTGACCTGTTTGATGCCCCTCCTCAGGTTGGCTCTGGCAGTGCTGTTCAAAGAACTTCACTCGTCATTCAAGGTTTTTGATTAGAAAAAACCTGGATGGTTTTGGTCACTGTCACATTTTCTACACAGCACTTGATGTAGAAAAAGACAGACTGAGTGATGGTCTTCAGGTCCTGGTGTTCAAAGATCACCAGTCTGTTAGATCAAAACAGTCCTGTAGCTGGAGGAGAATATCATCTGACCATGTTTTAATGACAGTGACTTATATAGTGACTTGAGTGACTTAAACAAAAATGAATGCCCCGAAATGGACCAGAACAATAGTGGTAGTTGAGAGCGGTAAGACCTAACAAGGCAGAGTTTTAACCTTCTTATTATGTTTAGGGTCAATTTGACCCATTCCAGTTTTTTGTGTTGACCAAAGTACTGGTCATCCTTTCTTTTTCTTCATGAAAGTTTATGACTTTTCCTTATCTGGGGTCATGAACTGGTGTGTAAAATATGGACACATTGATGTTGTGGGTCAAAATGACCCACAACATTATCTTTGTATACAAACACTGCAGAGACATTCCACAACACATCAAAGATGATGTTGCGGGTCATTTTGACCCGCACACTTTTATGTAAGTAAAAAGTTGTTCAGATCCAAAATAAACATTTCTCTTTGATGTACTTTGTTTTGACTGCTTCTGAAGACCCTGATGTATATGCGAGAAACTTTCCCCTTTTCTTGTCACTGTTCTCATCTCATTTCAACACACCAAAAATGAGCTCCAGAAGGTTGACGACTGAAGAGGCTTTATCACTGCTTTTCAACTGGGATAGTGATGAAGAAGAAGATGTTTCAGAGACTGAGGATCTTTCACCTTTGTTGTATAACCCTGATCCCCACATTACTGTTGATGAGCGCCTTGTCCCATTCAGGGGTCGATGTCCTTTCTGACAGTATATGCCAAACAAGCCGGCCAAGTATGGCATCAAAATATGGGCAGCCTGTGATGCAAAATCTAGCTATGCATGGAATATGCAAGTGTACACTGGAAAGCTACCTGGAGGAGCATCTGAGAAGAATCAGGGGATGCGTGTGGTGCTGCAGATGAGTGAAGGGCTGCAAGGGCATAACATCACCTGTGACAATTTCTTTACATCCTACTGGCTTGGAGAGGAACTTCAGAAGAGAAAGCTGACTATGTTGGGAACATTCAGAAGAAATAAGCCAGACCTTCCCAGTGAAATTTTGAAGATGCAGGGAAGATCTCTGCATTCCTCAATATTTGTTTTCACTGAGAAAGCAACAGTTGTTTCATATTGTCCAAAGAAAAACAAGAATGTTCTTGTCATGAGTACAATGCACACAGATGCATCTCTGAGCACAAGAGATGACAAAAAACCACAAATGATCCTAGACTACAACTCCACCAAAGGAGGAGTAGACAATCTTGACAAAGTCACAGCGACATACAGCTGCCAGTGCAAGACAGCTTGTTGGCCCTTGGTAATTTTCTACAACATTTTGGATGTGTTTGCTTACAATGCCTATGTCCTGTGGACTGAAATCAACCAACATTGGAATGCTGGTAAATTGTACCGACCTCGCCTTTTCCTGGAAGAACTGGGAAAAAGTCTTGTCACTCCCAAGATCCAGATGCGAGTCAGACCAGCTCGATCCCCAGCAGCAGCTGTTATTGAAAAGGTCAAGTGTGCACCAGCCAACCAATCTGCAGTGGATTCAGTGGATACAGGTGTAAAGAAACGGAAAAGATGCCAGGTCTGTCCCTCATGAGAAGACATGCAAAAAAAATGAATGAAATGCAAAAAGTACATCTGCAGAAAACACACAGTTACTTTCTGTCCATCATGTGGACAACATTGAAAATGTTGAACACTGAAAAACGGAGAAAATCGGGCAAGTTTAAAAGAAATGTGTTTGTAAAGAAGGAAAAACTTTTACTAAATTGTTTTTAAAAATAGCTATGGAAAATCAAACCGTGTTGTATGTCTGTGTTCTAAATGTTTTTCTAATGGAAAACAAAGTTGTTTCGTCCCCAGCAGGGCCTCCTCCTGAAGGTGCCTGTGTGGGTGTGTCCTTCATTCTCTTCTGCCTGAGGTGCCACCTTTTCTTTTACACAGCTGACTCTCATCAGTAATTAAAGGGATTTAAGCCCAGGGACAGGTGAGCTCTGGGCCTGAGTGTCATGTGAATGGTTACAGCTAGGTGTTTGCAGCTAGTGAGCTGCGTGTCTGTGTTTGCAGCTAGTGAGCTGCTCTCTCCTTTTGACTTATGTTTTTGCTTATTGAACAACGCTTGAGTTTTGTTTGTTTCCTTAAATAGTGATAGCGGCTTGTCTGTCTCTTTTAGTTGAATATTCATAGAAACTTTAATAAAACTCTTTAGTTTAACCATTTTGCCTCTGTCTCCTTTTTCTGACCCGGACACATTTTGTTACTTCCCCCCTCATCGCCTAGACCCCTTTTAGGGGGCACGTAACAAAGTTGCTATTGTTTTATTCCAGTTTTTTGACAATTCTGAGTGGATTTACACAGTACGGGTCAAAATGACCCGCAACATAATCAATGTGATTTTTTTTTTCAACATAATACAAGGGTTAAGAGCCATATGGAATACTGGCCAGGGGTTCTGAATTTTCAGTCATCTCCTAGGAGGGAGGGGATTCCTGCAACACACACACACACAGCTCTTGCTTGCCCACCAATTTTTTGGGCCATGGAGTCATTTTAAATGAAATCTTCCACTGTGAATCTGCCTGCAACTTGATGTGGAAGTACCTCAAAGTTATCTTCATCAGAGGGGCTGTAATCAGAGATTTTCTCCACGTTGTCTTCTTGCTCTGAAACATTCTCTCCGAAATGACTTTTTGCTTCCTTATCTTGGAAGATCAGATCATCGGGGTCTTGCACAGTAAGGCTTGCTGCCATAATCTCAGTCACTGAAATAGCAGCTCAGGTGTTTTTATAATCTTATACTCTTTTGATCTGATTTTTTTTTTAAATTTTTTTTATCTCAGGTTAAAATAAATTAATCCTGATTTAATTTTTAGATTATTAAATGACATTGCAGATGCTTGCACTTGTAGAGTCTCATGTCTGCATCAAGAAACCCTCTCACCTCTGTTCCTCATGTGGACTATATCATGGACTTCCCATGATCCTTGGAAAACCAGGTGCCACTCTCTGCTGATATATGTGCAAATGGGAACACAGACAGCACTTGGGACAGCGTCAGGGTCCCCTTTGAAATTTTCCTTAATTTGACCCTCACTGGTTGATCTAAAAGCCATCTGAATGGATACAGGTAAAACTTGATCAGGAGCAGCCTCATTTGTATCACTTGTGCAACAGTATCAGATATTTTCATTCTTTGTGTATTCTGGCTCACTTTTAAAAAGCTGTTACTTCAGGTTTTTGCCAGTGACTTTGGTCGTTTCTGTTTGTGCATAGATGTCATCACCATGTTTGCAGTTTTCATTTCCCGTCTTTTATTTTTGCATGATTTCATTTCATCAGAAAAAAGAAATCATTTAGGATAGATAATCTTTCATAATGACCATGAAAGCCTTTATTTGGTTTTGTCACGGTTTCTGTTTTATTGTCTTTTTTCTGTGCACATAATTTTTTTTTCTAACAGTGCACAGATTTTGTTTTACTCTGCTTACTGTCAATCATTTCACACCCACTGTGGACTAAAAAAAAAGAGAGACAAAAGGTCTTCACCAGAAAATAATTCCTTCACAACTTATTAAAAACAAAACAAAAAAACAACTGTTTGTTCGTGCCATATTTGACAGCTGCTTGATTTGCCTGAACAATCTAATAAAAATGACAATACAAAATTCTATTTTCAAATACTTTGAATGACAAAAAATTAAAATAGGTCAAACAAATAGAAAACACTAAGCAGACAGCAAGTCTAAATGGCACATGATCTTCCTTTTTCTCCTTTGTTTTTGTAAACTTGCCTTGAACTCAACTGGACCCAGAGTTGAAAAGTACGACTGATCCGCAGTTCACAGCAGGTGTCCTGATGCCATCTTTTAGATTTTCCCCCTTTAAGTGCCACGGGACAAAATAAGTCTGTGGGTGTTTATACCAAAAGAAAGTGGGGGAATTTAATCAGTCCTAAACATACTTTCTGCTATACAACTTGTAAACTAATACCAGCTTACGAGTGTATTCCCATTATTATAGTAATATTTTTTCGCCCATGCTCACTTTGAAGTCGACTCTGTGAAAGCCACTCTAATCTCCACTGATTTTTAGCAAAGCATGTTTTACTGTGAGAAATAGCTATGAAAAGGGGGATATAGAAAGCCTTTGAAGCTCCACTGACTAACACTTGGATTTAGACCTAAATAAAAAAAAAGTATGATTTATTTTTCTCTTTTAATCTTTTGCTTTCTGCCAGTCTGTCTTCACTTTGCAAAAGCTTTAAGTGGTGATTCTTTATCTAGTAGAAAGCCAGATGAATGTGGGACCAGACAACACATGTGAGCAAGAATGGGATTGCTGGGCAGTTCAATATATTTCCCAGAAAAAGAGCAAGATATGTTTGTGGATTAAAACATCAAAATCCAGGTACAGCAAGACAAAAGTATAAAAGGAAGGCTTAGAAAACAAATATAAGAAATTATTTGACTTTAAGGAAAATCATACAATCCTTAAAGCTTCCTGACACTTTGTGAGGAGTTCTTTGGAAGTATTCAGGAGGGCTTTTCTCATAAAAACACAAAAAAGGCTACATTTCACTGAGATATAATGTCTGTTTTTGTGCTCTGTGTCTTGTTTTGTGAGAGCGTACACTGGAACTGTGGTAATTGGGCCAGAGAGTCGATCAGCATGAGGTTTTTTCTGTGGGGTGCCTGGTAAAGAGATCCCTACTAAAATATTCAGAAGAGAAGAGATCTTGCAAAGAATTATAAACTGACTGTAGCTTTTAGTTTGGAGTGCGAGTTAAAATACGAGTCATTTGGGGGGGTAAAAAATGTGGTGAAGACCAGCTGGCTCACTGGAAGGAAGCTGTGGTGGTTTTTGGCAGCTCACAGGTGTGGATGATGAAATCTACCCACACAGGTGTGTTTTAACTCGCACAGTTGTTATAGCATACTGGCAAATTAGAGCTCTTTACGGGACTGTGTGGGCTCCCACAGACTGACTGACTGACATCTTTCCTATATTCTTTCTTCTTTTCAGATCTGTATAAACACCTTATGTAACAATAGACCATATAAAAGACACCCTAATGTGAAAACGCATGCAGACCTGTACCTTCTATCTCTGTGGGCGGCATAAAAAAAAGTTTTTATTTTTTCTCATATCTTGTCATTGGTGTACTGAACATCTTTTAAAAATAAGTTTCTAATTAGGTAGATCAAAAACAGGGTCAAATGCTGGGCAGCACCACAGGAAGCCTGGTATAAAACATGCAGAGAGCCAAACTAAACTGCTCTGCACTTATATGCCACTTTGATCATTTTTTCTGAGTTCTGAATAGGTGATGGAGACTAAAAATACAGAAGTGATGGTTAACCATAACAACCCAGTATTAAGACTGTAATATACTGTTCAAGTCAGGTAAATTAAAAGACACAGTTGAGTTTTCTCCTTTTGTGCATTCCTATGTATGACTTCAAAATTACACCGTTCAAAATAACTAAAGAAGACTTAGAATACATATATATATATATATATATATATATATGTATATATATATATATATATATATATATATATATATATATATATATATATATATATATATATATATATATATATATAACAGTCATGCTATCTATACTAATATGGACTGGGTAATGACTTAGGAATGAACGGATGTCACATCACTTGATGGAGATGAAAATGATCGACTTACAAAATGTTGAATTCAAAGACACCCTGAAAATCGAAGCGAAAAAAATGATAAGGCAGTCCATTTTAATGAAAATTCACTGCAACAACTTAAAATGGTACTAACTGACACAATTTTTTAGCCTTGGAAAATTAACTAAAATAAAATCAAAATATAGAGTAACATGATTAGTATAAGTATCTGTTAGGTAAAAATAAAAATGAATAATAGGTACTTACCTGATGAAACTTTGATCCTTCTGTGAGTATGCTCCTGCATATTCACGTGTCATGTGTACTAGAACGGGCGGATCAATCCAGCTACTGATATCCGATCAATAATTTGTTTCTATCCTCTAAGTTCAGCATGTAGCCCCCGAATTGTGTTAAGTAAATTACTTTTTAGGAAATGAAAACATATGTGTGCTAATTTATATATGGAAGAGAATTAGGGCCACTGAAAAAAAAAATCTGACTTTAAAGTCAGAATTCTGAGAAAAAAGTCAGAATTCTGACTTTAATCTCAGAATTCTGGAAAAAAAAAAAATTTTTTCCCCAGTGGCCCTAATTCTCTTCCATATTTATATCCTATTGCACATTTAAACAACAGAAGTTGAACCAAAGTGCTCTACAAACAGGCACAAACATTCCTATTATCAAAGAACCCTGTTTTAAAAATACAGAAAAAGCTGAAAGGTGTGTTTTTTTGTGATAAGCAATTATTGTGGAAATTTAAAAAAAAAAAATCACAGTTATAAAATTTGCTTATGTAGGGAAGAGCAATATCTGATTTTAACTACCACTTAATAAGTTAAAAGTATCGGTAAAAGTATTGGGCATGGCCCTGTATTTATTTGGTATCTGATCGATATCAAAATTTTGCAGTATTGTGCACCACTCACATGTGTATTGCGCAGGTAGAAGCATCCGTCACTGTTATTCTGACACATCATCTACTCAGCTTTGCTCTCCTTGAAAATATAGTTGAAATTGCTAAAAATATTTTGCAGTAGTTTCAGTTTGAAAACACTTATGTGGAGGCTGGAGGAGATTAAAGGATGCAGGTCTGTAATTGTGGTTCAAAATATGAGATTTTTTTCAGTTGAAAAAATTGACAAAATGGATTAACTGCATGCAAACTGACTTGCAATAATGAGCTGTTAGTTAGTCTGAGAAACCTGTTAAAATGAACAAGGCCAAACCAGGATCTTGTTCATTTTTACAGTCTGATCAGACTCCCTCTGGTCAGTATGATTATTTTTTATGCTGCTTACAGCAAATAAAACAAATATACCCATTGTCTTTGTTTTTCCCCTGTTCCATCTTATATTTACTAGCAAATACATAGTTCACACTCACATCAAACATAAAATTATTTTTCCATTGTTGTTGAAATCTAACAGACCAGGGGATGTTTTTCTACTTTATGTAGATTAGAAGCAATTTTCACATTTTATTTTTAAATGTCTGCCATTTTTAACTGCATTAATAGATTACAGTACATAGTCTTATGTTATATGATTTCATCACATTAAATTGAATCAAGGGAATATTTAAGCTTAAGCTAACTCTAATAACCAACTCCTGTGTGGACTGTAGGCATAAAAAAAAATCATCATATTTATACGTTTTTCCTTTGATAATTTTATTGGGAGCACTGGGCTTTAACACACAAATGAGCTTAGCTCAGCAGACTGACGAGGCAGATTACAGATGCTGAAGAAAACAGAAAAAAGGCATCTGTGATTTATAGCTGTGGTCTCAACAAGGCCAGGCACGGAGTGAAGTTGTTTACCACATGCCACCCTCTCCAGATCTAATTCTCTGTCACTCATATAGAGTTCATGCAGGTTCGGGTGTGTTGGGGATGCTCGCTCTGCAAAAGAATTTGCATTTTAACCAGTAATTTAATCTTGCATTGAATTCGAAAATCTTAAGGGAGGAATGCCTTTGATAAAGTGGAAGTGGTCTCTCACTCTCACACTCAGCAGCATCCCGCACACCAAGCCACGTAGTTATGACAGGCTCCATTTTTCATAATTCTGCCGTTTGATTACAACTGCATGATGATTGATGACGCCCACTCGTTGACTTTAACGCATCATGCTGGGTCTTGAGGTGGTATGGCAGGTTGTCATGGGGAAGTGGGAAAAATCTGAGTAAGTCGCTCTAGTATGGTGGTGAATAACAACAAGTTATTTAATTATTTATGTGTTTATATCAGATTTTTTTTAAGTTGTATAAAACATTTTTTTTATTACTACTCGCACTTTGAAAATAAAATGGTTATGGATTTTTGACCAGAATACATATAAAAATGTATATATAAGCACCCATTGAGGTGTCTTCCAGGCATATATTGGCTCAAGAGTTTGCAGTTTGTCTTGTAATTGGAAGGTTGCTGGTTCGAGCCGGGGCTTGGGCAGTCTCGGTCGTTGTGTTCTTGGGCAAGACACTTCAGCCGTTGCCTACTGGTGGTGGTCACAGGGCCCGGTGGCGCCAGTGTCTGGCAGCCTCGCCTCTGTCAGTGTGCCCCAGGGTGGCTGTGGCTACAATGTAGCTGCCATCACCAGTGTGTGAATGTGTGTGTGTGAATGGGTGGATGACTGAATGTAGTGTAAAGTGCTTTGGGGTCCTTAAGGACTAAGTAAAGCGCTATACAAATACAGGCCATTTACCATATATTTTCCTGTACAAAGTACATAGATAACTCCTGACTAGTTTTAAGTAGCCTATTGCAGAGACTGCTTTGATGGCCTGTTAGTTCATTAAACAGCACATCTTTTGTGTCAGATAATTGCACAAGAAATGCTTCAAAAAGACTCAAATGCAAGCACAAGGTCCAGATCAGTCACTTGTGAAACAGCTACCTGTTATAGCCACCGTCCACCTGCAACCTTTGCACCTTAATACAAAACCACATCAACATACTCTTCACATGGATGATCTGATATCCTCGTGTTGGTGTTGTTCCCAGACCATCATGAAAATGTTGTCCCAGGTTCAACATTGCAAGTGACCAATCACATTGTTGTGACGTTATTCTTTTGCGCGCCAAGCCATTCGTGCATTTATGAAATTCCAATGTTGCAAGGACAATATCAGTTCTGCTTACTGTTTATTAAAGGGTTACGGTTAGGGTTAGGGTCAGGGTCCGTTGATCGGCGGACAGAGGCGGTTTCACGCAGCTTTAGTACAGTTTTTTGTTTTACGGCGGTTTTTCCCGAAGTCGCAAAAGTATGACGTCACAACATTCTGATTGGTCACTTGCAATGTTGATCCTGGAACAACATTTAGTATGATGATCTGGGAACAACACCAACACGAGGATATCAGATCAACCCCCTTCAAATACAAGTCCAGAGAAATGAGTCATGGAAACAGCCTCAAGTGGTGACTTGCAGAACTGCAGTTTTATTCATATTTTCCTATTTATACATATACCCTTTATTTAGATTTCAATTTGGAAATAAGAGGAACTTCACACGCTTATACTGTATTATACTATAACTTATTTTTGCAAGCTGTTCCTTAACTACATTCATTTCATCTCTGGATTTTGTCCATCAAAGCCCTGTTATCAAAAGTCACAGACTGTTCCTTTTTGGTAGCACTTTTTTCTTGCTGATCTGAACCTCTTTTTTAGGGGGAGAGTACAGACTGGTGCACGTCTGGGCGAAAATATATGCCTGGAAGCTTGCTTTTAAATAATTTTCATTTTATCCCACAGGAAAGAAAGTGTTTGACAGGCACACAGAAGGAAGAAAAGCAGAGGCAGGTATAAATTATCTTATATTTGGGGAGACAAAAGGTAAACTCTCATTTTAAGAAAAAAATATGTGTAGTCACAACAGGCTTCTATTAAATTTATGGGTGCCCATATTTTCAGTATTGGTGCTGCTTTGCTTCAAATCTGACAAATAAAGCCAGGCTTGCTATCTCAGTTAATATTTTTAAAAAAGTCATCGCTGAATTTCATTTTAGAAATTGCCATTGTGGACCTCTCTGTTTTTTTATTAGTTAGAATAGTAATTGAGGCAGAAAATAAATCAAGATGTCTGATTGTAAATGGGAAAAAGTAATAATAGTGTAAGTAAATTCAGTGGTGTCTAAGGGTGTAATCATGAGTCAGAGGTTTTGGTGTGTGACAAAATAAAAATTACAGCTGAGTGTTAGACTTTTTTGGAGAAGCCCTTTTATTAGCTGTCTTGGTAACTGTTTTATGTTTGTGTGTCAGTTTTGGATTTGGAAGTCGGGTAAAAATACTGGCAATTGTCAGTGCTGCTCTTCAGCCTCCTAGCAGCACCTGTGGTAAAACTTCACAATCCCATGTCACCTTACTCTTAAGTTATTGCATTAACAAGATTTTCAGAAAAGTTGACCTCCAACCTTCGACCTTTAGGTTACTAATTTGAATTTGTCTAATAGTTTTACTAGATACACCTACAGTATCATTTTGAAGTTCCAATGTCACCTTCTTCTCATATCATATTCACAAACTTAGATGTCCACGCTACCAACCTGTCCACCAAGTGGCATGACGACAGTACCCCAGCAGTTGTTTTCAGCAGGGGGGTAAAAACCGGGCTGTGTTGCTCCCTGTGGTGCCTTTACCAAAATTAAACTTAAGTAAAGGAGCTAAGTCCAAAATTCAAGGTTTAGACCTGAAAATTAAAATGCCACATTTCCATTAATAATAAGTGGTTGCGCTCATCATATGGGAATGTTACATTTTTGCTTTTCTGCATTGTTTCTCCTCAGTGAAATGTTTTGTACTGTGTTGAAGATTTCCATAACAATTGTGTTATGTTGTGATGTTAAACAAAAGTTTTTTCCCCATATGAAGATATACAAAAAAAAAAAACTTTTCTATTTTCAAGATGATGCATAGGTTTTATGTTTACCAAATCCAAGTAATCCAAACATCTAGGCTCTCATGAGGTTCGAGTCTGGTAATGATCTTCGTAACTATTCCTTTATCACACAGTCTGACTTGCTCTGAGGGAAGTCTCTCCAGGGTGTACCCTGCCTCCACCCTGTGACAGGTAAGCACCTCCCCCACCAGCAACCCTCATTTGGAAACATGGAAGAAAATGAATGATAGACCTAACTTGGTCAGGAATCCCTTTCTGGTCATAATATCCAACAACCATTACCCAGTTAACTGTTATCTTTTAACAGGAGAAAGAACAAAACTTTACAATGAACTTTACTTTGGTGCGGCAGATGTGACACTTACATTATTCAAACCAGAATAGAAGTCTGAGACCTGTCTAGGGATTTTTTTTAGTACTCATTTTACCTTAATAAACATTTTTCTTTTCACTTGCACTTTGTCTGGGTTTAGTCACTAAAAGTGTTTCAGTAGATCTAATAAAAAAGTGTTTTGAATACACTTTCACAAAAATGAATGCATTTTTAGCAGAAGACTTGTGCATCCTTGGCTACCACTGTTGTACGTCCCATGACCGTGCAGTTTATTTCAGAAGCTGAGATACTCCTATTGACGGCATTCAACCATCCTGCATAATAAGAAATTACCCTAAAGACATACCCATGTGGGATCCCACAGCTCCTGACCAAGCATCATTATGTGAGCATTCACACTGACGACGGAGAAAGATGGCAAAAAATGTTACTGCTCCTGCGTTGATGTTCAACTTGCTCTGCTGTACTTTTTCAGCTGCTCTCAGCTCGTGATTTCTTAGTTCTAACCACTTCCTTCCAGTCTTTCAGATATTCATATTTTCACTGAAATAGCAGAATTATTTCTGCAGAATGTTACAATCTGTGGCCGCTGCACCCATACTTTTTACTACTGCTTGTTTTCAGTGCTGCACACTTAATCTTCTTTTTTGAATACTCACTACTAATGAAAGAAATACTGCTTTCAAAATGATGCAAGTTTATTACAAAGATATGGCATATGAATGCTGTATAGCTGGTTATAAAGAATTGCATTCTCATAGCACTTCAACCTTTCCTCTACAGAAAGGTAGAGACCATGACCATGCAGAGAAATATCAGCCTCAACAGTGTTCAGTCTCCCTGTCTGTGCTTATCAACTTACCCTTTTCCCATTTCCACCTTATCAAAAATAATTATCTCTATTCTTGGTGCCTCTCGCACTCTGATTTTTTATTTTTTTTAAATCCAACTATAACCTGTTATCGCATGTTGACTTGCACACAGGATTTATGTCATTTGTCACCTTCCTAACATGCAACCCGCTATAGTTTATTTCTCAACCTCTCCACACCTTCGTGATCCCCGTCTCCTTTTTTGTGCTCTCCTGGGTACTTGAAAGATACTGCGGGAGGTTTGCTGCAGTTTAAGGCTAAGAAGCAGAAGGGAGTCATCTTGTGGCCTCCACATGACCTGCTTCTGCTGGATAAAAAGCCACCGACTGGCCTTTTGATCTAATGTAACAGGCAGAGAGTAAAAATGATGGTTTTACTGTCACCCTGTGTGCAATTTATTTTTCTTGTTTGCTCAGACCTTTGACATATGCATAGAAATGGCAAATCAGCTGCAGGACAAATAATTATAATACAAGATCAAAGAGGAAACATCTCAAATTGAAACACCTATAAAAACCTGTGATGATGTGTTAGAGATTTGGTTTTCGCCTTGATAAATACACTGAAGGACGCCGGGCCCTTATGACACTGTGGCTGTGTCCCAATTAAGAGACCACATGCTTGAAGTACGCATTTTGAGTGCGATTACGTCACCGCCACGTGACGACGGCTGTCCCAATTCGAAGTGTACTCCAAATTTCCCCAAATATCACGTGTGGTCCGGTGCACGCTTCGTGGTCCCATATATCCCACAATTCATAGCGCGGCGGTGGGTGTGGATAATTTTGCTGCAAAATACGGCAGAAGGGAGCGGCCGAAGAGCGAACTGTCAACAGTAAATACTGAATAGGATGTCACTTATTTATGTGCGAATGTTTAATGATGAAGAACATTAAAACATTACTGTTGGCCACATGTCGGCAAAGTTATGTGACATTACAGGGAGTGCAGAATTATTAGGCAAATGAGTATTTTGTCCACATCATCCTCTTCATGCATGTTGTCTTACTCCAAGCTGTATAGGCTCGAAAGCCTACTACCAATTAAGCATATTAGGTGATGTGCATCTCTGTAATGAGAAGAGTTGTGGTCTAATGACATCAACACCCTATATCAGGTGTGCATAATTATTAGGCAACGTCCTTTCCTTTGACAAAATGGGTCAAAAGAAGGACTTGACAGGCTCAGAAAAGTCAAAAATAGTGAGATATCTTGCAGAGGGATGCAGCAGTCTCAAAATTGCAAAGCTTCTGAAGCGTGATCATCGAACAATCAAGCGTTTCATTCAAAATAGTCAACAGGGTCGCAAGAAGCGTGTGGAAAAACCAAGGCGCAAAATAACTGCCCATGAACTGAGAAAAGTCAAGTGTGCAGCTTCCAAGATGCCACTTGCTGCCAGTTTGGCCATATTTCAGAGCTGCAACATCACTGGAGTGCCCAAAAGCACAAGGTGTGCAATACTCAGAGACATGGCCAAGGTAAGAAAGGCTGAAAGACGACCACCACTGAACAAGACACACAAGCTGAAACGTCAAGACTGGGCCAAGAAATATCTCAAGACTGGTTTTTCTAAGGTTTTATGGACTGATGAAATGAGAGTGAGTCTTGATGGGCCAGATGGATGGGCCCGTGGCTGGATTGGTAAAGGGCAGAGAGCTCCAGTCCGACTCAGACGCCAGCAAGGTGGAGGTGGAGTACTGGTTTGGGCTGGTATCATCAAAGATGAGCTTGTGGGGCCTTTTCGGGTTGAGGATGGAGTCAAGCTCAACTCCCAGTCCTACTGCCAGTTTCTGGAAGACACCTTCTTCAAGCAGTGGTACAGGAAGAAGTCTGCATCCTTCAAGAAAAACATGATTTCCATGCAGGACAATGCTCCATCACACGCGTCCAAGTACTCCACAGCGTGGCTGGCAAGAAAGCGTATAAAAGAAGAAAAACTAATGACATGGCCTCC